>NC_060138.1:743119234-743426067 GCF_021461385.2 Schistocerca piceifrons
ATAAAGTAAAATGCGGTGTTATCTGCAGATAAGCCGTACCCTACAAGGTTGGACGCCTACTGCTCTGAGATAAGACCAAAGGGACCGCCGACAATGAACTAGCAGTTGTGTCAAATTTCCTCATTTGAAGCACGTTGGAGAGGTTTGGAATCTATTCCAGGACTGGCGCAAGGTCTGGTCATTAGAATTTAGTTCATCTTTTCTCAGCCAGCCGCTGTGGCCGAGCGGTTCTAGGAACTCCAGTCTGGAACCGCGCTACTGCTACGGCCGCAGGTTCGAATCCTGCCTCGGGCATATATGTGTGTGATGTCCTTAGGTTCTAAGTTCTAAGTGTAGGGAACTGATGACCTCAAATCTTGAGTCCCATATTGCTCAAAACCATTTGAACCATTTTCCATCGTTTCTCCTCCCCCTGTCGGATAAATACTGGTGTGAAAAATTTCTTCCACCATATTGCGTCTAGCGCCTTTGCTCAAGCGTGCCTTAGCGACCTCAGCTACGATGGCGTGTGTAGGTACTTGAGATATGAATTTCCTATTTTTCCGAAGTGGGCTTTCGGTGATGATTGCTTCGCCGTCGTCTTGATGTGCTGCTTCATCATCCAGATGAAAATGTTCAGGCTTCGTGCTGGCACCGATGGATGAGGGAGGAAGTGGTGTACATTTATTTGTCTCAGCTGCATGACCGGCGCACCTGCCGCGTTGGCTGCACAGGGGCTTCAGTGCAGAGCAGTGCTGGAGAGGCAACTCAGCCGGTATGTGGCAAGAGGCGACTGGCCGGCATCGCAGTTGTAAGTCAACTGGCGGGACACATCGCCGAGATAAGCGCCGCGTGTCCACGCAGCCAATCGATATATGGATACTCGGCGCTTGCGGCCGTGTAACTGCTGCCGGATGCTGCGGCCGGCTGCACGATCAGGTGCCCCTTCATCCAGCTCCGGCGATGGAGACTATAAGAGGTGGCCGATAAGAAGAGCAACTACACGAGGTATCCAGACCGACTCGAAGAACACGATCGGTCGAAATAAAAAACTGATGACGCCACTTGCAGAAAGAAAATCAAAACAGCAGCGACAAACTGTGTGTGGCAATGCATCAAATTCTCTTTGTGTTCAAACAGCGCCACACCTGAATTAAAAAATTCGAGTTTTCGATTACATTCGCTGTGTTCTTTGTCAGAAACTATGATAAATAAGAAAATAAATTTATAGTGGGCGACAGACTATGACAACGTTTGCAAAAAAGTTCAAATGTGTGTGAAATCTTATGGGACTTAACTGCTAAGGTCATCAGTCCCTAAGCTTACACACCACTTAACCTAAATTATCCTAAGGACAACCACACACACCCATGCCCGAGGGAGGACTCGAACCGCCGCCGGTATCAGCCGCACAGTCTATGACTGCAGCGCCTCAGACCGCTCGGCTAATCCCGCGCGGCGAATATGTCACAAACTTTCGTTACCCAGTATGACTCTTTCGTTGAGCGTAGCTTATTATAAGTAATTAAACGCTCTGACAGCGACTTCTGATCAACATGGTAAACATACCTGCTACTGGTGAATGAAAGGAAGCTGTAGAGCGCGGTATGTGTTCTTTCGCTATGAGCTGCAATAGCGCTTAAGAGAAAGTGAAAAGGAAATAACAGAACTGAACAGAAGAGGGTGGGGAGAGACGAGTAGCTTCTGTGCAGCGCAGAGACACAGGCAGGTGGGACGCGGCCAGAGTAAATATTAATGACGGAAACACGGCGATGAGGACAGCAGATTGGAATACGTGAAACAGCGGGACACTCCGTAATGAAGTTCTTATCGGATACTCAAACTGTCCCTTGTCTCTGTGACCATAGTTATGTAAATACAAGAATTAGGGCTCGTTGCTTACTTTCGCATTTTAAGTTGCGATGCATCAGGGCAGGTTCTCCCAAAGTAGCTTTTAGACAAGTAAGAAAAAAAAGTAGTTATTGGAGAGATAAGTACGAAGTGAGTTACAATGTAATACGGTATTAAAAACTAGGCTGATGAGATACTTATTGAATACTAGTGTCTAATAGTAGCAATTACAATGTGAGAGTAGCTAACTGTACTATAGGCTGTACTTCACCATATAATACAATACGAGTACACAGTACGTTTGCGCTCACACTCGGACGAACAATACACAAATACACAAAATTTAAATCTTTTTCTGGAACAATGGACATAGCTGTTCCAAAAATAAATTAACCCCTTTAGACCTGAATTTTTTCTGGAGGAAGGAATTTGTTTGAGTGGAAATAGTGATTTTTAATGGTTTTAGATGCAAGATTTATACAAAAATATGGACGGACCCATTTTTTAAGACATTCTTTGTACATTTGGCTTCATTTTGGCTAATAATGAAATATTCTCTATTGCAATAAATAGAAAAATGATTATTCAATAATGAGAATTCAAAATAATCATAACAATATTCAATTATGCAGTGCAGTACAGCGAACCAACCACGCCCGTGTATTCTGATGGTCACAAGCTGCTGCGCACAGCCACATTGACGTGGCGATATTTTCTTAATGGTGCCCAACAGTTGCAAGCACTTGCACATGATGAAAATGTTGAACATTCAAAAAATCTTCCTCACGTTTCCACTTGGAAAAAATAATTCTGATGTAGCTAAGACACAGTATAAGTTAATGTACACGATTGTAATAAGAGGGTCTGAAAGGGATAAAATTGGTTTAAAATAGTTCCAAATCTTTAGGAACCAAATTAAAATATTTCCAGTCCTCCAGTCCAACCGAGGTAGAAACAGTCAGGTGTAATTCAAAACAAACAAACTGAAAAAAATGACGTAAATGCTTGTTACAATAATTTATCAGCGTGATATCAATGAATTTCCGTGTCAAAAATGAATAAGACAGACCAATTACACTTATATGAACTTCGTTTTTCTATTACGGATGCTGTCGATTGACAGCGAAGCGAGTGAGTGAATGACAGATTTGTCCACAATAGTTTTAGTAGAAGTTTTCAGCTTCTGTTAAATGGATAATTTGGGAAAGAAAGTCTTGAGACATTGCCTAAGTTGAATTTTTTAAGGTAAAATAGAAATAGCAGATAACTAGGAAGGAACTATTGAAACATGTATTCTGTTAAGTCAGCAGGAGCACAGCATTTCCCCGGCATTCAGTAATGACTAGCGCAAACGGGTCAGTTGCCGTTACACCACGGAAAAACAGAATAACAGAAAGAACCTTTGAATATGAGTTAAACTTAAACCTACAACAGCAACCGCATTCGTTTCGCCCAAGAGGGCCCACGACCTCGAGTTAGCACCACGCGTTGCATTAAAGCAATAGCTACTGTTGTAACGTGTGGCCCAACCCCATTGCTGGGTGACGGGAGGAAGGCCATCTAGCCACCAACAACGTTGCGAAATCTAGAATAAGTTGTCGACCCCGTGAAGATACGGCGTAAAGCCAGGAGAAAGTTGAAGGAGCATGTAAGGATGCTGAGTCCTAAAAATTATAAAAATTAATTTCAATAAGCTCTACCACGCTGCTATTTACTGTGAAACCCAATCTAATCGACGTGTAGTTCTCCCAACCTGGCTTTAACAGACCTGACAAGGAAATGGTCCATTCCGACATGTCGAAACCTACCCTGACATCTTTCACACTGAAAGCGTACACCGAAAGAAATACGCTGTCAAAATTTGGCTGCTAAGACATATTTCAGGTATTAAAAAATGAAAGTTACTCAGTTTTACCGCTTGTAACAGCGATTTGTTCAGCCCTTCCCGCGTAGCACGCGGATCGGCGAATAAGCAGGCAGCCGTGATAAAACAGCGTATCCCCGCGTAATGCGAAGCCAAAAGTGTACACTCGCGAATTTTAAACACTTAAATCATACCTAAAATGTCTCAAATCATCAAAACTTTTCCATTCCATTGTGGCAGAGTGGTGCACCAAACAGTTTTGAATCATTTCAAAATAAAAATATTCATGGCTGCAAAGTTATTTAGTACCAATAACCCGCTTCCTCACTTTGGGGCATCATCAGATTGCTTAAAAGTAGCTGAATATGTAATCCACCCACTATAAGGCCATATAAAAGAGGAAGTTGAAGCAAAAGTATCTGGATACATAGCCACGTTGAAACACCTTATTGATATTAAATAACTTTAGAACCAAGACGGTTTTCATTCTGAAATCAAATAATTAATTGTTTTGAGTAAGTTACAGTTCATATTGGCAGCTAAATTGTTGAAGATGTAATTGTTACAGAAGTGAATAGCAGAGGAAACAGAATGAAGGCACTGTATGATGTTTCATTTTAGACTACTTCCATTAATTCGATCTTTAATTTGTTGACATGAAAAATTGGTGGCAATTCCTGTTGCAAAGAAGCTTCTATTGGAAGACGAAAACAAACATTTTCCTTATGCGAAGCACACCTGATAAGAGAAAACCTAATGCATTCAAGCAATTCACAGTACGTTTTTGTTTTATTTGTACTGAATTTGGATGGAGAAAGAAATGATCATAGCCATTGTTCTGCGTATTGAGATGCGCACCAGACAAAAGTTGTACGAGTTTTATCAACTTTTATGGTAACAGCCCCGTCGTCGTCTTCCTCGAGACTGAGGTGCCGTTATGTCCAACAAAAGCAATGAATACTTCTCTGCAATTGGTAAGAGGATGTTTCGGACGTAATATAAAAAATTACTCTCTCTCTCTTTTTGCAGTGTATGGTAAGTCGATTACAAGATTTTTTAAAATTTTTGGCCCCAATTTACCTAGAGGTTCCCGAAGACTGTATAAAGCTGCGGAAACACGAACCCTCTGATACCACTGACATAGTTGTATACGAATGTGTCATACTATTCATTGACGGCAAAAGTGACTATCTTTTTTTCGCTCGAAATAATAAAATAGAGTTAGCACGCAGTTATTGCACGAAACCTGACTGAATGCCTTTATACACAGCATTTCAGGGGATAACAATACTTCATATTAATGATTTTTTTTTTTTTTTTTTTTTTTTTAGCACTATAGGACTTAACATCTGAGGTCATCAGTCCCCTAGAACTTAGAACTACTTAAACCTAACTAACCTAAGGACATCACACACATCCATGCCCGAGGCAGGATTCGAAACTGCGACCGTAGCAGTCGCGCGGTTCCGGACTACAGCGCCGAGAACCGCATGGCCACCGCGGCCGGCTATTAATGATATCTCGTCTACATGTTTATTTGAAGTAAACTTCGTAATTTTGCAACTTCCTTTCCCGCACAATTTTGTGAATATGTTTTACCAGGGGTCGAAGAAGACTGGACACCTGTAATGTTCATATAACTTGCAATTCAGAGGGCCTAGTCTTACAGCTTGCCCTCGGTAACAGTGCGTCGACTTTCAGGAGCAGTTCTGTATCTTTCGAGTAGTTTTCTTTCTTACTTATGTGAATTTCAGTTCGGTGCATGTTTCGTACAGTGTGTAAATCTTTCTTTAATTTATACAATTCACGTTCAAATTTTACGAAATGAAATCGGCTTTGCACACAGCTTAACTTTAAGAGTTTTCCTTCTCCTTCATTTAAAAAAATAATTTACAGCTTTCACCTTGTCACGGGAAGCTATTGCTATTCATAGTTTCTTTGAGATAGTTAGGTACTATATTTTTGCCTTGGACTTTAATTAACACAACAATCATCGTTTGAACCATAATTCACGAGATCGTCAGAACTATTTCCTGTTTCTTCTGATGTTTCCATGATTACTAACGAAATATCAACATTATTCGAATGAATGTTCAAGAAATGAACTATCGATAATGAATAACAGGTATGTATCGCTTGGAAACTTTGATTGGTACCACGTTCTTCAAATTTTATTTTTGAAAAATAGAAAACATTAAGTCAAACTATGGACCTGCACAAAGGCAGATGCTATTCGCAAGCGTATACGAAGAAAACACAAGGAAAATTAAGTAAAATTACGTCAATTGCTAACACATGGCGATACCTAGAGTTGTGCCCTACCAAACCTACGGTTCGGTAGGTTTGGTACACCACACAAACGACACAGTACATAATAGATATACTGGTAGTATTGGTAAGGTTGGTAGGAAAAGAAACGCAATTAATGTGTAAGAGAGAAACTGGGAGCCCACGGTTTCTCTTCTTGTTTTTGTAATAGTTTGGTTGTTAGTTTTGCACATAATTAGAAGTGGACATCATTCAGTTCCAGTCCAGCATGTATTTTATACCCTTACAGATATAAATTGCATTTTACAAGTAATAAAAATGAGTTGATCACATGACTTCGCCGCTCTTATGTAACCAATGAAGCTCCTTTTGATGTAAGAAGAGTTCAGATGCACAGACATAAAAAATATCTATAATTATTGTTGTTATTTTGTACTCAATAGATCGTTCTTCATCGTGATCAAAGGTAACAATTTCCTGTTATTACTCATGAATGCGGAAGTTGTTTATGAGTAACGGAAACATGTTTTACATTAGTTCAACGAGGTATTCAAGCGATGTCTGATATATTTTTCTTTTGTGGTTTCTTTCTATTTTATTTTTTTGTTGAGTAAATTGCGTTTTCTGGAGCTATATGCTAAATTTTTATGGTTTTATACATTTTCACTGCAAAATTTCTCTGTATCAGATTACAAATGAACAAGTTTCGAATAAAATCTGAATTAATCAACGAAAATTTCATGCTTTGTTATAAGTGCTGTTTATTATTTATTTTTAAGTAACAAATGGCTCTGAGCACTACGGGACTTAACTTCTGAGGTCATCAGTCCCCTATAACTTAGAACTATTTAAACGTAACTAACCTAAGGACCCCCCCCCCCCCCGCCCCCCCATGAACCATGGACCTTGCCGTTGGTGGGGAGGCTTGCGTGCCTCAGCGATACAGATGGCCGTACCGTAGGTGCAACCACAACGGAGGGGTATCTGTTGAGAGGCCAGACAAACATGTGGTTCCTGAAGAGGGGCAGCAGCCTTTTCAGTAGCTGCAGGGGCAACAGTCTGGATGATTGACTGATCTGGCCTTGTAACATTAACCAAAACGGCCTTGCTGTGCTGGTACTGCGAACGGCTGAAAGCAAGGGGAAACTACAGCCGTAATTTTTCCCGAGGACATGCAGCTTTACTGTATGATTAAATGATGATGGCGTCCTCTTGGGTAAAATATTCCGGAGGTAAAATAGTCCCCCATTCGGATCTCCGGGCGGGGACTACTCAAGAGGACGTCGTTATCAGGAGAAAGAAAACTGGCATGGTACGGATCGGAGCGTGGAATGTCAGATCCCTTAATCGGGCAGGTAGGTTAGAAAATTTAAAAAGGGAAATGGATAGGTTAAAGTTAGATATAGTGGGAATTAGTGAAGTTCGGTGGCAGGAGGAACGAGACTTCTGGTCAGGTGACTACAGGGTTATAAACACAAAACCAAATAGGGGTAATGCAGGAGTAGGTTTAATAATGAATAGGAAAACAGGAATGCGGGTTAACTACTACAAACAGCATAGTGAACGCATTATTGTGGCCAAGATAGGCACAAAGCCCATGCCTACTACAGTAGTACAAGTTTATATGCCAACTAGCTCTGCAGATGATGAAGAAATTTATGAAATGTATGACGAGATAAAAGAAATTATTCAGGTAGTGAAGGGAGACGAAACTTTAATAGTCATGGGTGACTGGTATTCATCAGTAGGAAAAGGGAGAGAAGGAAACATAGTAGGTGAATATGGATTGGGGGGAAGAAATGAAAGAGGAAGCCGCCTTGTAGAATTTTGCACAGAGCATAACTTAATCATAGCTAACACTTGGTTCAAGAATCATGAAAGAAGGTTGTATACCTGGAAGAATCCTGGAGATACTAAAAGGTATCAGATAGATTACATAATGGTAAGACAGAGATTTAGGAACCAGGTTTTAAATTGTAAGACATTTCCAGGGGCAGATGTGGATTCTGACCACAATCTATTGGTTATGAACTGCAGATTGAAACTGAAGAAACTGCAAAAAGGCGGGAATTTAAGGAGATGGGACCTGGATAAACTGAAAGAACCAGAGGTTGTACAGAGTTTCAGGGAGAGCATAAGGGAACAATTGACAGGAATGGGGGAAAGAAATACAGTAGAAGAAGAATGGGTAGCTCTGAGGGATGAAGTAGTGAAGGCAGCAGAGGATCAAGTAGGTAAAAAGACGAGGGCTAATAGAAATCCTTGGGTAACAGAAGAAATATTGAATTTAATTGATGAAAGGAGAAAATATAAAAATGCAGTAAATGAAGCAGGCAAAAAGGAATACAAACGTCTCAAAAATGAGATCGACAGGAAGTGCAAAATGGCTAAGCAGGGATGGCTAGAGGACAAATGTAAGGATGTAGAGGCTTGTCTCACTAGGGGTAAGATAGATACTGCCTACAGGAAAATTAAAGAGACCTTTGGAGAGAAGAGAACCACTTGTATGAATATCAAGAGCTCAGATGGCAACCCAGTTCTAAGCAAAGAAGGGAAGGCAGAAAGGTGGAAGGAGTATATAGAGGGTTTATACAAGGGCGATGTACTTGAGGACAATATTATGGAAATGGAAGAGGATGTAGATGAAGATGAAATGGGAGATAAGATACTGCGTGAAGAGTTTGACAGAGCACTGAAAGACCTGAGTCGAAACAAGGCCCCGGGAGTAGACAACATTCCATTAGAACTACTGATGGCCTTGGGAGAGCCAGTCATGACAAAACTCTACCATCTGGTAAGCAAGATGTATGAGACAGGCGAAATACCCACAGACTTCAAGAAGAATATAATAATTCCAATCCCAAAGAAAGTAGGTGTTGACAGATGTGAAAATTACCGAACTATCAGTTTAGTAAGTCACAGCTGCAAAATACTAACACGAATTCTTTACAGACGAATGGAAAATCTGGTAGAAGCGGACCTCGGGGAATATCAGTTTGGATTCCGTAGAAATGTTGGAACACGTGAGGCAATACTAACCTTACGACTTATCTTAGAAGAAAGATTAAGAAAAGGCAAACCTACGTTTCTAGCATTTGTAGACTTAGAGAAAGCTTTTGACAACGTTAACTGGAATACTCATTTTCAAATTCTAAAGGTGGCAGGGGTAAAATACAGGGAGCGAAAGGCTATTTACAATTTGTACAGAAACCAGATGGCAGTTATAAGAGTCGAGGGGCATGAAAGGGAAGCAGTGGTTGGGAAAGGAGTGAGACAGGGTTATAGCCTCTCCCCGATGTTATTCAATCTGTATATTGAGCAAGCAGTAAAGGAAACAAAAGAAAAATTCGGAGTAGGTATTAAAATCCATGGAGAAGAAATAAAAACTTTGAGGTTCGCCGATGACATTGTAATTCTGTCAGAGACAGCAAAGGACTTGGAAGAGCAGTTGAACGGAATGGACAGTGTCTTGAAAGGAGGATATAAGATGAACATCAACAAAAGCAAAACGAGGATAATGGAATGTAGTCGAATTGAGTCGGGTGATGCTGAGGGAATTAGATTAGGAAATGAGACACTTAAAGTAGTGAAGGAGTTTTGCTATTTAGGGAGTAAAATAACTGACGATGGTCGAAGTAGAGAGGATATAAAATGTAGACTGGCAATGGCAAGGAAATCGTTTCTGAAGAAGAGAAATTTGTTAACATCGAGTATAGATTTAAGTGTCAGGAAGTCGTTTCTGAAAGTATTTGTATGGAGTGTAGCCACGTATGGAAGTGAAACATGGACGATAACCAGTTTGGACAAGAAGAGAATAGAAGCTTTCGAAATGTGGTGCTACAGAAGAATGCTGAAGATAAGGTGGGTAGATCACATAACTAATGAGGAGGTATTGAAGAGGATTGGGGAGAAGAGAAGTTTGTGGCACAACTTGACTAGAAGAAGGGATCGGTTGGTAGGACATGTTTTGAGGCATCAAGGGATCACAAATTTAGCATTGGAGGGCAGCGTGGAGGGTAAAAATCGTAGAGGGAGACCAAGAGATCAATACACTAAGCAGATTCAGAAGGATGTAGGTTGCAGTAGGTACTGGGAGATGAAGAAGCTTGCACAGGATAGAGTTGCACGGAGAGCTGCATCAAACCAGTCTCAGGACTGAAGACCACAACAACAACAACAACAACCTAAGGACATCACACACATCCATGCCCGAGGCAGGATTCGAACCTGCGACCGTAGCGGTCGCGCGGCTCCAGCTGTAGCGCCTAGAACTCCTCGGCTACTCCGGCCGGCTTTAAGTAACAGAAAGGATGATATATGTGACTGCGTAGCGTAATAACATTTTTTTCACAGTTATCATCCTCACTTAGTGTCTAGGTAGTTCACCGCTTCCAGTTTTTAGGGGAATCTATTAAGACACTAATCACATACGTATAGAAAGTGGTCGTTGTGAGATAGCGCCTAGTAAGTATGAAACACACCTAACGCACAGGTATTGCGGGTACGACCTTAATTGGTCAAATCTACAAGGAAAATTACTGTAGTGTACTCCTACTTGTGAGAGGCTCTGGTATTTTTACAGCTCTAGCGATACTGCAAAGGCAACTTCTGTTTATTATGGATGTTAAATGAGTCGCAAATTCGAGCGGATAGTGACTGTAAGCAACTGTGTCAGTGAAACTAACAACGGAACTGCAATTTGCTTTACAAATTACGATCAAGTTGTGAAATGTTATCTGTTTACCTACTTGCCGTCAGTCAAGGTTATGCGTCCCCAGCGTTACGGAAGCGCTGTCATCTAGAGCTACGGCAGAGGTGCACATTTCTCCAATCGGCAGACGAGCTACGAATTTGGCAATTTTCAACATTTAAAAATAAAAAAAAGGATACTTGTGTTGTGTCTTAGCAGCTAAAATACTGACAGCAGATTTCTTTCTCTATATTCTTTCCGTGGGAAAAATTTCAGGGAAGGTTTCGGCGTGTCGGATTGGACTATTCCCTTGTAAGTTGTAGACGCTAATTCTTTACTTTATAAGAGCTTGCTCTTCCAAACGCTAGGTGTTGCACTGCCATACGGGTCCTGATTCCCTGCTATAGCTTCCGCATTCCTGCTGGTCTCAGTGCACTTGCCAGCGGCTGTGTGCTGACAGACCAGCAATGAATGTCGCTGAGGCAACTCTCGATTGCTATCGTTCGATCGCTTGCGCCGGTGCCTGGTGTGAGCGGCGCACAGAGCCAGTGGTGATCTGGAGTC
Organism: Schistocerca piceifrons; assembly: GCF_021461385.2. Classification (NCBI taxonomy): domain Eukaryota; kingdom Metazoa; phylum Arthropoda; class Insecta; order Orthoptera; family Acrididae; genus Schistocerca; species Schistocerca piceifrons. The sequence continues at coordinate 743,130,451 of NC_060138.1, forward strand.
GAGCGCTCGACCACGGCAGCGTTAATTGTCACCTGTAGCGCATTCTTACAGCCGCGCTCACACATTCTCTGTTAGAGTTGCAGGTCTCCACGCCAAGGCCGTTGCTGTGGACAGCTGACGGTTGCACTTGATCAGTTGACCGCGCAGTTAGAGGCACCATGTCACGGATTGCGCGACCCGTCCCGCCGGAGGCCTGAGTCCTCACTCGAGCATGAGTGTGTATGTTGTTCTTAGCATAAGTTAGTTAAAGTAGTGTGCAAGTCTAGGGACCGATGACCTCAGCAGTTTGGTCCCTTGGGAATTCACACACATATGCGTATTTGAAATGCTATCCTTGGGGATTATCTTGTTAATTTTCGAAACGACTGTCCATCCCCACATCTGAGTGATCAGCACGCCAGAATTCCATAGGAGGGACCCGGGTTCGATTCCCTGCCGGGTTAGAGCTTTTTCTCCAACCGAGGACTGAGTATTGTGTTCTGTTTACTATCATTTCATCCTCATCGACAAGCAAGTCATCGAGGTGGCATCAGCTAAAAAGAGTTCCACCAGGCGAACGGTCTTATTTCATTTCGTTAGCTGCACTATTTCTGTCAGTTAAATGAACGACAATGTTCGTCTAAAAGCTGGTGTTACGTGCTGTAATTGTTCTTGTTGAATTTTGATCTGTACTAGCTGCACGAGTGAATCTATCTTTTTACTATTCAGCCTGGTAAGATATACCATACTCGTAAATTCTAGTAAGTTCGATAAAGAATAGGCGTTGTCTAAGAGTATGCGCTTTCTGTTTTTGTGTTTTCTGAACTTGGCGAAGTGGCTTATCTAGCCGTTGTAGCAATGCCTAGAGACTTAAACGTCAGATGCTTGCTGTTGCTCTCCTATCAGATAAGAAAGTTTTTTGTAAGGACAGAAAGTAACATATGCACCTCAAAAGGCAAAAAGTCATTGCAGTTTGAGCTATTGCATTAGATGATAAATCCACATAGCACTGCCTCCTTGTTCGCGCGGCAGCAGCTGTCTGTTTGTCATGTTCAGGGAAGCGTACTCTCCGCTGCGGTGGTTGAATCAGAACTAAAGGTGCCTCACCAGCAACGTCAGAGAAGACACAAAAAGCGTTAAGGTGAAGAGACTACGCCCGTTCTGTCTTAAGGTCTAATCGGAGGACGATTTTGCACCTTCTTGTGCAAACCCAAAAGACGAAATTGCGGTACGCATCATCAAGAATAATACAACTGGAGACAGTGGCAAAGCGAAGGTAACTCAGCAAGTAATCTCTAAGGGTGAGCTGTAAGTTATTGCCGCAACCATCCAAGCGCACATGACACTCACTCTGCCTAATTTGTCGGCAGTTGACTGAAGAAAGCAGAGGGTCCAAAAACCGGATATCGTCATCCCATGACCAGATGGATGTTCTCGAACAGAAACAGAAGGATACAGAGGAGAGAGGTAGAACAAGGGAAGGTGATCTTGTATAACAGAACAAACAAATAAAAAAATTCGTGCCTCCACAGAAACTTGATTCCGCAGAAAAAGTCTACCTTTCCAGGTTGTGTATGTGATTATGCAGTACGACTGGATACAGCGAGATAAATTTAAAAAAAATATGGTATGAGAATTTACAGATGTTGAGTGTTGGACGTTGTCTCTGTGATCACTAACACAGAATTTCACGAGCGAACTCTTAGACAACTGAATGCGTACCGAATACTTAATCATCTGTCCTGGTAACAATGAGTAGTTAACACTTTTGTTTCCTCGTTTTTGTTGAGTGTGAGTAGCTATCCATGCTATTTGCTCCAAATTTCTCTGTATGCTTTCAGTAGCTTTATTTTATAATTGTTGTTTTCCACTTACTGTTAAACCGAAAACAAATTATATTTAGTGTAGGCGGTTTTGAACAAATTTCATAAAGGATACAATTTTCAACTCGAACTTGAGAAAAGTTTTGCTATGGTGATCTGTCACCATTAGTCCGTATGCGTAGTGTAACTTGTCACTCAGTCTTAACTACGTTCTTCAGCCAGTAATAAGGCTTGGCCAACACGAACTCAAAGACAGCCTGTCCGGGAGCAGCATGATCTGAATTTTGAATGGGGCATAAAAGGTTCTGTTGTACTCTGTTGCGTGGTGCGCACGATTCTTGATTGAAGTGTGGCTTATCTAGGGGTGTGTCAAAAGAGAAAGAAATTGGTTGCTGGTTACAACTGGGTTTGTATGTGAAGTATTATAACGAGAATTGCGACCAGCATTCTCTAATCATGAGCGACGAGTAACAAGGGAATGTGTGCTGCAACGTGGAGCTTGGTGTGCCATGTTGATGCAAGGTATTCACATCCGTACTGACCCATTATGAGTGATACTGTGGGACATCCGGTTTCGATTAATGCAGGCCAGAATTCATTTCCTTCACTGCATTTGATTCGTCGACCAGCTATATAGGCCCGTTATGCATTCATCGATCGCTTCCTAGTATTTCTGTCGGTTTTGTGAGTACTTTGGGAGCAAAGACCTTGTCTTCTATTGGTATACAAGTGGATGCCACGCGGTACATGTAACTTCAACGATGTGTTGAATTATTACGTCTGTGGATAGCAATAATTAACAACTGATACAAAATCTTTGTAGATTTATTCCCGTTTCTTTCCATCATTAAACTGAGAGCATTTATGTAATGTTTATTTTCAAGAACATGGACTAATTAAATATTCATTAATGGGGATCCTCCTCAGATAATTTGCCTTCAGTAGAGTATTTATTCAGTGAGAATTGTTTTCTATATGCCGCACGCTTTTCGTCACCATAATGTTGCCAGCAGCACTTTTCGTGCGATTCTACCAGAGTTCGGAAGGGAAATTTTCATTAGGATCTTCGGAGCAGCAAATAATGTGTATAACTGCACGCATAAACTTACATGCAGTATGTTCTGTTATTCAATATTTTCCAGTTCCTTTGCAGGAAAATGTATAAACTGCGAGACAAGTATGCTCAGTCATATATTTTGCCTATGCGGTAGAGCATATTAAATATTTCGTAAGTCAAATAACTAGCTTGCTAGTAGAAAACTCGATCATTAAAGTATATTTAAACATTGTTTAAGCCCAAAATGACCATTGCGCAGAGAAAATGGTACTTATGTGACTTGTTCTTCAAATGAAGTCAGATCGCATTACAATAATACTTTCACTGGACAATACTCACAGATAGAAGAGGACATTATAATCAAAGAAATTTTCTGTAGCCATTCTATTCTACACGCACGCAGATTTTTGACCAACCACGGGACAATTACAAGGTTAGCGACTGGATCATGCAATACACAGCTGAAGCTATTTCCATTGCTAAAATCAATTTCAGTCACATTCTGACCATCCTCGGGTATGGGAAGACGTATTTACCTGTTTATTCGCCGTTGAAATGTCTACATCGGTAGACAGAAGTATACGTTTGTGATAACACACGTTATACCCACATGGGAAGTTCCAAAAATGATTAGTTTTTGGACGCACAATGAAATACGTTTTTTATGGACCAAGAATGCTCCGAATGTGACCGAAATCCATAATCAAAACAGAAACAAGTACAGCTCTGTATTGCGTGATGCAGTTCCTAACATCCGAAAGAAGACTGGATAGCTACTGAGAAGATGCCATGAGAAACGTGGCCTTGCCTCCTGTCTGGCTGACCAGAAGTACTTGGCTGCCGCGGACAGGCGGCCCTCGCCGCGCGCTCGCGGCCCTGCACCCACACCCACACCCCCGCACTCCCTGCTGGCTTACTGAGACCGAGGCGCCGGCCGCCATCCGCCAGCCGCCGGGCAAATTGGGCTCCGAGCCGTCTGCTATTTAATTAACACGTCCATTGTTCCGTAATTGGATTGTTAGCAAGCTGTGTTTAAAGATATAAAGATAATGCGAAGGCTCTCTCAGCCGTGTTGCATAATGGCTGGCTGGGGGGAAAGGGGAGGGGGGGAACTGGTAGGCTGCCTGGACGCGCGTTGATAATTTTTAAACTCCAGAAGAGGAAGAGATTGTCGATTACAATGGACCTCCAAAGCAGAGGAAACTTTGATACAACGCGTCCGCCGTTTATCGTGTTATTAAAAAGACGGATCTTCTCAATACATCAATATGATCTTAGGCACAGTCAACTAGTCGGGGACACTTCCATCTCTCCTGATAGCATCAGATGGTCTAACGTCATTTCAAAGCAGCAAGGACAGCATCGCTGATTATTAGGAAGCAGACTAGAAAAAGTGTTCTTTCCGCTTCAACGAGTAGGTGGAGACTGTTTCGCCTACTTGTGTGCAACCCGCAGTACAGATCTGTGCTTTGTTCCCTCAAAGTAGCAGAGCATACCTGTTAAGAGATAACAGACAGTGCTCGTAAATCAACTGTGATATGAAAATACGTTGCATAAACAACAACAACACACACGTACAGACACTCCCCTGACACTGAAAAAGCTACTACGAGAAAAAGGGCATAAAAAGGAGACACGATCTAGTAAACCAATATTAATAAGTCAAGCACATTGTTACTACTTAACGCTTACAAAAGTGAATGAGGGAGTCCTCTTACTCTCACTCACTCACACACGCACACACACACACACACACACACACACACACAAAAGAAGGGAGAGAGAAAGAGAGAGAGAGAGAGAGAGGCACAGAGCGAGGGAAGGAGTGAGGGAAAGGGAGAGAGAGAGAGAGAACGAGAGAGAGAGAGAGAGAGAGAGAGAAAGGCAATTTCACAACACTCACTCTCTCATAGGAAGTAGAAACATACTTCTGAACCCCGCACGCCTGCTTGCCCCCTCTCCCACAAACTCTCACATGCTGAATTCCCCCTATGATGTAACAGCTAAAAACATTTGCAGCACTACACAGACAGCGTCAACATTCCAATAAACAAGAAAGCAGAGATCCGTAACGCACTGGTCATGTGCGCGCGCGTGCCTGTGTATGTGCGTGTGTGTGTGTGTGTGTGTGTGTGTGTGTGTGTGTGCGTGTGTGAGTGACTGCGTGGGTGGGTCTGTGTGTATCTATGTATGTATAGGTAGCTATGTTTGGCACACCTTTTTCAGAAAATCGTACATGGACGTCTCTAATAAATTAAGTTTCAACAAATGCGCGTTACTTGGGTCTTGAGCGCTATAACTTTAGTAATGTTGTAAACCTGTATTTGTTCTAGTTTCAGCATTCATTTCTGTTAGCTGTAGAAACCCTTCTAAGATGCCTGACACGGCAAGGCGTAGCATGTTTCGGGTGATAAAAACGACAAATTACGGTTGCCAAAGACGGCTAATTATTTAAAAAACATGCACAGCAAGGAGAGATAAACATCATACTGCTTGTTTCACGCCAGCGGTCGATGTCTTAACGTCGAAACGCTCAAGTCTAATCACACCATAGAAATGGCTTAGTTGTCTACCTCTTGAGAAGGTTGGCGTATGTAAGAGGCAAAACAGACCTTATTTGCTGGGAAAGTCGATAATTTTGCAGTAAGTTCGTAAACACAGGGGACTATACTGCCTGGTGTTCTATCTACCGTGTAATTCAATCGTTTTATTATGCACTGAGGCAATATTAAACTAATTCTGACTTACACCTGGTGTTATCTGTAGCCACTACTTTGAGGCCACTAAGAAAAACCATACACAAATTATTTCGTTAAAGGTTCGCCTAAACGTCTCACTTCTGTTACAAGTTCGTAATTTTAAAGTCAGTTAGCTCTGATAAAAAATTTCCGCTACAGTAAGTGCTCCTCTTGCTGATGGCATGCTGCATTATGAAAAATAAAAGTTGAATATTTTTGTGGTATGTAAGAAAACAAATGGGAACATTACTGAAACTGTTCAACGTACAAATAAAAAAAGGAAACTATCGAAAATTAATTTCATGTACAGCTTTCTGTATGTTCTATGTGAACGAAGAGGCAAGCGGCGACATTGGGAAATGGTTGCCACTACAAGGGTGAAATGAGTGACGCATGAGGCGTTTACGATAAATCGCAAATCCGAAAGTGGCCTCAACTCATATAAACCAATCTAGAAACCAGCAATAATGAATCACGGTCGTTTTGGTTTACTTTTTGACACATAATGAGATTTTCACTCTGTAGTGGAGTGTGCGCTGATATGGAACTTGGTGGCAGATTAAAACTGTGTGCCGGACCGAGACTCGAACTCGGGACCTTTGCCTTTCGCGGGCAAGTGTTCTACCAACTGAGCTACTGACTCACGACCCGTCCTCACAGCTTTCCCGAGTTCGAATCTCGGTCCGGCTCACAGTTTTAATCTGCCAGGAAGTTTGTTTTTGACACGTTTGCTAAAAAGGTGGTTCACCCTGAAAAACCGTAATTTTATATGTCTTAATGAAACCGTGGTTACGTTCTTTAAATGTCAAGGTTATCATAAATAATAGATGAAAGATACAGGAACCGTATGTCGCCTAGTGTGTACAAGTTGTAATGGTAGTTGAATTACGTAACCATTACGGCTGCTCAACTTAACCTCTCGATACCAGCAATATTCTTCTGTGTTTCTGTAAAGTAGTTAACATATTTTTGAGACAACATTCAGATTTGATTTAATTAATGTGGAGGTACTTTGATACATCGACATGTTTATATTGCAATGATATTATTCTTATGTGTATCCTTTCTTTTATCACTATGATCTTTGACGTACTTGTAACTCCGATTTTTTGGCGCGTAAGCGGTTATTAGTTAGTCGGACCACGAGAAAGTCAAGTCTTGGACGTCATGTTGGAAAGACGCATATTGTCGTCAGGTTATAAAATGTGAACTTTAACAGTGAGGAAGATGTTTTCAAGTATGTTTTGTATTGTGAAGTGATGTTTTGCGTGTTACGTGATATTGTAATAAAAGCAATAAAAAGGAAGTGTAACTTAAACTCGGAGTGTTGATTACTCTTTTTTTACATCACCATTGTCATGTAAAAGTGTAATCTTCAAGAATGGTTTGTGAAAGACATCTATAAAACTTTTGAATATAGCAGAATAAAACCTAGGCCTCTTTGCATCCGAGCTTGGAATCATTACCACCTAGATTTTCGACGATTGAGCCATGATTTTACAACGAGACCAGCGTGGGAAATACGAAAAGATGAGTGCCTAGTTTATTTATTGTTACATGAAATGACTTTATTAACTGTGCTCTAATTACACCTGCCACATAATAACTTTGTTGTTGCCCGAAAATGCAGTATTTAGCAGCGTGAGCAACACCACAATCATTATTAAATTTTGACCTTTGTTGTGGTAGGGTTGTTAGAAAGTCTGGAACGATTTGTGGAGGCTCACAGGATGTCGTTATAAGACCGTAAATTTAGCCATGCTACCGAAACTGAGGAGATGTTTGGTGACTGTAGACGAGAGCTTAAACTGATAAATAATAAAGACAAGAACCTAGTGTCTACTAGTCTGGAATAATTTATGGAGACCCACAGCATGTCGTGTAGCGATTTCGAATTCGATCTCCAGGGAAACCGTGCCAGCGCAGTGCTATTGTACCGAAACCGTTCGTAAATCCTGCTCGGAGCATAGCCGCGGTAGTAAAAGCGTCGGGTGGACCAGAATGGATTCCGAAATCGGACGCAGTGCTCACAAGGGCAGTACAACGCGTACGTGCTCTGAAGATGGCAACAGAGCGAGTGGTAAAAACATTATTCCGGACAAAGTGACGCTAAACCGGTCGGTAAATCTCGCATCGGGAACTTTTCGTGGTGGTCACGCGCAGCGCCGCCAAGTCACGTCCCAGCGTGAGAGGATCCAGGCGGCGGCAGAGGGGTGGATGCACCCCCCCCCCCCCCCTCGCGCCAGCGGTGCCGGGTGGGTCGGGCGTCGCGGCCGGGACACAAAAAGCGCAAACAAAGGGCGGGCTCGCCGGCCGCCAAGGAGATTGTTTTCAGCCGCTATTGACCGAAGAAGATGTAACACTGCGAGAGGGCGCCTCGCCGCCGAGCAGTCTTTGGCCCGGCCCGGCCCGCCTCCTGCCGCTTGTTTGAGTTTGCCTGTTTGGCGCGGCATCTCTTAGGGTCCTGTTTTCTGTTTGTTTCCGGCCGGCCAGGGCCTCTCCTCCTCACATCCCCATGTGTGTGTGTGTGTGTGTGTGTGTGTGCTCTGCATGACTTGTGGATGGGACGGTACCTAAAAACTTTATCCATAATCCTCGCGAGCCCTTCGGGAAACACAGCTCGGACATGCTGAGATTCTCCTCCGGTCTTCTGCCATTGGCAAGACCTGCCTCCGTCAAAAAGCGCTGAGAACTGTGGCGAGCGCCGACCTGCGCAGCTTATTCTTCCAATGGCCAGTAAAGGAAGGTACTTCTCGGCCTGGCCAACAGATGACACTGACATTGGTAAAACATTGTTTTTATTATTTTTTGGCACGTGTTACGCAACTCAAGTGACTCACTTTGATATGAGGAACGGTTTTCTTTAAATGCGAACATTTTTAGGTTAGGCTTTACCGTGACTATTACTGATATTAAATGAAACAACAAGTTTACTGTTACCAGTCACCGTTTCATTTATTTCCACGAGGCGTTTAGAAGGTTTAAACCTCCATCATCGGGTGGATTTACATTAGTTAATATTACATTTGTTTGTGTGTAGTGTTACGATTTTTCGAGGAACTTGTGGCACTGCCTCCAGTGGTCACAGGTTCCTTTTGCTGTCGTAACACATCACATGTATACTGCCACATTTGTAAACAAATATAATTGTTTAGAAATGTGGCAGTATACATGTGATGTGTTACGACAGCAAAAGGAACCTGTGACCACTGGAGGCAGTGCCACAAGTTCCTCCAAAAATCGTAACACTACACACACACAAATGTAATACTAACTAATGTAAATCCATCCGATGATGGAGGTCTAATCCTTCGAAACGCGTCGTGGAAATAAATAAAACGGTCACTGGGAATGGTTTTGTTCATACCGTTTTCTAAACAGCCTTGTCGTCTTTTGTGGTTCGAAAGAATAGGTTACAATGGCATGATAACACAAAATTTTTATTTCTGCCGGTTTATCGCCTTAGGAAATTCATTTTACGAGTTGTTTTCAAAAAATATCGGAAATTTTCAATTTCTGGAAATAATTTTTTTTATTCGTCTTCATTAATGTTATGCCATACATTTCATCAATATCTTCGTCATCTGCGGAGCTAGTTGGCATATAAACTTGTACTGCTGTGGTAGGCACGGGCTTCGTGTCTATCTTGGCCACAATAATGCGTTCACTATGCTGTTTGTAGTAGCTTACCCGCATTCCTATTTTCCTATTCATTATTAAACGGCTGGGTCGGAGATTTTCTCCGCTCAGGGACTGGGTGTTGTGTTGTCCTAATCATCATCATAGCCGGCCGGAGTGGCCATGCGGCTATGGGCGCTACAGTCTTGAACCGAGCGACCGCAACGGTCGCAGGTTCGAATCCTGCTTCGGGCATGGATGTGTGTGATATCTTTAGGTTAGTTAGGTTTAATTAGTTCTAAGTTCTCGAGGACTGATGACCTCAGAAGTTAAGTCGCATAGTGCTCAGAGCAATTTGAACCAGCCATTATTAAACCTACTCCCGCATTACCCCTATTTGATTTTGTGTTTATAACCCTGTATTCACCTGATCAGAAGTCAGACGTGGACGATAAATAGTTTAGACAAGAAGAGAATATAAGCTAACGAAATGTGGTGCTACAGAAGAATGCTGAAGATTGGATGGGTAGATCACATAACTAATGAGGAGGTATTGAATAGAATTGGAGAGAAGAGAAATTTGTGGCACAACTTGACTGGAAGAAGAGATCGGTTGGTAGGTCATATTCTGAGGCATCAAGGGATCACCAATTTAGTATTTGAGGGCAGCGTGGAGGGTAAAAATCGTAGAGGGAGACCAAGAGATGAATACACTAAACAGATTCAGAAGGATGTAGGTTGCAGTAGGTACTGGGAGATGAAGAAGCTTGCAAAGGATAGAGTAACATGGAGAGCTGCATCAAACCAGTCTCTGAACTGAAGACCACAACAACAACAATGTTATCCCCTTCAAAGTATCCTCACTAGATATTGTACACTTACACCAGCGCTTCTTCCAATCCCCAAAACAATCTGGAACTCGATTTTTGGGACAACACTTAGCTGTTTCAGCAATTCACTTTTAATCTCACCGAAGCTTGTAAAACGACTGCCGTTTAAGGTTCTGTTAATTTTTGGAAACAGAAGAAAGGCCTTCACTGGCGAATAAAGAGTCTGGGGCATCATTACAATGTTGCTTCTTTGCCAAATATTCACGAGCAAGCAATGAAGCGCGCGTAGGTGCATTTCTTTTAGTGCGTTACCGTGGTGCAAAAGCCATCTGAGCGCTTTTTACGGACTGTTTCCCGCAAACGGCGTTGAACATGTAGGTAGTACCCCTCACTGATAGTTTGGCCTTCTGAAACAGATCTACTTTACTCATTTTCACATCCTAACTTTTGTACTAATTAGTAAAATATATTCCTATCACAACACTGGAAACACGAATTACAGCATAAAATACACGCCAATGTGAACTAAAAATTGATCAGTAGCAGGAATTGAAAGACCAGATAAAAATAATATTGTTTTGCTATCGAAGAATGATGCTATTGGTAATACGTATCATTAGAATCTATTATAGACTTCACAAAATTAACTAACAACTTAATTCAGTCTGAGATCTATATTTGGCAATACGACAGACGGTAAGTGATTGATATTTTAAATTTATCTCAGATTAAATGTAATGAGAAAGTAGTTATTTGTTGACCCCAAAGGCTTGTATCATTTTTCTGAATTATCTATTGACTTCTTTTTTTATTAGTTCCACAGACGTATTTTCTTTGTAGTTCATTAGCCAGGTTTCCGAGTATAGATGTGCAATTTCTCAATGGTCCTATTGTCATTCCTTTGTTGCGACGCTACTGTAATTACAAACTTCATTTTACTGTCAACGCCAACGCCTTATATTTGTTTCAATTAGCAGACAAATTTCAGTGTCAGCCATCTTGACTGTGTGGTAGTTCCCGTTCTCTCGTCTCGTACAGGAAATTGCGAAGCTGACTTTACACCGTGCCTTACTACTACTATTACGTTAAAAACTGTTAACATTTTGGGCCGAGAGTAAAGACTGATGTTTCTCAAATTCCAGAACAGAGCAGTAAGACTTAGGTAGTTAATCACGCTACGCGGACATCAATTAACTTAATCAGTAGCAGAAATTTATTTAGCCTAGCTGAATTTGTTTCTTTACTTTTTCCAAATTTTTAGTGATGCACAAGATAACTATGCAATTTATGTCTGGCACAGAGTGCTGTGCGCGGATCGTTTTGTAGGGTCGCACAGTGTTATGGACACACTGGCAGAAAATTTTAACTGCCGTATAGCTTGTCATAAGAGTGAAGCACCAAGTCACTGTAATCTACTAAAGCACACCGGCAGGAATCAATAATAGGAGCTACACCAGCATACTGACTCCTTTCTTTCATTTTTACTGCTGTTCATAGGCATTATCTTAAATTTTTTTCTAATCAGTAGAATTATTTCGGTACAAATATCTTTAATTTGGAAAACAAGAGAAGAAGTTATAGATGTCTCTCATTCGAGTGACATATCTTGTGGGACTATTTTTATTTTTATCTAATCTTACTTACCTTGTAATTATATGTTATAAAGAAAAGAATGTTTTTCAAAATAATAGAATAAAATGAGTGGGGTTTTTTTCATTTAGTTTTTTTCCTTACACGCAAAGTGAAGCCCATGCCTTGGGATTAAAGCAATAGATCGTACAGTCATAGACTCGTTCAAGGTAGCACATCCATTACCAAATTTTCTTTCGCGTCATTACGTTATTAATTGAGTAATGGGAAATTTTAATGTTTTTTAATTATTTTTTATGTTGGGCGAAAAAAGGAATGAATTTATAAATACTTCCCGTTCTTGCTTGAAAGTCAAGCCGTGCTATGACTTCACCTTATCAGTTGATCCCAATAGTGCTCTACCTTCCATTTTGCAAAATTAATAAATTGATTCCGTAGTTATTTCTTGTTTACTTTCAAGCCACAAGCTATGGTGGCGCATTCTGTAGATGGTGACTACACGTGTGTGTGTCTGTGTGTGTGTGTGTGTGTGTGTGTGGATGTAATAAATAGAGTCCTAAATAATTGTCTGATCGTTCCGAATAAACTGTTTACTGATACTGGTTCTTTGCAGAAAAAGACATCGGCAGACATATATGTGGACTTCAATTTACAATCTATACTTCATCAGCCTATCATATAAATAAATATCTATAGGTATTACGAGTATACCAAACGAGGAGGAAAATGTGACAGTACTAGTTTAGATGTATTTTATTTAAATCTGTAAATAATTTGTTACCATCTTATTGTACACAGCCTTATCGTGGATTTGGCTCTCATTAGAACACTTGCTGTTCTGATAGTCTAACAGCAGTCATATGATTTACAGCAGTCTGTGAGAGCGTTCGCTTGATTTTACCGTAAGGTTATCGCTGAAGTATGCTTCCACGCCAGTGATCGGGGAAAATGGCGGGAAATCGAAAGGAGGACCGATAATCCCCATCGCTGAACGAGAAATTCCGTTCAGAGTGAATTTATTCATAAATCAATCATTGAAAACACCCGTGGGGTCTCACGCTTTATCCTGCAAGCTACTCATACTTTGCAAATTCGGCCTGTATTTCCATTCACGCTTCCGAAGTAATTTCTGAGCGTTGCTGGCTTCGTAACCAGAGACCGATAATTTTATGCGAAGTGCACAGCATTTTGAGTCTGAAATTGAAATGGTTATTTGCCCAGTTCAATCTAAATTGCTGACTAGGCGAACGGTCTCCGTGCCTTTTCGAATCTTCATGCAGAGTGGGAAAGTAATGCAGAAAAGACTAACCACACGGCCCTACAAATGCAATTTCCTACTTCGTTCATTCACAGCCAGATTCTCAACGTCTGAAATAGCAGCGTAAGAAAATGTTGGTGCTATCTTGGCTGCTGGTAGTGTAGAGAAACAACTTTGACACATTACTGCCTTGTCTCAAGTAATAGTAAGTATAGTAGGTAAATTCCACTGGAGATTTTACCTCTCATTGTTAACGCACTCTGATGCCTCTGGAACCTTAACATAAATCATCAAACAGCAGTACATTATGCGGTGTATCACGAACAAATATTTCCACAAGAGCTGGCTACCTGCACAGAAAAATTTTCCAGGAAATAATGCGTTATATGATTTGCATCTAGAGCTAAATTCAGAATCATTTTAGCAGTATTTTAAAATAAAAACTCGCAATCCTACTACTTTACATTTAGGTTTGCGTGTGTTACATAAACCAGTTAGTACTGTGTATGAACTTAATATAGCTGCTTCCCCTGTTTGAGGCAAATGAGTGTGCATGTAAAAGTGAAAAGTACCTATGAACCGAAAAAGCAATAATACTGTTACAGTACTTATTACGGATGGACAGTAATGTTAGAAAATATGTTTTAGTTTTTTCCATTGAATGTATTAGTTCACAAAAATCTGTCTTATTTTTGATGATTTTACATGTTATAAAATATTCACGTTTTTAATGATGTCATTATCATTCATAATTATACACTACGGTCAACTACATCAGTTATTTGTTGTTTTCATTCTGTAAGCAATCGTGCCTTTTGAAACAAAAAGATCTCAATTTTTAAATCAAATTTACAAATTTAGCAACAAGCAGATCTACTAATTTGCACATACAAAAAAATAGCGGGAATGAGCTTCTTTCACAGTGATGGCCTTTCACGAACAGTCACGCTCTTCTGTATTTGTGTTGTGAAACATTCTGGAAAGGCATGCTATGGGACAACGGTATGGAGCTTGTTTGACAGCAGTAGTGTAGCAGTTAACGAAAATGAAAATAACAAATACGGAAGATTCAATACTCATAATTTAACAGAAAGTTATATAAGTTTTATCACAAGCTGGTGTAGATCATGTCTCTATCACTTACATGCAGTTGTTATCTTTTATTTTGCTTGAGCAAGTGGTGAAAATCAAACAGTAATTGCTAATTTTGTAAAATTATGATGGCACTCATCACACTACATTTACAGGGCGCCAGAGTGCGTGTAAATAAGAATAGGAAAAACGTGCGATGAAAAAATATTATTGAGGTACACCTAAATACTGTTGAAGGAGAGGAAAACGGTAGAAAGGTGAAGTTTTGGAGAATGGATGACGGCCAATGTTACTGACCGAGGAAAGCGGCATAGATACCTGTTTGGGACGATAATGAATTAGATTTCGACATGACACATTAGTAACAGTATAAGTATAAACTCAGTATGAAATGTAAAAAGAGTAAAAGTAGCTGTCGAAATATGTGTTGTGTTCCTTCAAATCAAATGAAGTCGATGACATATACTACCGAAAAAGACAAAAGTTTGACGAGCATTACATTCACCTAGAATCTGCGTTACTATCAATTGTTTTAATCTGAGGAGTAACTCTTATTGAAAAAAAGTAGGAAAACGTTATGTGATGGGTAACTGGTCACGCGTAGCGAGCATGCACGGAGTAAATGAACGATAGAAACTAATGTAAGTTCACGTAGAAAGGCTTCACTAACTCGTCAGGAATGGACAACCTTCACATTTTGCAACGGAATAAATCCAATGCATTAACGTTCGACAACGTTGTGACAGAATAACGGTCCAACAAATGGCAAAGAAACATTCAAGGACAGGCCCTCCACATCACTAATTACAGACATACTTGAAATATCTCCAACACAATAGCAACAAGAGCTAGTTAACACGTCAGCTTATGAAAAGAAAAGTTAAATGAAACGTAGAAGGCGATTTCCAGTCTGTAAGAGAGTAAATCACAAGACTGCCAGTGTCAGAACGATATTTCAGTAACTGTAACACATTCGAAATTCAATGATTGCCAAACCAAATTCTTGACTTATGTTATCTAAACCTACTGCGACCTCGGCCCGGTATTTATCCTGTTTGCAATTTAACTCTGGTGTACCACGGATATTTGCGTGGATGTCCTCCAAATAAAGCGTAATATTTTGCATTATGATTTCAGGAACATGTGTATATTCCAATGCAGACTATTTCAAACGCACATTCACAATGTAAAATGATGTCAGGAAAATTCTTCTGGAGTCTTCTTCCTCCTTGGCATCATTTTCATAATTTTCCTACCACATGATGTCTACACCGATCCATTCCTGAAAATTTTGTCGAACTGCATCACAAACTTCGTATATATAAGCGGAAAAGTTGGAGTGAGAGAGAGAGAGAGAGAGAGAGAGAGAGAGAGAGAGAGAGAGGCTAGGGAGGAACAATAAGATCTGAATAAAGAAAGTGATATACAGTTTGCAGCGATATCGTTGTCGACGGAACTTACTGCTGTACTCGCACCACAATAACAAATATAAAAAAGAGGCAATAAGAAAGAATAAGGCGCCGAGATTATATAGTAGCAGGGGATATATTTCGTTAGAAGGGTTCAGTGACTTCTCCCCGTACTTTGCTGAATGACTGTAGTAACTGAGGCTTACAAGGAGAAGGATCACCATACTTTAAGAAAACCTGTTATAACATACACTATTAAATGATAACTCGGGTACCTACGCAGCTCGCTCTTTCATAGCTCCCACAATAGGTACATATTAACAGAAGCGTAAGTATGATGTAAAAATTAGGTATTAATAAAAACAGCCTACAATACATTGAATCTTTTTTTTAAATATAAATGCTGAATTTATAACATTAATTATTGTTGTATCCATAAGAACGTACTTATAATCGTCAAAAAGCGAATACTTCAGCCTTACTGATTATTGTTTTTGAAGAAACAGTGCCACCAGTTATGTTATAATTAAGTCAGTGAAGAATCTGTATAGTATTCTTACGTTGACCAAGATATATGTATGCACAATAATCCTTTTGAAAAAAAAAAATAGGTTTATTGCCAAGACAGAAAGCAGTGTAAGTGTTGGTTTGCACAGCTGAGCACAGAGAATGGAAGATTTGGGTAGCTGAAAGAACACATAAGAGGTATTATCGCCGTTTTGACGAACACAAGTGTTAGGCAGAATACACCAGTATTGCAGAGTGCTATAAAATATTTTATCTTGACGTTTTTGCTACATGTAATCACCAAGTTGACGTCTAAGTTATTTCCATTAGGTTTTTCTCTTTCCTCAGTACTGATGTAGTAGGCCATTCACGTCTTCGATGTAGTAATGTCTATTTATCACAGAAATGGAAAACTTATAACACGGACCTTGCGGAGAAAATAGTTTCGACTCGAGTAAATATCTGGAAGTTTGGAGTGATGGTTGGGATAAACGTTTCGACATGCACTGTCTGTCCACCGTAATGGCGCTAGTTTCAGTTAACCAGTCGTAAGAATATCTTATCGCTGAAAACAAGCTATCAGTACATCCTAACGACAAAGGCTGATGGAGAGCCCCATCTGGAAGAACTGCATACTTCTTCATAGCTTATTTAAATGTTTTATCGCTTGTCTTTGTCGACGGAATTCTTGTACCAAATATCTATTAAAGAGTACCTATATTATTCAATTAAAAGTTCACCTGCAGTCGTATTACGTTTACTAGTCTCAGTATAGTTTTGCACTAAGTACTTGTGCATTTCTGTGCCCTTTGCAGCTTATCGTGTTGCTTCGACGAATCTGCTTAGTAGAAAAATAGTAATTATAATGGCAAAAGTTACTATATATTAGAAAGACTGCGTAACGAAGACGCGTTATAGTCTCATACATTGTATGGAACTCGTAATAGTTTGCAATGTTATGCTGTAGGAATTTAAGATATAACATATACTGAGAAGACAATATAAAAGTAGATTTTATAAAGTAAGCTATTACACGCATTGTCTCTTTTGAATTATTCCTTTCAGTAGTTAAATTTTTGTCCTGAAGTAGTCCGGTTTCCTTCTTTGTTCGTGAGGCATTGTTGTTTTGGTTTGTGGTCACAAACACTATTTATAACAGCAGATTAAGCTACAGAGATCTTAGCCCCACTATACTTTCCGTCCACATTAATGTTTTTGTACTTGTAAGCGAAAAACAGAACGATAAAATTCCGTAAGCAATAGCTAAACACACCTTACAAGCAACGTAGAATGAACTGCAGTCATTTATATGTGTTGTAAGAAATACCACAACAGTACGAGACTATTTTCCGCATATCACGTACTTAATGGGAATGTCTCACAAATATAATTGTATGAACGCTAATCTGGTTTCTAGCTGAAAATAAGACTTGGATTGGATAATGTATCTAGAAGAGAACTGAGGTTATAAATATTGCGCATTTGTTAAAGAAACACTGAAGCAATCAAAGTTAGTAGAATAGGTAGTGACGAAGAGCTTGTTAACAGAACTGAGAAAGAAAATTTAAAATAAATGAAAGAATTCATCGGTTAGGTGTTATTACTACTAAGAAATTCGGTTGAAGGGACAAATCAGGAGCATATTGGCACTGGTTGTTAAGTTTTGTTCCTGAAAAGAGCGCAACTGGTTGCAAGTGATGAAGGGTAGGATGATATTCTGAGGTAATGCCGGATACCGGAGAAATGTCCTTTTCTCAGCTCAAGCTCCTGGAATTCAACCTAGACATTCAGGTTTCATTTATTTAAAAAAATTATATGTTCCATTCGCTTTAACGTACTTGATACGACGCATTTTCAGCCAGTTGCAGTCATTTCCACCAACTTTTCTTTCCCTGTTTGTGACACATGCTTGAAAGGCTTCCTCAGGAAATCTGAAAGTTACCTTTCGTAAGCCACAAACTTATTCGTTCCCAGGCGGTTGTAGCAGACCTGACTGCCATGAGCATTTGGACGAAAATCACTTGACTGCCAAGGCGATCAGCAGTTCCATTTACTGTGAGCGATCTATCGAAATAGCACCCTAATGATAAGTGGTGCCGGCCAGTTTTTCAAGTTTTGTGACTTACACTACTTAGCAGCCAACCCGCCAATATGTCTGTCTGGCGTGTTTTTGGGCGACGTTAGTGTTTCAAAAAATACAGGATTCACTAGCCACCACATCTACAAGATGCTGATAAACAACAATTTCAAGAGTTTTTCTAATTCCCTCTGGACGCGGATTATCTCAAGGGCATACTTGCACTGATGTAGAAAACATGACGTAAAATTGGTTCAAATGGTTCTAAGCACTTTGGGACTTAACATCTGAGGTCATCAGTCCACTAGACTTAGAACTCCTTAAACCTAACTAAAGGACATCACACACATCCATGTCCGAGACAGGATTCGAACTTGCGACCGTAGCCGCAGCGCAGTTCCGGAGCGAAGCGCCTAGAACCGCTCGGCCACAGCGGACTGCTAAAATCGTATCCTGCTTTTGAAAATAATACATTTGTTATCCTGCTCGTAAGTTAATATTTATAGCAAGTTACTATCTTCATTCATGTGGAATGTATAGGCATGTGAAATCGAATCCTTTTTTTCGAAACACCCTGTATGTTAAAACATTTGCAACAAGTTGTCGAAGATGCTGAGTGTATTATTTACACTGCCAGATTACAAGAAATGGGCACTGCGACAATGAGCCAAATTTCCTACGACTTCGTCTTTAAATTAAACACTACGGGAAGCTGACATCAAAGCAAAATGAGATGTGAGGTGTCTGTATGTTGAGAACTGGGAGTGGTTCTTGTAACCTTTGCCACAGGGAGTTCCTGACTACATGGGTGGAGTAAATCTCTTTGGCTACTAGAGTTAATCTTATGTGTAGATGACGTCACTTGCGTCTTGTCGGTAAGCTCGTTATTTTATTCTGTTGTCAGTGATAGCGTGCAGAGACTGATTTGTGGGACTCTGTCTTTCCATGCCTGTATATATGGAACAAGGTAAGATGCACCAAAAGTTTTGCATTTGCTGCGGTCGCTAATATTACTGCAACATGCTTAGAGCAGGTTATTCACATCGCGAGTAGTTGTGGGGAGATTAAATTCATGATTAGCTTATCTTTGTCTAACGATTGCCACGTCTGTGTACAGCGAACCATTTCCCGCTCTTCTTCTTCTTAAATGCACATAATGTAGTCGTAGAGATCATTTCTTTTCAAAATTGTTTAATGCATCAAGGCAGTTTTCTGTTAAATGATAGCACCCCATGTGATTGTTAGCTATAATGTCGTATAAACGAGAGGCACGATGTTTTCATTCGAATGTAATTGAAATTCTTCACCTCCTTTTTTTTAGTTATAACGTAACTTTAGATCTAAATAGGATTTAATTTACTTTATCCAGAACTCCCACATTTCCTTTTGACTACTGAAACTCACTTAGCACGACCATTCTGTTAGCATTTCATTACAAATTATGTACGCACAGCACTTACCGTAATTTTAACAGACATTGCATAGCAGAGCATTGGAAAAGGAGCTTTTTTCTCAGGTCTACGTGTGATTACCTGCTTTATTAAAGTTATTATTGGAGAGGAGATTAAATCTTTGATGCGTGGCTAAGGATTAATATCAGGGCCATTACCAGTAGTTGCACGTGGGTTTTACATACTGAAGTTAACATTACAAAGTCTTCACTGTTAATCGACAAGTAGTAGAATGACGTGTTTCACTTATCAAGATCATCAATTAATTATTTAGTGAAGAAACAGATTGCAAGTTATCGTTTTCAGTTTAACGTAACCAAGTTTTACAGAATAGGCGAGCACACACACTAAGTTACGCAGCAGTGGCTTTAGTATATGTAATTCGCACATTAGAGCAAAAAAACAGTAGGCATTAATAAAGTTTCGTATGAACAAGCTGAAGTACTAAGTTTCTATTCACAGACGATAGTTACATTCAACATTATATTTACAGCTCTTCACTTAGAAAATTGAATACTGTTCCACATTCAGAGTGTTGCAAAAAGTGAAGCATAGAACGTTTCACATAAGTTACAACCTAAGTATTACGTTGCAAACATATTTAGAGCATTACAATCATAATTAGAAGCACACACGTGGACGTTACAAAGTGTGTAAAACTACAGGGTGTTTATAAATTAGCTACACAAAAGTAACCATTAATTGTGAAAAAGGTAAATAACTTACAGAAACGTTTGATAATGCACTAAATGCAGTATATCTTCAAGTTTTATTTGTGAATGTTCAGTGTACCTATCTTTTGCAACACGACGAATGTCCCATCTGTAGTCGGTTTCCTGCCAAATCCTATGAAGCAAGTATTAATGTTTGGTGGTATCTGCTTGTGTTATCCGTTGTAGCAGCTCGTCGAAGCTTCCCAGAAGCTGAGGAACAAACACTCTGCCCTTAATGTAACCCTAGACAGAAAAGTCCATAGGGATTAAATTAGGTGAACGTCGTGGCGAAGATATTGTTCCACTAAGTCGGCACATTCCTAAGGAGATACGCGACAGCTTCAAGATGGTAATATGGTGGTGCACCATCTTGCTGGAAAAAATTATTTGCCGATATTCTGTTGTAACTGAGGCATTAGATAATGTTCAAGCACTTACGGGTATGATACGGCAGTTGCATTTGTTCAATTTCTGCGTCGGAGACTGCTTGCCGACTCTGACCTGTTGTTCCATATGATACATAGTCAGTTTCAGTGAAACAACTGTTACCAGCTATTAATAGTTTGTCTTTGAGGTGATGGCTTGCGATATTTAGTCCTGAATTGTGTCTGAAATATAGTAGCTGATTTAGATTAACGAAACCATTAACAATATTGCGCAGTAAAAACATTTTTCTGTTGAAGACAAACTGTTTCGACAGACTTTGATGTCATCTTCAGATGTCATCTTCAGCTCTTAAAGGTATTTTTGTCGTGAAACGTTTGCATTTTGTGTTGGACCTCACGCCACGTTGTCATGTGGATAAACATCAGCTCACTATAAAAAGTCTGACGTAACTAAAATATTTAAAAACATGAAGCACCTTGTGCAAATGGCCATATCCATACATCGTTCACAGATGTTTGTTACATCACAAACAACAATATACGCAGTGGCACATATGCATATAGCGCTTTTGTGATGAAACAAGCACCTGTGACCGATATATACATGGACATGGCCATTTTCACAAGGTGTTTGATGTTTTTAAATATTTTAGTTACGATAAACCTTTTATAATGTGCTGATTTTGATCCACATGAGAATGTGTGATGAGGTCCAACACCACGATTTTTAAGACCTGAAGATGACAGCAAAGCCTGTCGAAATCATTTGTCTTAAATAAAGAAACATTTATGTGATCTAACCTGCTGAATGTCTTTAACAAGTAAAGCAGATAGCTCCGACGGTATCCTCAAAATGAGAAAATTCGATACTGTGCATGCGCTGCACCATTATACGACCCTATGACGATTGTTGGAGTAGTGCATTCGCGCATGCCACCTAGCGGCAACATCGGGGACGAACAATGCTAGGCGGAAATAAAACTGAGGAGATTGGGTAATATTTTATTTCGGACGTCTTAGTTGCACTGGCGGAAGATTTTGCTTCAGTGGGGTTACCAGTTGCGGGCTGACACGCCCCGTTGTCAAACCTCACACCTTGCTACTAACCATAACCAACGTTACAGCATGGTGCCGAAAGGCATTAAGACCTTCTGTATCGTAAGGTATAGCTTGGGCAACAAGTACTTCCACTGAAATTAGTCTCTGTGCCTGTTGCACCTGACTGACACATAGGCTAATATCAATGAGGAGGGTACTTGTTGTCCAAAGTATACCAATCTGTACAGAAGTTTTCGTGCATGTTTGTACCATACTGTATGGTTGGTTACGGTTAGTAACAAGGTGTGTGGTTTGAGAATAGGCACCCCAGCCCGAAACCGGTAACTACTGCAACAAAATTTCATATCAGTAAAACTGAGACGGATGAAATTAAAAAAAAAAAAAAAAAGTACAATCTTCTTGGTTCTGAACAGTTGCGGACCTACCATCCAGTGGCAGCATGCCTCGGGTAAGCAAGGAAATTGCTGCATTCAGTACGGTATCGAATATTTCTGTAAGTTATTTACCCTTTTCGCAGTTAAAGATTACTTTTATATAGCTGTGTTTAACACAGTCACTACCACTCAGAGTGTGCGTTCGGCCGAAAGGATGGGACTGTAGAGAGTGTAGCTTGGCTGAGGCGTCTCCACATTAACTGCACGCCCCACGGCGCAGCCAGACGCACAAGCGCTGCGGCTGCGGCGCCACGTGTACAGAAAACGATGCTGTGTTTTTCCCGGCAGTTTCGGCCGCTGTGCCGGCTCTGGGCCCGCGCTAACGCGCCGCGCGCGAAGTGTCAGGGGAGAGTAGCGCGTTTACCGGGGACCACCTCCCGACCTCCCGACGCGGCGGAAGAACACGGCGGAGGGCGACAGGAGGCGGCAAACTGGAGTAAATCTCCCGGCGGCCGCTCGCATAATTTCATGGCGACATGAGAGTCCGAATTTCCCAGGGGGCCGGCGGCGCTTTCCCCGCGGACCCCTCCGCCAGTCGGCCGGAGAAATTCTGCGCCGGCTCGCGGCTCGTCCCGGCCTCTCCGCAACGGCCGAATCACGAGTGCAAATCCGCAAGCCGCACGCAACATGTCTGCCAACTTGTGAGAAATGCTCCTCTCCGCAACACTGCGGTCGTGGTACACTCGTGATAAATGACGGCGCGCGAGCTGCGTCACCGGGACGTTAAAATATTGTGTAGAGCCCAAAGGCCTGTACAGAATGAAATGTACAGTTGCTACAATATCTTTTTATGGAGACAAAATGCTAAGATGATTACGCACTTACGAGCGAAGTGTAACAACTTTAACTGTTGGCCAAATGAACCGGACCACATGTGCAACTGAGTATGCAATTTTATCCATTGAACTGCACGTTTGACAATTGACAGTTCATTTTAGACAATTTACTTTCACATTGGTTGCTCCATTTATATCACATCTTAAATGACTATGACTGCTACTACATATTGGTTTTGAAAGACGAAACACTAATCTGAACATGTAACAAGATGTTCCTGAGTTTATTCCACAGTTTGATGCTGGACTCCCTTTAGTATTCGGCAACGCCCTTCTAAACGAGTGTTTGGAAAGGCGAACGGAAGAGTGAAGGAGGACGAGAGCGATATTTGATTGGTGTCTGGTTCCAAGTAAAGACATATCAAGTCTTAGATGGGAGCAACACTTTAACATGAAACAGTGTATATTAGCTGTCTGGCCCCTTCCAGAGACATGACCTTCAGCTGTTTTCAGAGAATTTTCTTGTACACGAAGTAGGGAATTCGACTATTCCTAGTGAGGAAAAATATGAGATGGAGTACAAGAACGAATAATATTAAATACTTTGTATAAATTGTACACAGGTCGTGTGTGTGTGTGTGTGTGTGTGTGTGGAGAGGGGGGCGGGGGAGAGATTCGCTTTGAACACACCTGAAAATGTGTAAAACTCTGCTAACTTCCGTCACTTCGTTCTCCGTAGTCAATGAAAACTCTTTTTCCTCTTCACACCATTTTCCGGAAAAGAATGGCAGTCTAAGATCATGGAATACTTCTGTGCAGCGAGGCAATCAGTTTCACAGTTTGAAGTTTCATACGCTGCCACTCTCTAATCGTTAAACATCTCGGTGATGAGGAGTTGGAGTATGTAATCTACCATGTTTTTGGGGAACAGATCTATCATGCTAGCCCACCACTGAGACACAATAATGTATGATAATCTATTCTCTTCGTACATAATGCAAAGAACATTACATCCTCTGTCATTAATCGACAGTGTACTCACGAACAATGGAAAATAAAGTGTCTAAGGATTGCGACGACTAGTAGTAACAACGGATGGAAACAATGGAACTTTGTGTTATCTATATGATTACATCATTAGTAAATCTATTGGATTCGTCGCCTCCGTCATATTTTAATGCCTGTCTCGCCAGCTTCTTGGCTTCAATCTCATAAGCAGAAGACAAAGCAAGATTTACAAATTAACAAATGATCAAAAGAAGAATTTTCACAGAATAGCGTTAAGGCAGTTTCCCTTTCTGGATTGAATTGAAATCCATTCAAATCTACATTTTAGATCGGTATTAGTTCGCCACTTGCTAAAAAGAATCATTACAGTTGAAACTTGGCCAAAAGTGTAAAACGTGCCACTGAAATACGTACTAGTTTTGGAAATACTTCTACGAGTATGTGAACCAATATTATTCTTATTTAAGTGCTGATTTTCCAAGTTTTTCAGAATAGCTACAGGACTATTTGTAAAGACATTACAAGTCATAATATCTACGTTATCGGACAGTGGAGACGTGTAAACGCAGTTAACAATCAAGGACATATATCCATTCACGAAATTCGTAAGTTCCTCGATGTGAAAGTCGTTTCCTTCGGAGATTCGTTTTCTTTACGCATTCTTGTTAAAGAAATATCAGCGGTATTTCACGCAGTATTTGATACTGGCAAATGGAATCGACTTTATTTGTATCGTCAGACAGAGAAGCTGCTTAGAACTTGTCCAGAGGGATGTGTAAATTCGCACTCGGGGAGGCCTTCTATTATAATTCGTGTGATCCGTGCTGCAGATATGGCACTAGTTTCTATAGAACTCCGTATACTCCCACAGTAAGAAGAATGTGAATATGAAATACACGAGAAGCCAACGAATGAGACCACATTTTAATGAGAGACGGAATGTGCTTTGTGTGAAACCTCAGCCTTGATCTCTGGAACACTCTCTGATGCTTTTCATTTGGATTACTGAAACAGTTTATGCGACGCTGGCAACAGGCTTTGCTGTCTATCGAGTGCTTGGGTGAAAAACAGCGGCCTCGTCCCAGAGTCCCAAAGCAGCGACACTAGAATATTCTGTTTGCCGGGAAGGCTGAGGAACAGGTCACCGATACGGAAACTCAAACTATCTGTTTGCACTTGTCTCGTCACTCGTGATCGAGAATGTTGACGCGATACAATGTATCTAACGAACAATTATATGTGACTGACATGACACTGCCATTGTAAACGATGGAAAATCGAAGCGCGTAAGATTGTTTTAAATACAAAAAGTTTTTTCAACACATAGGGAAAATTATTAGAAGTGTATCTGTTAGACGCAGCACGCGCAAATGACGTCTCCTTGGGTTGTGTAAGAGCGACCGACAGCTGAGCGGCAAGTGCTTTGCTAGGGATCAATAGGTCAGCGTCGCGGATCGCGGGGGCGTCAATATTTCCAAGGGCCTAGAGTGCACCTGTGGTGGGTGAACAAGTTTGCACCGTAACATGCAGTCTGTGCATATCCCTCTCAGACTAATGAGAAGAAAATTCTACACGTTATTTGTTGGATCAGCATACAACCTTTGTTCAAATGAGTATAGTAATATCTCTATTCCCTAAAAGAACGCTCCTTGCATTCTAACTGAAGTACTTTACACTTGTGGAGACAAGCGTCGAGAACTACGACAGTAATAACGTACCAGGTAATAAAGCATGTGCTGTGTAACTCTTAGTGAACATAATCACGGTTACAAGCACCAACCTGTGTTGGATTATTCCCTTGAGAGTGCTAACTAGTCTCTTTTTGACACAAGAGGATAAGAACACTACATGGGTATTGTTGTGATTCAGTGTTTATTGTGGTCTTGATTTTTGTGATAGTTACTTCAGGTTTTCCAGATTAATCAAAGCATACAGCTACCACTGCTACGAAGCTTCCTAAGAGAAAACTATGTGTACGATTTCGACTCGAACCCAGAACTTATTTTTATTGAAAAATTATCTAATACGTGAAGTCTCCTACGTCTGTTATTGCACTAGCAGTTCCCATAAAAAGGATATTCCAGCCACCTCATAATGCACAGCCACGTAGTCCTTCCTAGAATAAATGATTCTCGGGAGAGCTAGTGCAATAAGGTATACAGCTGAGCTACTCTAGAGTATTGACAGTAAGGAACTGTTATTGTCGGTAGCTGTGCCTAATCATCTCAATCATTAAGGAAGGAAGGAAGATTGGCGTTTAACGTCCCGTCGACAACGAGGTAATTAGAGACGGAGCACAAGCTTGGGTTATGGAAGGAAATCGGCCGTGGGCTTTTCAAAGGAACCATCCCGGTATTTACCTTAAGTGATTTACCGAGATCACGGAAATGGCCGGACGGGTATTTGAAACGTCGTTCAGCCGAATGTGAGACGTGTGTGCTAATCACTGAGCCACATAGCTCGGTTCAGTTACTAAGAACATTGCCCTCGAAAGGGAAGAGTACGAGTTCAAAGCACAGTCGGGCTGACACTTCTTTCTATCAGCAAGATGAAATGATTTGTAGGTAAGTAGCAAACAGAAGATGTAAACAGTAACAAGAGCAAAAGCTAAATGCGAACGACAGCCAGTAACGCAACCTGTGGGTAATAGGCGGCTAAACGTGGTAAATACACTGTTTCAACAACGACTGCCAAGTTCTTGGTTATTTTGGTTTATAGGTTAGAGCTGTCATCAAAAATGTTGGTTTGAACACCATAATCTTTATCAGGCACGGTCCTACTGGAGGTGACCTTGCCTTCCTCTGAGATCTGAACTGACCTATTCTTCCAGTTATAAGAAGACTTGGACTTAGAACCACACTGCATGCCGTTTGTTTTCTCTTAATGAACATTGCAACCGCTGAAAAAAGCGATGCATGACAGACAAAAATATCAGGACTGATTCCTTGTCAGGCACTTTGTCATAATGCCACAAAACCACAGTTGACCCCATAGCAATGAGTCACCACAGGGGACAATAAATTCATACAATTACCTGCGTGTAACAGTTTTTGGTGACCCGAAATGGAATCATCACATAAGCTCCCTGTAGGTAACGCTAAGCTATATTATTTAATTTTTTTGCCACATTTTGTGGTTATTTTATTTTGAGTACTGGGCATATTTACTAGAGAGGAATGTGTTATGTTTTTCTCACAGAGAATGTGTGCATCCAGTGTTATCACGGGTTCTGTTTGTCGGAAAAAGGCAATCAGTGAATCTCTTTAGGAGAGACGAGCCACCTCCCACCCCACGGTTTTCATGTGAGTCGGGCAGGGTTAGCGTCTCTCCCTCATAAGGGCAGGGGACGCTGTGCCGCCATTGCAATCCGCAGAGAATAATTCACTACTCTTCTGACTTTTCTGAATAAACATCAAAGGACGAGAAGCCGCGGCGCTGCCTGGGTAGAGTGAAAATTTGATTGCTTCCACTCTAAAACTTTAAAATTTTTGTGTATCGTATATGTGTCGGTTCCACCACCATGGTGCTTGGCACAAAGAAGCCGACCAAGCAAAGGGACACTGCTCCAGACCAGTACCAACCAGATCTTTTTTACTGTGCGTTTTGTACATCAAGAGTGTCTCTGCTGTGTTCTCCTGTTTCTCGCGTAATACGAGTAAACGATATTCTGGTCTTTGACACTGGCAACAGCATTGAGTTATCCACTCCATGTGAAGTCTTTTGGAAAATGGAGAGACCGGGGGGGGGGAGGGGGGGCAAGAACTAAGATTCATGCCTATTCATCTCCCAGCCGCCGACTGGTGCTGATGGATCCACGGTTTGCTGTTTTTGGGGAAATGTAAGTGTCCCAGTCCATGCTAGCACGTTCCGTATTCTCTGCAGCTATCTGCTTGCTTGTTCTGGAACGCCACTTAAGTTGTTGGTATGACCTTTAATTTGTGAGTTCGTTCACTCAAACTGCGAGGTGCCTAGATAAAGATATCTTGTTGCGTTTTCTCCATGTATTTTTTCATACAATTTGGTACCTCCCCACAGTACTAGCGTCATTTTGTGTAACTTCAATCAATATTTTAGAGAACTTTGCTGCCTGTCAGCTTCTTGCGAACTGTGTCAATCAATTACAGCAAATAAGAATCTGTTATCAGCAGATTTTACTTAAATTTAAAGATCATTTAATTGTCCTACAACTTTACCACGGTTAGGCGAGCCACTAATAAGAAATATAATCTGCTGTTTACTTAAGTTCGTTGTTGACACTATGACAGTGGCCAAATTCAACGATCAGTTGCTAATTACTCAGTGAAGGTAACGAGCACTGCACTCGCTCGTCCTGTATAATTATATATTTTTTTATTGACCAGGGAGAGTTGTGCCTATTTTCCCCAGGATTATAGATCTCCTGTGTGTAGTTTCTTTTGTCGAACTACATCACAAACTTCGGATATATAAGCGGAAATATTAGAGTGAGAGAGAGAGGGAGACAGAGACTCGGTTGGAACAATAAGATCTGAAAAAAGAATGTGACAGTTTGCAGTGATATCGTTGTTGACGGAACTTACTGCTGTACTCCCACCACAATAACAAACACAAAAAAAGACGCAATAAGGAAGAATAAGACGCCGAGGGGACATATTTCGCGCCGGCCGAGGTGGCCGAGCGGTTCTAGGCGCTATTGTCTGGAACCACGTAACCGCTACGGTCGCAGGTTCGAATCCTACCTCGGGCATGGATGTGTGTGATGTCCTTAGGTTAGTAAGGTTTAATTAGTTCTAGGGGACTGGTGACCTCAGAAGCTATGTCCCATAGTGCTCAGAGCCGTTGAAACGTTTTGAACCAGGATTCGAACTTGCGACCGTAGCAGCAGCGCGGTTCCGGACTGAAGCACCTATAACCGTTCGGTCACAGCGGCCGACAAGGAAAGTGCAGTAAGGTGGTTTGAGGAATATGATGCTAAGAGTACATATAAAGATGGCGATCCCGAGAGGAACATTACCATCGAAAGTGCCATTCCAAGTCATCGCGAAATTTTCTGGCGATGAGTCTGCTGACGAAGATGAGATACAGGTAGCTAAAAGTGAAGACGAAAATTGTGTGTTCAGAGCATCGCATATTTACAAGTTTCTTAAATTTTGTCTCTTTTCGAATGCATGGTTGGACCGTTCTCATTATTTTATAGTTTTCCTGTAGAAGTAAACTGAAGCTCTTTTCTTATTGTTTAGACATTACTAAACGTGTATTCGATTAAAAAGGTTCTTATTTATCAGGTTTTTTTTTCAAAAATAGATGTAACAGAAAGACTGTTTATTTTTGTAATACCTTTAGTTTCAGATTTTTTTTCGCTTTAGTTTGTTTCTAAAGTGGATCTTAATGAAAAAGAAGTTTATTTGCTTTTATGAGTTTGATTACGTATACGTCCCAAAACAAGAACAAAAACTCGTTACCAAATACCGCACACCGTTTTTTGCTTTAACTCCCTAATGCATTTAGTGTTAAAACTTCGGGCCACGCCGCTTAAGGACTGATAGTGTCTCACAAAGGTGAGTTTCAGTGTAGCCTCGCCTGCGGTGGCGCCTTTTTAAAAGCGGGGACGTGCGTTGCATGCGCCTAGCAGTCCCCCGGACGGCGGCCGGCTTGCGGACAATTAATTGCGGAGCGGCCCGGGCGGCCGGCGGCGGTCAGACTTAGCAAAGCGTCGCCGCCGGGTCCGGCCGTGTAAACAGCTGTTGTCCAAGTAGTTGCGGGATGAGATTAGTGTTAGCGACGGAAGTGTAAACACGCAGTTGTCGGCCAGACCGCAGACACGGGCCGAGTTTCCTGCGCCGCGCAGCGCGGGACCCGGCCAGGCAGCCCGAGCCGGCAGGCCGCACTCCGCCCACACAACAGGCCCTACCGCCAGCGCATCCCGCCCCCCTACTCGCCGCTGCCGTCAAGCACATTTTTTAACTGACCCGTACTCGGTACAGGTATGGAAGATTACGAAACACTTGAGCTGTGTCGCCTAGCGTGTCTCACAGTAACCTAATTTGCAAAGAGAGTCTTTAAGATATGGGCACAGTCCCATGCCATGTTAATTGCTACTGAAAAAAATGTGCAGTCCTCCCCAACAAGTTGTTGAATAAGATTCGGCTCGAGTAGACAGCTGACAGTGACAAACATTTCAAACTTACACACATAAAAAGAGTTTTGCATCACCCCAGTTCCCAGAACTCCTACAGAGAGACGTTGACTGTGGATATTGTATCAAAGACACAGTCCCTTTGACTGTTCAGAGACGTCACTAAGCCCACCCAAAGATGTAAACAACCATGTACGAGCAGGCGCCTATTAGACGGAGGGGCTCCGACAGCCCATCATTTCCAGTCATTCCACCAGGAAGGAGGTACACGGCTCGTGTTGTCAGTAGTTGAACCATGTCTAGACGGTCAATACCGCGGTTCGATCGCGTCCTCATCGTTACTTTGTGCTAGAAAAGGCTCTCAACAAGGGAGGTATCCATACGTCTCGGAGTTAACCAAAGCGATGTTGTTAGGACATGGAGGAGATACAGAGAGACAAGAACTGTCGATGACATGACTCTCTCAGGCCGCCCAAGGGCTACTACTGCAGTGGATGACCTGTACCAACGGATTATGGTTCGGAGGAACCCTGGCAGCAACGCCACCATGTTGAGGCTGGCTCTGAGCACTACGGGACTCAACATCTTAGGTCATAAGTCCCCTAGAACTTAGAACTATTTAAACCTAACTAACCTAAGGACATCACACACACCCATGCCCGAGGCAGGATTCGAACCTGCGACCGTAGCAGTCCCGCGGTTCCGGACTGCAGCGCCAGAACCGCACGGCCACCGCGGCCGGCGCCACCATGTTGTATAATGCTTTTCGTGTAGCCACAGAACGTCGCGTTACGACTCAAACTGTGCGCAATAGGCTGCATGATGCGCAACTTCACTACTTACGTCCATGGCGAGGTCTATCTTTGCAACCACGACACCATGCAGCACGGTACAGATGGGCCCAACAACATGCCTAATGGACCACTCAGGAATGGCATCAAGTTCTCTTCGACGATGAGTGCCACATAAGCGTTCCACCATACCATCGTCGGAGACGTGTTTGGAGGCAATGCGGTCAGGCTGAACGCCTTAGACATACTGTCCAGGGAGTGCAGTAAGGTGGAGGTTCCCTGCCGTTTTGAGGTGGAATTAAGTGGGGCCAACGTACGCCGCTGTTGGTCTGGAAGGCGCCGTAACGGCTGTACGATACGTGAATACCATCCTCCGACCGATAGTGCAACCATATCGGCAGCATATTGGCGAGGCATTCGTCTTCATGGACGACAATTAGCGCCACCATCGTGCAGATCTTCCTTCATCTCTCGACTAGACTGGCCAGCATGTTCTCCAGACATGAACCCTATAAAACATGCCTGGGATAGATTGTAAAGGGCTGTTTATGGACGAAGTGACCCACCAATTACTCTGAGGGATCTACGCCGAGTCACCGTTGAGGAATGAGACAATCTGGACCAACAGTGCCTTGATGAACTTGCGGATAGTATGCCACGATGAATACAGGCATGCATCAATGATAGAGGACATGCTACTGGGTATTATAGGTACCGGTGTGTACAGCAATGTGGACCACTACCTCTGAAGGTCTCGTTGTATGGTGGTACAACACGCAGTGTGTGGATTTCATGTGCAATAAAGAGAGCGGAAATGATGTTTATGTTGGTCTCTATTGCAATTTTCTGTACAGTTTCCGGAACTCTCGGAACTAAGGTGATGCAAAACTTTTTTCGATGTGTGTATTTTGAAAAACCACTCTCTTGGCAGATTCATTAGACCCTATATTCAGTGCAGGAATACAGGATCACTCACTTCTACATGAACATCTATATCTGCATCTATACCCTGGAAGCCACCTTACGGTGTATGACGGAGGATACGTTATGTC
Source organism: Schistocerca piceifrons (assembly GCF_021461385.2). NCBI lineage: Eukaryota > Metazoa > Arthropoda > Insecta > Orthoptera > Acrididae > Schistocerca > Schistocerca piceifrons. The sequence goes on from NC_060138.1 coordinate 743,162,214, forward strand.
ACTTCCCCCTCTTCCTGTTGCAGGGGCAAGATATACACGGGCGGAAGGAATATACAGGTTGGTCGGAAACAGTCTGAAGGCTTGTAAAAGTGTTGTTAAAAAAGTATATCGATACTTTGCCCGTTTCCGATTTAGTTAGCTTTGACGTTAGCCAATCATGTCGTTGCGTGCGCAAATTCAAGCGCACGCGCTAAAAGAGGGTAATGCACCGACATTTATTCAAATACTCATTACCAGTTAAAATGTGCCTTTTTCAGAAATGATAGATTTCAGCTAGGTGAGCAAAAGCTACTCTTGTCCGGTTAGAGGAAACCAAACGAAGAACACATTTGGCGACACTGTCTTTGGCTGGCTGCTTGATTTTGCGAGCGCGAGGACCCGATTGGCTGACTTCAGTGCTACATATGTCGGAAACGGCGCAACATATCGAATTGTTTTCTCAACAGTTATTTCTCAGTACAGCCTACCCTGCAACACCCTTGTAGGCTTTTCAGTGTTTCTTACCAACCTGTATTGCTTGACTATTGTGGGAACGCACGCTCTCAGAACATTTAATACTAAAGCATATCGTGATACAGAAGGCCTATCTTGCTGTGTCTGCCACGGAGTTTGCTGAGCATTTCCGTTACTCGTGATGTCCGTCAGCTTATGTTACGAAAATATGATTCACAAAAACGAATGCACTAATAGAGGATACTGTGCTTCGATTGTAACTTATTATGTTATTGTAATTCTTAGTTAGTTTGAATTAGAAAGTACGAAAGTTGTAAATATAAAGAATATAGTTTTCTTTTAGCTCAACTGCGTGTGCTTGTCAGTAGTTTTTGTCGTTTTTTGGGTTCCGTGTCTCAATCGGAAAGAACAGAACCCTTGTAGGCTCTCTTTGTGTCCGACTGTTGAAAACAGTTTTTCTCAGGAAGTGTTAATCGTTAAGTACTCATCACTGCTGTATGACGCTCGGGATTTCGCATAGTAATGGACTAGTACTGCTTATAGGGGCTACTGCCTATGCCAACAGCAGAGAGTAATGACAACATGTGGATGATCAGTATTAGAAGTAACGCTAACACAATAGCACATATGCCGAAGGTCTACTGATGGACCTCATCATTATGCAGCAATTAACTAAAAGGAATACCTTCGTAACAAATAAATATATACTGAGTAAAGAAGAACGACCATAAACAGTTTATAGGTCGACGTTGGCTACAAATGTCGCTTCCCGCTACTGAATAATCGGAAGCACACTCGGGTGAAATATGTTCGATACTGTGTCATAATCCTTCACTGCTTTCAAAATCTGTTTCGCTATTCAGGTAGTCTAAAGGAAACGCAACACGAGAAATATTTCCTCAGAATGTAATGATTGTTTAGGCCTGGGTGGTATGACACGTAAGTAATGAAGAACCACTACACGATAATATTTTCTTATTCATTAAAAGATACTGTAATCGAACTGTAGATGTAAGACTTAATGTGACGAAGAAGAGCAGCTTGTCCACATTTCGATGTGGCGTAATTAGTGGCAGGTCATCCTCGTATAGATAAAGTGTAGATAAAATGTACAAACTTCGGAAAAAATAGTAATACACCACAATACACAATATTAGCGACATCTACAGTAGCAAAGTCGAGCGAGAGTAGAAATAAATGCACACAGAGACACGACAGGAGGAGAACTTTCGTTGGGGCTGTTCTCCGGAGGGAAAGTGAAATCACAAGCAAGACCGCATACATTTCACCTCACTTGACCTATTCCTGACTAATGATTGAGTACCTGAAATTTGCAGAAAGCAGGGTTGAAAGGAGAGAACAATGAGGATGTTTCAATGACAATGAAATTGTGGAAATTGGAATCAAACTTTCACTGAAAACAAGACAACCTCCTTCTTGCAAATGATAGATCTGAGAAGTAAAAATGAGAGAAGTTAAGAGGTTCATAAAACATTTTTATAATGTACTGACTAAAATGGTCCCAAGGATACTCTGCTATGAACAGCAAGGAGATTAAATTAATATCCTGCACGGATGATTTACGCCCTGGAAAATTTAGTTCAAGCCTCGTCAGTCACCAACAAAAAAATGGCTCTGAGCACTATGGGACTTAACATCTGAGGTCATCGGGCCCCTAGACTTAGAACTACTTAAACCTAACTAACCTAAGGACATCACACACATCCATGCCCGAGGCAGGATTCGAACCCGCGACCGTAGCGGTCGCGCGGTTCCAGACTGAGGCGCCTAGAACCGCTCGGCCACACCGGCCGGCTCAGTCACCATTACATGAGCGTCTATATCTAGAAAGACTTGTCGTTGGAGTTCTTACAACATGAGACACAGTACTGGTTTTAAACTACCTTGTCTTGCTTTCTCATTTTAACCAACTAAGGGAGGAAAACGCTTAATAAGATTGCGTTGGCAGTAATCAGTGTCTCAGGTTGGTGTCCACGGTTGTGGTAGCGCGCTGCAACACGCACTCACACGCACACATTTCAGAAAGACATAAACTTGGCGTGCTGTCGATAGCCGCCGGGGTCGGACGGAGGGCGTTCGGCTCGGTATCGATTTGTTTGGCTGGCGGCGTGACGTCGCGATGACAGCCGTCCGTCATTGCCGGCGCTCTGTTCTTGGGCTGCTGCGATCCGAGGCACATTGTGTTCTGCAGGCATTCCTCCGTAATGACAAGCTTTTTGTGCGCCGGCCGTTACACTGCCGACCTGGACATTCATCTGATGCTTTACCTTTGTCCTCTCGGATGAAAACTTCTGCAGATATCTGGACAATGCGGTTTATGTGTTTCGGTCTCCTGTTTCTTATGCCTTACAGTGGTTTCCAGTTTGCTATAGGTATAAACTTCCCGTTTCTTTACTTCGTGTTTTCGTTCTTTCGCTACAAAATACCAAAGCAGTTGAAGAAATCTTAAGAAACTGGAAATGGAAACATCCCGAATAACTTTTCATTTATGTAATGGATGCAGTATAAAGATTCATTCTATTTACGACGGGGAGAATTTTTTCTCGGAAGGCGGGGTATTAGACAATAGTTTTTATGTTTAAGCTCGATGGCATCCAAACGATAATAATTGGCTTGTAACATGGGTAGACAAACAGCCCTTACGCTATATCAAGTCTGAGAGATACTGAATGACAACAAGATGAATTCAATAACTTGACGTGTTTTTTTCTTGCATGAGCTACTTTAGAAGAGCGCTTCTTGTAATAAGAATTCAAGAGAAGACAGCCATAACCGTTTGTAAATGCTTTCCATAGGATAAAAGCATTAAAGATCGCTCGAGTGAAGGCAGAATCTGAAGAAGAGGCCGTACTGTAATTTATGAAACCATTGTCTACAGACTGTTTCTGAAATTATTTTTGTGAGAATAATAAACATCGTATCTAATTGGATGCGAAGTTAACAAGAGAACATCATGCTTTACAGATGTAACATCGTAAGAAAGAGACGTCGAGAAATTAAGCAGAAGCTCAAAGGAGCACAAGAGCAGCCGGACGACAAAGAAATGTGTCGCTTATACCAGAGACAGCGCAACAGTAAAGCGATTCCCTTTGAGGGGGCCGTTAACAGGTGTAGCTACGCTTAGCACGCTGTGTACAGCCTCTAGCCGCTACTCGTGTTCTTTCGTTCTCCAACACTATCTTCTGTATTAGGTCTGGCTTGAAGACAAAAACGAGGTCACTATACTTTATTTGAATACGAATAAATTCTTATTAAGAAACTCCAGAGTTTCTCCTTAAGAACAAATTTGTTTGGAACTATTCTCATCATATTATTGAAACGACCTCTTAAAAGAACAGGTGTTAGTGTAACTTTTTCCTGTGGAATATATTTCTTTGACTTAGGTGAAAAACGCAGAGGATAACCATAAAAACTGCTCATTTCACAGTGTCAAACAACCAAATTATATTGAAGTTACTTGCTATTTGCACGGTACACCGAAGATATTTTATTCATGATTACATAGACCCTTTTCTAAGCAAGACGTAGTCACAGTTGCTTGGTAGTCTGAAACAGTAATTCAAATGAGACTTTATATATCACATTGTGTTGATCGACCAAAAGCTGTGTCTTTAACATCAGTGTACATTTGAAAACATAGTATTATCGTCGTGGATTCAGCTTGCTGCTGAGGACATTGTAATACGAGGTCAAGATGAATGAAATGCGTGTTTTCGTGAACTTACATCTTATTTACGCAGAAAAAGGACAGAACTGCATTTTAACAGGTAGGAACTTTCAATTTACGATGTACTTGCCAACGATCTACTGCCTCTTTGAACACTGAAGCAGCCATCATGGCTAAATCGTGTGGTATAATAATCCTCTATATTTTAACGCTACATCCGCTAGAATCTTTAAGTTCGCAGTAAAAATTGACAGAAAAGTGTATGCATCGCTTTAATATTACAGTGACGTTTTCTCTATGTCAGGTTCAAGCTCTGGCGACAAGTTGCCCTTACAATACATCTATGATAAATAAGAAGATAAACTTATAATGGGCGACAGACTGTGACAACATTCGCAACCTATACTAAGCCAACAATATACTTTGCAAATAGTTTCTCTGATTCTGTGAATTTTCGCCACTCGTTTTGAGATCCATGCTTAAACAATACATACCCGCCTTTGGCAGGGATCTTGTTCTCAGGTCGTAGTTTTTGATGCCACAAAAAGCAGGAATACTGTGAACGCCTTCAGCTTTCAATCTCCCAAAGTGTATTCTGTCACTTTCAGTGTTTTATTTTTACGTTTCTGAAGCAGCGATGGGAAACCAGCAAGGCAGTCGCTAGATGGTCGTGGAAAACTACCTGTAAACCACAACCATACTGTATATGGTACCAAACCATTAGCCGTGAATCCAGTGCACAACTGAAATTAGAGCCTGGCTCACAGTCATGTCTGGCAGGTTACCAACCTCCGCATTACGCTGTGCGAGGAAACAATAAATTTATAAATTTAAGTTCTTACAGGTAGCGCAACGGTACGACCTCGGACTCATATATTTAAAATCTGTGAAATTTCTTCTAGTTTTTTTTTGCATTAACAGAAAATTCTCCGTCGAGCGTGCCAAATGAAACAGCTATTCCTCTTCACTTCAATGACGGTGTCGTTTGTACCACTGTAAGCTGTAACGGGAAACAAGCAAATGAAATGACAGGAGACTACAGTGTTCAGGCTAGGTGCTCTGACTTAGAAAGCGAACATTATGCTTTGAACGATTCCATCTTGTAACACGGAAGACGAAGGCAAGCGCAACTGTTGGAGCGAAGCCGTCAAATCCCCCGACAGTCAGAAAAATGCTCTCCTTCCCAGCAGAGGATGTCTGACACGGATTGAATTCACCTTGGCAGCAGAGCTTTTCCGCTCCATCAAATGCGTGAGGCCTCAGGCATTAAAGATGAGTTTTGTGAAGACCTAGTCGCTTGCGACGCTTATCCATGGCCTGTACCAAACCATGCTGGCGTTTCCAAAAGCTCAAGTTCCTCAATCTGTTAATACTGCAAAGTGTTCCGAATGGGTTGATGATTTCATCATTTTCTTTCTTATGCTTAAGAAATTGCACTTAGAATTCCAACTTCTTTTTAGAATATTGGTTTCTTTGTGACACGATGCCAACTTAACTTCTTTAGAGTCTTGAGTTTCCTACGAAGTCTATTGTGTGTAATTTTTCATTGGGAAATTCGTCAGTCACATTGTTATTTACATTATTAATTATTACGCTACACATTTAAAAATAATAACTTATCGTTAGCCGTCTAGGTGTAGGCACTTAACAACTCTAATTTAGTGATACTGGACAGTGCATGACTCTGGCAGTGTTGTACTTATTGTTTAGTCCTGTCGTGGTCTGCACCAGTTGTTCTTCGTTGTCATAGTCATTGAAGTGGAAACGAGAAGCTGTTTTATTTGGCACGATAGAAGGAGAATTAATCATAACAATAATTTAAATCATTCAACGACAGCATAACAAACCAGAAACAGTCATCAACTTTGAAGCCAGTCAAATATGAGTCTGGTGTAATACCGTTGCGCTGCCTGTAAGTACTTAAATTCATAAATTAATTGTTTCCTCGTAAAAGTGTAACGCCTAGATTGGTAGCTCGCCAGAGATGATAGTGGCCCAGGCTCCAACTTCAGTTGTCAGGAGGATTAGGATTAGAGTTTAACGTCCCGTTAGTGTCGAGGTCATTAGAGACGGAGCACAAACTCGAAATGAATGAAATCGGCCGCCCACTTTCAAAGGAACCATCCCGGCTTTTGCCTTAAGCGATCCAAGGAAATCACGAAAAACCTAAATCTGGATGGCCGAACGCGGATTTGAGCAATCGTCCTCCCGAATACGAGTCCAGTGTGGTAACCATTGCGCCACCTCGACCAGTAAACTTCTTCAATTGTGATTTACGCCCTAATGGTATAACATCAAGTCCGGTTGTCTTTTACATGCAGTTTTCCACAACTATTTAGCGAATGCCGTGCTGGTTCCCCATCGCTGCCTCAGAAACTCAAATAAAAAAAGCACTGAAAGTGACGGAACCGACTTAAAATGATTTAAAGCTTGACAGCTTGCTTGGGGTTCCTGCCTGTAGCGTTTTATGACATCGAAAATGACACCTGCGGTATACTAACCAATCGGCTCTTGCCAATGCTGCACACTAAACGGTTTATTACTGCGAGCCACATATCAAACAGTAACTTGTTATATATTGAGCAAAGTTTATAGCTCAAGTGCATTAATTGGAGAACAGCAACATTATCTACATCTACATGCATACTCCATAAGCCGACTTAACAGCGCTTGGTGGAAAGTAGTTGGCATTCCACCGTCATTTTCCGCCCTTCAAAAAATGGTTCAAATGGCTCTGAGCACTATGGGACTAAACATCTGTTGTCATCAGTGCCCTAGAACTTAGAACTACTTAAATCTAACTAACCTAAGGACATCACACACATCCATGCAGGATTCGAACCTGCGACCGTAGCAGTCGCGCGGTTCCGGACTGAGCGCCTAGAACCGCTAGACCACCGCGGCCGGCTTCCGCCCTTCCTTTCACATTCACGAGCTATGAGCATAGACATCGACTGCCGCTAAGCTTCCATACTGACCTGATTTTTCCATCGCGTTCATTTCACGACTTATATGTTGAAGAGTGTACTATGTTGTTTCACTCTTCCTGGAATATACTGTCCTAGATTTTAAAATCTCTTTTTGACGCACAGTCACTTTTTTCAAGCGCGTGCTACTGAAACTGGATGAACATCTCCGTGACCCTCGTGTGCATACTAAGCGAACCCGCGGCCAAGACTGCAGCTCTTCTTTGCATCTAATCTATGTATACTTCCTGTAGTAGTTCGAGACTGACGAGCAGCACCCAACAATAAGCGAAATGAGGTTTCAAAGGATACTTCTTCTGTGGATTAAAAGGGTGTAATACCCCCAAATCTTTTATTCTGTTTTCAGTATCGTCTGGGATATTACGTACATATCACGCATATCACTCGATCGACTTTCCCCTCTTCGCTGAAGCAAGTTGCAACCCTCTGCCCCTAAAGGGCTCCGAATTGTAGCGTGTAACTTGGCGGTGCGTAAGAAATAGTGTGCCTTAACTGAGTTCAGAGTTCGAAGAGTTCGTCCACACATGGTGCACCCTTTCCTTCAGCATGACAACCCAGGCCACACACGTGCACTACAGGACCTGAAAAAGTCTGATGCCTTGCGTTCATGTCATCGATCACCCACCATACAGTCCCTACTTAGCCTCATCCGATTTTCATACGTTTCCAAAACTTAAAGAACACCTTCGACGAATTCACTTTGATAGTGATGAAGCGGCGCAAACAGAGGTGATCTTGTGGTCCCGTCAACAAAGTCAAACATTCTACAGAGTCAGTATTAACAACTTTGTCTCTCTCTGAGAGAAGTGTTGGTTCAAATGGCTCTGAGCACTATGCGACTTAACTTCTGAGGTCATCAGTCGCCTAGAAATTAGAACTAATTAAACCTAACTAACCTAAGAACATCACACACATCCATGCCCGAGGCAGGATTCGAACCTGCGACCGTAGCGGTCGTTCGGTTCCAGACTATAGCGCCTAGAACCACACGGCCACTCCGGCCGGCTCACAGAAGTGTCTTGTTGAGAAATAAATATGTACACAAGAAAAATAAACGTGTAGAATGTTAATAAAAATAGTTTTATTTAAAAAACTTTAAGAGTTTTGACATAAAATGTTCGGAGGCATTACTTGTAGTACGCCCTCGTACATTTCTATAGGAATCTTCTAATAAATTTCACTCCACCTTTTACCTTTCCCACAATTGGCTTCAAGTGTTCGTTCCACAATGGATACATAATCACATGTATTTTACGATTGTGAGGGTTTCCAGCGATTCGTTACTAAGCCCAGCACCAAGTGAGAATCGTCTGAAGGTTTTATTGCAGCTCGTTACAGTTTTCTGGACAATTTTGGTAAACATTTTTGGAATACAGTGATCAATAGATTATTATATTTTAACTAAAGTTCAGTCTTGATCACAGAACTTATGATTCAATAACATAGGTGATCGGTTTCTGTTATTTTTATATAACCATCTTCAAACCTGTGAATTAATTTGAGAATATACGAGAAACCAATCTTTAAATAAAATGAAAGTGTCTAATGACAACAAAATTTTTAACAAAATATAATAAAACTTATTGAGACATAAGTGTTGTGATCAAGACTGAACTTTAGTTAAAATACAGTTTTCTGGCGCCAGTTGCGGACACACAGTCGGAGCTTCAGACGTTGTCATCCAGTCAACACTCCCATAATATTCTCTTGGGGTAAGCCCGAAGCTGTTGCCACATTTGACGATTGTGCCTTGTTAAGAATCACGTGCTGAAAGCTGTTTGCTAGGAAGTCCTGCGAAACTGCATCGGGCGTTTTCCGGTAATCGAGGAGCACGGCTATCAACCTGGAGTACGCTGTGTACTGCCTTATAGCTTTCATGGATGAGCAGAGTGCGCTGTGAGTCTCTATTTCGCGCTACATAAACTGAGGATATTACCCATCTTCAAAAAAGATCGTAGGCTATTACGCAAGCGTAAAAAATGTAATATATATCCGTGATTTTGCAAGCGGTAAAACTGCTGATGCTATAATAAAAACACAGTAAACAAAGACAGAAGGGAGTACAGGTACATTCTCAGAAACAAAGCAAACACTTTCGGCACTAGAGAAATCAAGGTGGATTAAGTAGAATTAAATATTATCGTTAGCTATAGGATTTAAATGGCGTGCAGTTATGCGTAAACTCTGAAACACCTGTTGGAATAGATACTAATCAATACTGCAATGTTGTTCGTCCGCTGCCCATTAAGGAAAAACGCGTAATAATGAATAAATATATTAAGGCATGTCACTGCATAACAATGTGCTGTGCGTTAAGTTATTTAGGGTTTTATGAACAAAATTGCTGACAAAGCTATTTACATTGTACCTTACCCCTGCTACAATTTGTCCAAGTGTAGTCTCACAAAAGCTACCTAGCCCTATACTACGTGAACACAATCACAATTTGTCTAGTGGTTAGCGATGCTGCCTCTGGATCACAGGGTCCCGGGTTCGATTATCGGCCGAGATGGGGATTTTCTCTGCCCGGGGACTGGGTATTTGTGATGTCCTCATCATTTCATCATCATCATCATTCGTAACAGTGGTTAGACCGGACTGCGTACAAAAATTGGGCTTTGTAAAAATTGGGACTTTGTACTGGAGCTGATGACCCTGCAGTGGAGCGCCCCACAAATCAAGCATCATCATCACAATCATAATTTAGATCTATGGGCAGCACAGACTGCCATTCTTCCAAATAAATGCTGTATTTTTACAGTGCTCTGTCCATCCTCTTTCGGGGAGCAGTGCGCCTAAGACATATTCTACTACAGGGGCGTGACTGCATTTTTTTCTTACTTTTTTGCTTTGCACAAAGACAGAAGTGGATGTCCCATAAATCCCACGAGTGCGACTAAGACAACGGATAGCTTTGTTGATAATCCGACAAGCACACAACATTTGTTTACCGGACGCGGTCACGCTTTTTCTACTACTGAGAAGACTTCTTATCACCGCACCTAGAACGTATTCATTTGTTTGGGCTGCGGGGGTATGCATCGTTTATAAGTGCACATCATGCATTAACAACGTTGTTGTGGACAAGCGAAGAAAAGAGAGAAGTTAGTACAGAATGTAGCATCGTCAGGACCAGTACTTGTAAAGTTAACAGCGTAGTCTCGAACGATGCGCGAGCCGTAAATAACGAGCCGTAAATTGGGAACAATGGGTCGGTGGCGGTTTTTGCAGTTAACGAGACGATATGCAGATAGTGTTTCGATGTCTGCTGGCGCTAACAAGAGAACACTTGTCAACCGGAATGTCAGTCGCCGTTAAGCGCAACAAACAACGATCCCATGTTGGCTCTCCTTCGTCTTGGTCTTTTTTTCCCTCGCTGGGGCACCTCTTTCTCTCCCTCTTTTTCACGGCCGACAGTCAATTTACTATATCAGCTGCATGAACATGCGTAGGAGACGATAGTGTACGTAAAGATTCCGTTCGAAGAGGTTGTCCGTGAGCTTTCTTTATCGTAAGCAGAGACCACGCGGACAACAGGTTAGGTACTTCCGGGGCACTGCTCGAGAAGGCGAAGTGATTAACAGACAGGACTGTATTCGGTGTTTTAAACGGCCTGAAAGTCTGTGTTGAGCAACCCCTATTCTGGGATTTTCCGAAGTTCACTAGATCACTGCAGACGGATGTCGGCATTGTTCCTTTCACGTGGCCGCAGGTGTTTCTCTATTCCATACCTGTACAACCGGTAGTACTCCAACTATTATGAGTTGATGTAGTCGATAAGCTGAACCGTAACCCTCATTACTCTGCCGCGTATCGATTTGTTATTGAGCCGTGACGATAATTAATCCCGGCAAATTAAGCAACCGGTGTTGTAAGACACATCGCACGGTAACGTTTTACCGTGAGAACCTTTGACGCACTTTGCGTTAATAATTAATATCAGAGAAACAGGACTTACATTTGGGCGGAGTGGAGTAAAATATTCCTGTCGCGCCATCCAACCAAATCCATTAACACTGCGCCATCAACATTTCCGATTACCCTAAATTACTTAGAGTGGTCAAATCAGAGCGTTTGTACACAAGCAAATTTCTAGCACTGAACTGTAACCGATTCAAGCTGCAAGGAATGGATAACTGTGAGGAGAATATTAGATATCCTAATAAAAACAAGAGCTAGACTGGAACCAGCTTTTATCGTGGAGATAGTATGGCGGGGGTTCGGAATGGGGGGTCGGGTGAGAGTGGAGGTAGAAATCGGACGTATCCTTTACAAAGGAGAATCATCTTGGCATTTGCGCTAAGCTATGTACGGAAACCACTGAACACCTAAATTTCATGGCTGGATGTGAATTAAGTACTTTGCTAGTTCGTCCGACTGCAGCAAGAAAATAAATTTAAAAAAAAATTACTTTTATTTCATTAAAAGTACCAGTTTCTATCAAATAACAGAAAAATCATCAGATATTTTAAAAGAACGCGAATTACCTATTATCTGTCCAATCGTGATCATTTTATGTAAATCAAAGTCATACATTAACATATTAAAATAATACAATGCAGAAAAGTACCATATTTATGCACATGGAGGAGCAGTCAAAGGGTAATAAAAAAATTCACACAACCGGGAAATTTCATGACATTTCAGTTTTCGACATGAATATAGTTTCCATGAGTGGAAATTAATAGTTTACCTTTAAAGTTATCATTTTTTAATACAATATCACTCAAGTGGCGTTCGTTTGGCTCACATTGTCGGCGGATCAATCGGCCCATGACGCCACTTTATTTATTGGCGAATTCACTGCTTCAAAACATCTTTAGTTTTTGGATGGTTTTTCTGGAAAACTTCGGACTTGATGTGTCCCCGATGAAGCAATTCTTCGAGCTGATAGAGCTGGTGAACGGGGACGCCACGGAATACTGCCATTTCTGGTCATGAGACGAGCAGGAAATGCGAGTCTAACCAAATCCATTAACACTGCGCCATCCTAATGGAAGAGACCGAGTTTTTCGCTGTGTCGTCTAACTGATTTTCGCAGACTTCTTCGTCAAGCTTCACACAAACGACCAATATTCTTTTGGGTCCGGTTTTTATTCTACCACCTACAGTGTTACCAGTGGATTCAAAGTTTCTTCCGCGAAGGTGGAAAGCGTTGGAAGGTGGCAGGGGAGTCGATGCGAGTAAATTAAACTCCAACAAAAGTATCCGAACCCTTGTAATACGCCTTTACAGCAAACGCATGTCACGCCCTTGACCAACGCTCCATGGTTACAACTTCCACTTGTCTAATTTGCCTGATCAGGTACCCCTCTCCCGTAATCCACCTCCACAACTGCTAGCCTGTCCAAAAACTTCCCACCCGACTGTCTTACCGTGCGTAGGACAATACTCGCGCGTTAACAGGGCAAAGTAGCAAAATCGATCATACGTATAAAACTGGTATTTTCCTGCATTATATAATTTTCATCAGTTAGTGTATAACTTTAAGCTAGATAAAATAGTCACGTAATTTATCTAATTTTCTCTTTTAAATTTGAGAGTGGTTTGACATTTGATTGATGCTGATAGCTTTAATGAAGTAGCAAACAATTATTGTGCCAAATCATGCTTTTCAAAAACATTTAAAACTAGTGAACCATGGCCTCTTTAAAGTAATATAGAGCTCAGTCATTACTGCTTCTACAATATAACAGAACATAGAAAACAGGCCAACAATAGTGCTGAAGGAATTTTGTACGGAATGAAAGTCTATATGTCAACCAATAGATTTTGAAATATGTTTGGGAAAAGAAGATACCAAAATGCTATTCTGAAGAGGTAACGAAGTACATGAAAAAAAAGACAACATGCAGTGCCAGAAAAAAAAATATATTTAAGCGAGAAAATATTAAAAGCGTAAGGATATCAGTGTCAGAAGCGCGAGCAGACTGCCCAGGTGGACTGGAGGCGAGGAAGAACACGTAAGGCGGGAGTAAGAAGGAATACTGTAGTGGAAGGACTGTAAAGTATGGGTGAATAATTGGCAAAACGAAATGAAAAAAGGAACATAGAAATCGTCGAGAGTGCATCAACCCTTACACAGTACAACATTATCAGGCGGTGAATAGGAAAATCTTCTGCAGACAAGATTGCTTGGTAATTTATTTTGTTTCACAATGGCCGGTTTCGATAGAATCTTGCTGCCATCACCGGATCTTCGCAAAATTCTAATTAACTTGCGTACATGCCACCAATATAATGAGAACACACTCCATTGATAGGAAATAGCACTACATTGGCTTGTCCGATACATAAAATTGAGTATATAAAACATCCACTGCACCGACTGTGTGACCAGCATATGCGGTGGGTATTTTATATATGCTTTTTTATGTGCTTGACAAGCCAACTTGGTGTCGTTTTCTATGAGTGGAAGGAGTTGTCATTGTATGCATGTTGATAAGAATTTTCGAAGATCCTATGATAATAGCAAGATTCTGTGGAAACCCGTCATTGAGAAATAAAATAAAAATACCAAGTGATCTAGGCTGCCGAGGATTTTCCTGTTTCTCGACAGAACGCACCCTACGAACATGAGGAACCTATATTGTCAGGCGGCTCTTTACTTAGGAAGGATATTTTGGCTGGAAGAGTGGGCAACAGTAGGCGACGTGAGCTCATTGACCCCTCCGGCGGATGAGCGCGAGGAGAAGGTGGCGAGCCAGCAGGAAGCGGCCTTATCGGCGGCCATCTTGCCGCTCGGTACCTGGTCCCTGCTCTCTGCTCTCCTCTCCGTCACCGCCGACGCCTACACACGGCGCTCCCACCCAGTCGCCGCCGGCTCTGTGTCCATCAAGTTGCCTCCAATGGCCGCTAGCTATTTAATAAAAGCAACCGGGAAAATTAGTTGTTGGGGCTCGATGACTTCTATTTTGCGGTTAAAGGCGCTACAGTCTGGAACCGCACGACCGCTACGGTCGCAGGTTCGAATCATGCCTCGGGCATGGATGTGTTGATGTCCTTAGGTTAGTTAGGTTTAAGTAGTTCTAAGTTCTAGGGGACTTATGACCACAGCAGTTGAGTTCCATAGTGTTCAGAGCCATTTTGAACTTCTATTTTAAAGTGTTATTCGCTATTCACAGTTGTAGATGTGACTGCATTCCTTACTAGGAACCACAGGAAACCCACCCTCTGGCCACAAATACCCGTGTTTTGTTACTAAACTATATTCCATACCTTGTAGGTCTGTCAACAGGAGTAATTTGCTTTTTACAGTGCTTACCTAGCTCATGATCTTAAAAAAGTCTACATCTACGTCACCAGTCTGCAATTCATATCTATGTGCTCGACAGAGGGTTCACAGACCCACTTTCAGGTTCTCGGCCGTTGCACTCTCGAATAACACATGGGAAAACGAAGACATAAATCTTCCAGTGCGAGCTCTGATTTAGCTTATTTTTTTATGATGTTATCTCTCCTTGTGTAGGTGGGACTCAACAAATATTTTCGTATTCGGTGAAGAAACTTTTTGACTGAAATTCTTCCTTTACTGACTGCCACCGCGGCCCCCTTATCATATCCGTGGCACTCTCTCCCCTGCTTCGCTGTAATACAAAACGAATTGCCCTTATTTCAACTTTTACGATATCCTCCGTCGATCCTATCTGGTAAAGATCCCATACCTCGTTGCAGTACTCTAGCAGTAGACGGATAAGCTTACTGTGGGAAGTCTCTTTAGTAGATCTGTAGCATCTTGTAGTATTCTGCCAATAAAACACAATCTTCGGTTTGCCTTCTCCACATCACTTTCTATGCAATGCTTCCAATTTAAATTGCTCGTAATATTGCAATCCCTCGGTATTTAGTCAACTTAACAATCTTTAAATGTGCATTATTTATCGTGTAACCGAATTTTAGCGGGTTTTTTAGTACTCACGTGGAGGACCTCACACTTTCTATTGTTCAGAATGAATCGCCAATATTCGCACCATACAGATGTATCGTATAAATCACTTTGTAAAACTTAGATAAGTGCGTTCCTGTTACGAGAATGTTGTATTTAATGTTAGGAACCTATAATAAAAGAAAACAAGAGCAATCTCCATCTACGTCTACACATGTACTTCGTAAGCCACTACATAGTGTATGGCGGAGTGTATTTCGGACAATTAATAAAGATTTTCTGCTCCATTCCTTTGGCGTGTTGAGCGAGGACAAAATGCTACTTCACGTGCCCTAATATTTTATTCTCATGATGATTTATGGTGGCAGTATAATGGTATCAAAGTCTTCTTCGAATATAAGTTCTCCAAATTTATCCAGAAGGGTGTGGCGAGAAGTGCGTCGTCCTTCTTCAATTGATAACAGTTTTATTTTCCCAAGAATTTCTGTTACACTTTCGTTTGGGTTAAATCTACATGTTACGATCCTAGTAAGGCATCTTTGAATTCGTTGGATGTCTGTTGTCCCGCTTAGTTGACAAGGACTCCAAACGCTGGAACAATACTCTAGAATTGGTTGCATTGGTGTGTTGTATCTGAATTCCTTTACAGGCGCACTGCACTTTCTCAGAACCTTTCCAGTCTTCTCAAAATCGTATAATGACATGTAATAATTTTTTGTTATAAGTATTATTTTTCACCTGTCCACGCTTAAATAGAATTGTCATTCGTTACACCAAGTTGAAATTTGGTCCAGTTTTTATGCATTTCCATATGACTGTACAACTGCAGACAACAGCAGTGTCAGAGAACAACCTTACAGTGCTGTTAACCCCATATGACAAATAGTTTACATACGTTGAGAACGTTAGAGGCCCTATTACGCTTGCATGGGACATACGCTATGTTACTTTCGCTTATGTAGAATATTCACAGTTTAGTGTAACTTACTGATTTCTGTTACGCAAATATTCATCGAGCCAGTCATATACCCGCGAAAATACGCCGTATGGTCGTTTCTAACGTAGTAGATGACAATGAGGTGTCGTACCGAGAGCCTTTTAGAAATCTAATTTCACGCAATCGAATAATGTATAAGGAAATCGGCAAGCGTGAGGTGACTTTTCAGGCAGACAGAAGAAATATTCTCTAACACTATAATATCTTCTTGATCTGCACATAAACGTGTGCAATTTGAACAAAGTGATGTGCTCCGCCGTTGCTCAGTGGTCTCCACTAAACAGCAGCATATTGCTTTACGACCAGTCGACTCGAAAACCTCTGAACAGAGCAAAAGAGAAGCCACTGTCGAAAGCCACCAGGAAGTTATCAAGCAACGAAATACACAGCGCTCACAGTCATTTATTACTGAGATGGAATTAAAGTGAGAAGCAGGAAAAGCTTCTTGACAGATTGCGCAAGGAAAACGTTTCCCGAACAAGTGCATGAAAGGCGACGTTACCATACGTCATTGCTGTTCAACAACTTAATACGATCGCGAAACAACAAGTTTATTTGATCAAGGAAATGATTTAACGCGAGTGTTGTTTTACCCGTGTTCAGGAATGCTTTTAATGTGTAGTGTAGTATGTACATCCTTGACAAGGATCGCGTGAGGAACGTTGCATTAATAACAGTGAGTAATACGAGGAGGAAGTCGGCTCGCTGACAGCCGCCTCCGTCTCCGCTCCACAGAAGCGCCGGGGTAACCTTGTATTAACGACTCACGACGTCGACGAAAACAACTTTCAGATCTACCAAGGCCGCTGTCTTGTGAAATACGCTCTCTTATTATTTGATGATAGTTACCACGGTATTTTCTTCGCGGAATAATGTTTAGGAACGATCGATACATCCATCGCTCAATCAATACATCAACCCCGTGACATACAGAAACAACAACACACTTCGGTGCAATAATATTCAGGCGATGTTACTAGGAGTTCCGGTTGTTTTACAAACAGACGATTACGTGCTGATATGTATACAGCAGAAATAATGAGTTTTTGCAGAGTTCAACCTCATTTCGGCTGTCAAATTTTTGTAACTGAGTGTCTTTCGTCTATGTGCTCTTAGAATGTATCATATAAAACACACAAACGTATTTTCGTTCGAAACTGATACCAATCTCACTTTCACAAAAACATACGTTTTGTAATCCTTCCATCGTAGCAAAAAGTACAGTCAAAGATAGCAGTCAGCGCTCTCATTCGGTTGCACCTAAGGGTGTGTGCATTAATTTTTCAACAGGTGGCAAGATTCAAAGGTTGCCAGTTTGGATATAACTGATACGGTCAGTTTTAAAACGTGTCTGCACGAGACCTAAACAAGAAGTACACAACACTTATTTCATCTCGAAAAATTAATAGTTATCTACTTAGTATTTTTAAAGCAGATTACTTTAGTGCGTAAACGGTAAGTACATTTCAATAGTATATACAAAGTACACCAGTTATGTTATTAATATGAATGTGGATGATATATTTTTGATTCAACAATCTGAAATTGTATCCTCATTTGATTAAATCCGGGATATACAATGAGTTATGATACAAGCTAGAAAGTACTCACAAAAATAATTTAAGCGTACTCCCATAATGTTAGATAGAAACTGAAAATTAAAAGTCTGAAATAGATAAAGTCTTAATGACTTATTTGCGTTGGTTAGGTAAAACTGTAGCTCAGGGCCAGTATACGACTATTGAATGTGGGAAAATGCTCAATACCGTTCTCAACTAGGCCGGTATAATCAGTGTTTAGCAGCCTCTAACTGCTGCAAGGTAATCCTCGTCATTCCATATATCCACATTACGCAGCGTGCCAGCCGAAAGGTAGAATTCGTACCTTGGTAACAGCATGTGGTGCTGTGTTGCACCCACAGACACTGACAAGTTCCCAATCCTGAAGGACACATTTTTATTCACTTTGAAATTTCACACATTTTTTCCTCCCTTGTAGCTCAGAAAATGGCATTACCTTTCTTCGACTGAAGCGTTTGAGATTAAGTATAGATGTACACACCTACAGTATAACAAAGCTGTGTTCTTCCGAGTGCAGTTTTTGTAAATTTGTGGTAAGATCCTATGGGACCAAACTGCTGAGGTCATCGGTTCCTAAGCTTACATACTACTTAATCTAGCTTAAACTAACGATAAGGACAAAACACACACGTATGCCCAAGGGAGGACTCGACCCTCCGACAGGGGGAGCCGCGCGAACCGTGGCAAGGCGCCTCTGAACGCGCGGCTACACCGCGCAGCTCCGAGTGCAGTACACTGGCTGTGTCGCGTAAAACTGAACACAGAATCTGCAAGCCATTGTGGATTTTCTTTTTCCACAGACAAATCTTAAACTATTTTCCTGATTCCGTTGTGCTTCGGGGCGAAACTGCAGACGGATGGCTGTAAAGTATAACACTGCCCTGTTTATGTGTTGGGAATCGGTGATGGACGATGGAATCCTTGTGTCAGGGAGTCAGACGGACTCTTTCTGCTCGGTAAGAGCTAAACGAGGAAGCGACAGAGCAAAGATTGAAAACATTATTTTGGCATCGTTCTGTGAACGTTTGTATACGTCTTGATTGCAGATCAGCGCCGAAACTGCTCCAGCAACAAGAGATCAGCATGATCTCCCGTAAGTAGAGCAACAAGAAGAAAACCCAAGATATACATTTACTACTGAAACTGTAGTATTTATAGTCGTTGTCGGCGGTGCTAAATCTGCAGTTTGTGGAGTCGCAGAAAATTATTGCTATGGTGAGATAATTCTGTAATGAATAAATAGGCCCTTGGCAGAATCCAGGAGGGTGAGAGTGGCTCCTTTCGCCCACGCCCCTTTGCAGACGCCTATGTTTACATCTCATGTTCATATTTTAGGCCTATTACTAAGCACTCTGTGTACTAGTCTAATATGTCTATGCATAACAATGACAGAACAGTAATGAAACTCCTTTAGAGGAAAGACTTATATATCTGTATCTGCATGTATACGCATACACAGCAAGCCACATTACAGCATGTGGCGGTGGGTACTTCTGTTATCAGTGCGAATGGTTCAAATGGCTATAAGCACTATGGGACTTAATATCTGAGGTCATCAGTCTCCTAGACTTAGAACTACTTGAACCTAACTAACCTAAGAACATCACACACATCCATGCCCATGGCAGGATTCGAACCTGTGTTCGTAGCAGGAGCGCGGTTCTGGACTGAAGCGCCTAGAACAACTCGGCCACAGAGAGCGGCTATTGCGTTGTTATTGTTATCATTTCATGCTAATGACCAGCGTGCAAGTGGCCCAATGTGGCGTCGACTGAAATAAGACTTGCACTCGGCGGCCCAAGATCCCCGCTTGGGGCCTCCCGGCCAAGGATGCTATACGCTCATTTCATTTTTTTTCCTTTGAAGATGGACTACATTTCGCGAGGATTGTTCTAATAAATCTGTCAGGTATCTACCTCACCTGCGATTAATTTTATGTGGTCGTTCCACCTTAAATAGCGTTGTACTCATCTGCCAGATAGTTCATGGATGTGACTGCTTCCAGTGATTGTTCTGCAATCGTGTTATCATACAGTAATGGGTCTTACTTCCTATTTATGGCCAATATGTCGCATTAGTTTACGTAGAGGATCAAGCACCAAGTCTCGATCGCCTGCTGGTCTTCCTATAGTTCGCGACTTCTGTGTATGAAATATGTTTTACTTTTAATCACTGCTACTGCACGAAATTTTGTTGTTTCGTACTAATGAACTTGATTCTATTGATAGTATCTTCATATCTATCTTGCTAATCCGATACTAGCATCCATTTTCGTAAAGGATATCATTTACAAAGTAAATATTTCGGTTTAATTCATATCATCGTCTTCTTTTTTTTAGTGACGCAATTGTGAATGGACAATTTGTTCCAGATTTTTGCAGGTCTTCAAGTAATAACCCTTCTTTGCGTACTGATATCTTCAATATGAGAAGTATACTTCTGTTATTTTATTGTTTCATTGCACCCATACTCAAGATGCTCTTTGCGCGTTACATACACCTCTTACGTTAACTAAGCTTTTCTCTTACATCAGGCAGCTCTAATTATTTAATTATTTTGAACGTCATGGTAATTTACCAGGATGTATACAAGTCTCTCCGAAGTGACTGTTGTAATAGTAGAGATGCCGAATTGATGTGACCTACATACGCATAAAACCCTCTTACTGAGGCCGTACTAGGAAGGACAGCCATAGAATCTGCTGTGTTGTCATCGAATGCACGCCGTCCACTTGTGGTAAAATGTGTACACTGGAAGTACAAAGTCTGCAAAAGCCTACTTTTGCATACCGCTAGTCGCACTCTTGTACTTTTTGTTCAACTTTGCTATGTTGGATGCCACAATCTGTTTTCCTCTTCATCTTTCGGTACTACTATGCTTTTTACCATGAATACACATTAAAAACCCAATTATAGCTTTCTACGTCTTGCAAAATTAAACAAACGGTAGGATACGCAGTTTGAAATTATTCTTTGTGCGCTGTATCTTTCAAATGGCCAATACGAGGCATCGAAATGAAGACAGGAAGAGAAAAATAAAAAAATTCTACGCTGTCTTATAAATGCTTTATTATTCTTGCGTGTAACTGGTGGGCTGCCTTGATGCTCCAACGGTATCCATAAACATTTTATTATTTTAGTAATAGCGTCCAGGACGTAAATACTCTGCACTATTCAGCTGTGTTAAGTACTCTTACTGTTGTTGTTGTTGTGGTCTTCAGTCCTGAGACTGGTTTGATGCAGCTCTCCATGCCACTCTATCCTGTGCAAGCTTTTTCATCTCCCAGTACCTACTGCAACCTACATCCTTCTGAATCTGCTTAGTGTATTCATGTCTTGGTCTCCCTCTATGATTTTTACCCTCCACGCTGCCCTCCAATACTAAATTGGTGATCCCTTGATGCCTCAGAACATGTCCTACCAACCGATTCCTTCTTCTGGTCAAATTGTGCCACAAACTTCTCTTCTCCCCAATCCTATTCAATACCTCCTCATTAGCTATGTGATCTACCCATCTAATCTTCAGCATTCTTCTGTAGCACCACATTTCGAAAGATTCTATTCTCTTCTTGTCCAAACTATTTATCGTCCATGTTTCACTTCCATACATGGCTACACTCCATACGAATACTTTCAGAAATGACTTCCTGACACTTAAATCAATACTGGATGTTAACAAATTTCTCTTCTTCAGAAACGCTTTCCTTGCCATTGCCAGCCTACATTTTATATCCTCTCTACTTCGACCATCATCAGTTATTTTGCTCCCCAAATAGCAAAACTCCTTTACTACATTAAGTGCCTCATTTCCTAATCTAATTCCCTCAGCATCACCCGACTTAATTAGACTACATTCCATTATCCTAGTTTTGCTTTTGTTGATGTTCATCTTATATCCTCCTTTCAAGACACTGTCCATTCCATTCAACTGCTCTTCCAAGTCCTTTGCTGTCTCTGACAGAATTACAATGTCATCGGCGAACCTCAAAGTTTTTATTTCTTCTCCATGAATTTTAATACCTACCCCGAATTTTTCTTTTTGTTTCCTTTACTGCTTGCTCAATATACAGATTGAACAACATCGGGGAGAGGCTACAACCCTGTCTTACTCCCTTCCCAACCACTGCTTCCCTTTCATGTCCCTCGACTCTTATAACTGCCATCTGGTTTCTGTACAAATTGTAAATAGCCTTTTGCTCCCTGTATTTTACCCCTGCCACCTTCAGAATTTGAAAGAGAGTATTCCAGTCAGCATTGTCAAAAGCTTTCTCTAAGTCTACAAATGCTAGAAACGTAGGTTTGCCTTTCCTTAATCTTTCTTCTAAGATAAGTCGTAAGGTCAGTATTGCCTCACGTGTTCCAACATTTCTACGGAATCCAAACTGATCTTCCCCGAGGTTGGCTTCTACTAGTTTTTTCATTCGTCTGTAAAGAATTCGTGTTAGTATTTTGCAGCTGTGACTTATTAAGCTGATAGTTCGGTAATTTTCACATCTGTCAACACCTGCTTTCTTTGGGATTGGAATTATTATATTCTTCTTGAAGTCTGAGGGTATTTCGTCTGTTTCATACATCTTGCTCACCAGATGGTAGAGTTATGTCAGGACTGGCTCTCCCACGGCCGTCAGTAGTTCCAATGGAATATTGTCTACTCCGGGGGCCTTGTTTCGACTCAGGTCTTTCAGTGCTCTGTCAAACTCTTCACGCAGTATCGTATCTCCCATTTCATCTTCATCTACATCCTCTTCCATTTCCATAATATTGTCCTCAAGTACATCGCCCTTGTATAGACCCTCTATATACTCCTTCCACCTTTCTGCTTTCCCTTCTTTGCTTAGAACTGAGTTTCCATCTGAGCTCTTGATATTCATACCAGTCGTTCTCTTATCTCCAAAGGTCTCTTTAATTTTCCTGTAGGCGGTATCTATCTTACCCCTAGTGAGATAGGCCTCTACATCCTTACATTTGTCCTCTAGCCATCCCTGCTTAGCCATTTTGCACTTCTTGTCGATCTCATTTTTGAGACGTTTGTATTCCTTTTTGCCTGTTTCACTTACTGCATTTTTATATTTTCTCCTTTCATCAATTAAATTCAATATTTCTTCTGTTACCCAAGGATTTCTACTAGCCCTCGTCTTTTTACCTACTTGATCCTCTGCTGCCTTCACTACTTCATCCCTCAAAGCTACCCATTCTTCTTCTACTATATTTATTTCCCCCATTCGTGTCAATTGCTCCCTTATGCTCTCCCTGAATCTCTGTACAACCTCTGGTTCTTTCAGTTTATCCAGGTCCCATCTCTTTAAATTCCCACCTTTTTGCAGTTTCTTCAGTTTTAATCTACAGGTCATAACCAGTAGATTGTGGTCAGAGTCCACATCTGCCCCTGGAAATGTCTTACAATTTAAAACCTGGTTCCTAAATCTCTGTCTTACCATTATATAATCTATCTGATACCTTTTAGTATCTCCAGGGTTCTTCCATGTATACAACCTTCTTTCATGATTCTTAAACGAAGTGTTAGTTATGATTATGTTGTGCTCTGTGCAAAATTCTACCAGGCGGCTTCCTCTTTCATTTCTGTCCCCCAATCCATATTCACCTACTATGTTTCCTTCTCTCCCTTTTCCTACACTCGAATTCCAGTCACCCATGACTATTACATTTTCGTCTCCCTTCACAATCTGAATAATTTCTTTTATTTCATCATACATTTCTTCAATTTCTTCGTCATCTGCAGAGCTAGTTGGCATATAAACTTGTGCTACTGTAGTAGGTGTGGGCTTCGTATCTATCTTGGCCACAATAATGCGTTCACTATGCTGTTTGTAGTAGCTTACCCGCATTCCTATTTTCCTATTCATTATTAAACCTACTCCTGCATTCCCCCTATTTGATTTTGTGTTTATAACCCTGTAGTCACCTGACCAGAAGTCTTGTTCCTCCTGCCACCGAACTTCACTAATTCCCACTATATCTAACTTCAACCTATCCATTTCCCTTTTTAAATTTTCTAACCTACCTGCCCGATTAAGGGATCTGACATTCCACGCTCCGATCCGTAGAACGCCAGTTTTCTTTCTCCTGATAACGACATCCTCTTGAGTAGTCCCCGCCCGGAGATCCGGCCTCCCCACCAACGGCAAGGTCCATGGTTCATGGGGGGGGGGGGGGGGGGTACTCTTACTACGTTACTCAAAACATTTATTTTATTTTTTCGATTTGTATCTTGTTACTCCTTTCTATTCGTTCCCAGTATCAGTGACGTGTGGCAGGTCGTCTTCATAATATACAGTTTTACTGATTGCGTTATTGGCTTTACAGCGCAGGATTAGGGTGATCGAGTCACCTAAAAATAATTAAAGTGTTTGTGTTCTATTTTATACTTAGTGCGCCTTTGATCATATCGCACTAATTGAAATGCAGCGTTTAACTGCTACCAAGTAGTAACGCAAAGATGCTTACAACTGGGAACTTATCACAGCAAGATTTGTTAAGCAATCACCTCAGCAGATACATAGCAACATTTGAGTGGATAACACGGTGGTTAAACATTGGACTCTTACTCGTGGGAGCTACAGGGTTGATTTAGTTTTTATAAAATGTTCTTGGTCAAATTATGGCAGCTAATTGGCATAAATTTCAATAATTCGACAATATTCGCCGTTCACCATAAAGCAGAGGCTTTCAAATAATTGTCGTACTCTTAGAAGTAACTCTTCCGGCTAGCTGAGCGATAAAAGTGTAGAATGTATTTGCCTTTTTTTAAGAATTCAGCGCCGACGAATCAGCTATCCACCACCGTAGCCTTTGAAGATGTCTTCAGCAGCAAGAGGCGAAACGTCGGGCGGAAAATTATAGCTTGGATTACTGCCAAAACTCTAAGAAACAGTTATCACCAGTTACCCTCCATTGTCTTTGCCGCAAAAGCAGCTGGCTGTCAAAGACAGATGTAAATGATAAAAAAGAAGTTAAAATTTAGCGCCACGTTGATGCTGAGTACATTGGAGACAGAGCACAGGATCAAATACGGAACGGATGGTGGAGAAAGTCGGCTACGTTCTTTTCGAAAAGAACCGTCCTGGCATCACCTCTAACAGATTTAGGGAAACCGTGGAAGACTTAAATCTGGATGGAGAACAGGGATTTGGAATCCGCTCCTCTCGAATGAAAAACAAAACTGCGGTGCCACCTCACTCGAAAGATGTAAACGGCGTCCACACTGCATCGGCATACATCGCAATTTTTATCATAACTTGCAACTTCTTTGTCTTTGTGCTGACTGCCAGTCTTGAAATAAGTTTCAGAAACCGGTATGTTGGTTTGCTGTTCTCGTCTTTCTCGTTACTATCAATGGCGTAAAAATAACCTTAGCGTTTTCCTTATCACCAGTACACATATTAAAACCCTCATAACTCTGCGAAAAACTGAGTTCTTGTCTCTCCGCTCTGCTGCCCCTGGGCTTGGTAGTTTTACCGTTGCTAAAACACGAATACCACCGAACCTTACGTTACATCGACCGTGTCCTGAAGCAGATGACACATTGCCCGCTCCGCAAGTCTAATAATACCGGCAGCTGGCAATGTGCGTGAAATTTTATTCAGCATGGGTCTTTCGTCGAGCTCCTGATCTGGCAAGTTGATGTCGCTGCTGCAGGACTCATTGGGCGATGCGGTATTTCGTTACTGAGCAAGATAAACATAATTGTTGGTCTCTAACATCGTAATCCGGCGTAATTTAGCTCGCTTGTGCTCCCATGTTTAAACAGAAGCCAATTCATCCATAGTTATAGTTTCCAGCTTTAGTTTTAAAGTTACTTGTTTGACGAATATTGTGGATGATTTTGTCAAAAACTTCGAGTTTTATGGCAGTTTAACGCGAGAAAAGGTAGACTGAAGAAGTTCAAAACTATATTTATAAAATTTGTGGGATTAGAGAAAGATTTTGATTAGAATTCCCTCTTTCGATAGGTTAACATAGCAGAATAAACTACAGAGAGCGTCATCGGCAACTTATGCAGAAATCAGACTGCAGTTGCAAGACTCGAAGGACATGGAGGTAGTAGATGAAAAGGGAGTGATACAGAGTGGTAACCCGTCCCCCTTGCTATTCGATTTGCACATTGAACAAGCAGCAGAGGAAGTCAAATGAAAATACAGAAAGGGAATTGCAATATAGAGCGAAGAGCTAAAAATGTTTATATTTATTAATGATATTGTAATTGTGTTAGAGACGTCAAAGTACTAAGGATATCAGTTTAACGGAATGGGTTGAGTCTTCGAAAGAGGTTGTACGACAAACATTAACAGACGTGTAATGGAATCTAGAATAAAGTCAGGAGCTTCTGAAGAAATTAGATTAGGAAGTGACACACCAAATGTAGAAGACTGGTTTTGCTATACGGAGGCTAAAATAACTGACGATGGAAGATGTAACAAGATATACAAAATGCAAATTTGCAAAAGCAAGAAAACATTTTTTTCAACAAGCGAAATGTGTTTAAATGTAATATAAACTTGAATGTTAGGGTGTCTCTACTGAAGGTGTTTGGAGTGCAGCCAATGCGAAAGTAAGACATGGACGATAAAGAAGAGGTAATCAGACTAAAAGAAGAGAATAGAACGTTCTGAAATAAGGCGCAACAGAAAAATGCTGAAGTTTAGATGGGTAGGTCGGATAACTAAGTGCTACTAAATCGGACTAGGGAGAAGAGAAATGTATGGCCCAGCTTGACCCCCCCCCAAAAAAAAAAAAAAAGTTCATTGGTTGGACACATCCTCAAGTGTGAGGAGCTCGTCAGTTTCGTAATGGAGGGAAGTATGAGGGAACAAAAACTGTAGAGCCAGAATGAGGCAGTTCCGCACTATCGCCTGATAAACAAAGTAAGAGCCTACGGAATATCAGACCAGCTGTGTAGCTGGATTGAAGAGTTTTTAGCTAACAGAACACAGCATGTTGTTCTCAATGGAGAGACGTCTACAGACGTTAAAGTAACCTCTGTCCTGCCACAGTGGAGTGTTATGGGACCATTGCTTTTCACAATATATATAAATGACCTAGTAGATAGTGTCAGAAGTTACATGCGGCTTTTCGCGAATGATGCTGTAGTTGCACCATTAAAAAATTGCAGCGAAATGCAGGAAGATATGCAGCGGATAGGCACTTGGTGCAGGGAGTGGCAACTGACCCTTAACATAAACAAATGTAACGTATTGCGAATACATAGAAAGAAGAATCCTTTATTGTATGATTATATGATAGCGGAACAAACACTGGTAGCAGTTACTTCTGTAAAATATCTGGGAGGATGCGTGCGGAACGATTTGAAGTGGAATGATCATATAAAATAAATTGTTGGTAAGGCGGGTACCAGGGTGAGATTCATTGGGATAGTCCTTAGAAAATATAGTCCATCAACAAAGGAGGTGGCTTACAAAACGCTCGTTCGACCTATACTTGAGTATTGCTCATCAGTGTGGGATCCGTACCAGGTCGGGTTGACGGAGGAGATAGAGAAGATCCAAAGAAGAGCAATGTTATTTGGTAAGTGTGATAGCGTTACGGAGATGTTTAGCAAACTCAAGTGGCAGACTCTGCAAGAGTGGCGCTCTGCATCGCGGTGTAGCTTGCTGTCCAGGTTTCGAGAGGGTGCGTTTGTGGATGGGGTATCGAATATATTGCTTCCCCCTACTTATACCTCACGAGGAGATCACGAATGTAAAATTAGAGAGATTCGAGCGAGCACGGACGCTTTCCGGCAGTCGTTCTTCTCCCGAACCATACGCGATTGGAACAGAAAAGGGAGGTAATGAGAGTGGCACGTAAAGTGCCCTCCGCCACACACCGCTGGGTGGCTTGCGGAGTATAAATGTAGATGTAGACGTAGATGTAGACGAGGTACTGGCAGAAGTAAAGCTCAGATGGTAGAGCACTTGCCCGCGAAAGGCAAAGGTCCCGAGTTCGAGTCTCGATCCGCCACACAGTTTTAATCTGCCAGGAAGTTTCAAAAACTGTAGAGGTAAACCAAGGCTTGACTAGAGTAATGAGATTCAGATGGATGTACTTTTCAGTAGATATGAAGAGGTTCACACGTGATAGACTAGCGTGGAGAGCTGCATCAAACCATTCTTCGGATAGAAGATTTCAGCAACAGAAACGCAAAAAATTTGCCGAGGCCACATGAAGTCCGTCTTGAAAGGCCAGAAGCAGGTAAGTTACGCCACAGCCTTATGTGAGTTAATGTTAAGCCTGAGACCGGCCGGAGTAGCCGTGCGGCTCTAGGCGCTACTGCCGGCCGGTGTGGCCGTGCGGTCTAGGCGCTTCAGTCTGTAACCGCGTGACCGCTCCGGTCGCAGGTTCGAATCCTGCCTCGGGCATAGATGTGTGTGATGCCCTTAGGTTAGTTAGGTTTAAGTAGTTCTAAGTTCTAGGGGACTAATGACCACAGATGTTAAGTCCCATAGTGCTCAGAGCCATTTGAACCATTTTGAACCTAGGCGCTACAGTCTGGAGCCGAGCGACCCCTACGGTCGCAGGTTCGAATCCTGCCTCGGGCATGGATGTGTGTGATGTCCTTAGGTTAGTGAGATTTAATTAGTTCTACGTTCTAGGCGACTGATGACCTCAGAAGTTAAGTCGCATAGTGCTCAGAGCCATTTGTTAAGCCTGATTCCTACAGCAAGTTCATCAACGCCAGGCAGAAAGCAATGACAGCACCACGAGCGCCATAATCACAACTGGAAAACCGCGCAGTATAATTTTTAAAAAACTGTTCAACGTTTATTGTCTCAGTTCTCTTAATACATTCGGAAGTTTGCGTGCTTATGAGAATGGCCGCAACGTGTATAAATTAGCGTGTAACACGTGTTGTGAGCGGACACCGTCAATTCATTTACGGGTGACATTAGCAGAGCGCGTAGCTGGTAATCGCACAGCCGTTAGCGGGCGGGCGCGCCGTGTAGCGATCGCCAGCAGTTGGTCGGTTGGCCGCTCGCAGCGAGCAGCGCAGAGCGCGGGGCGCAGAGGGCTCGCCGGACACTTGTAGCGGCCGCCTCCACCTGGCGCGCTTATTGTTTGAGGCTGCTGTAATGAGCGCAGCCTTGTCCGCCTGTCCGCCGCCCCCTCAGCCGCCGCCCCCACTTCGCGTGCGCCGGACACGCCCCCGCGCACACCCAGTCTCGCTCAGACCACTCACGCAGGGTCCCCAGCTAGACACGCCGGCCAGAACTGACGCCGTGTTCCGTTTAACGATACCGTAGCTGCAGCGTTCGCTCTCAACTTCGTCCCACGCTACAGTGTATTTCAGTTGTCGTACTGTTTTCGAACTTGCTAGGCATTGTCTGAGTTCTGAATCTACGCAGTGTTTTACAAACAAACCATCCTTCTAGAATGAGATTTTCACTCTGCAGCGGAGTGTGCGCTGATATGAAAGTTCCTGGCAGATTAAAACTGTGTGCCCGACCGAGACTCGAACTCGGGGCCTTTGCCTTTCGCGGGCAAGTGCTCTACCAACTGAGCTATCCAAGTACGACTCACGCCCCGTCCTCACAGCTTTACTTCTGCCAGTACCTCGTCTCCTACCTTCCAAATTTTACAGAAGCTCTCCTGCGAACCTTGCAGAACTAGCACTCCTGAAAGAAGGATATTGCTGAGACATGGCTTAGCCACAGCCTTGTGGACGTTTCCAGAATGAGGTTTTCACTCTGCTGCGGAGTGTGCGGTGATATGAAACTTCCTGGCAGATTGATCTCCGCGAAAGGCCACGGTCCCGAGTTCGAGTGTCGGTCTGGCACACAGTTTTAATCTGCCAGGAAGTTTCATAACAGCGCACACTCAGCTGCAGAGTGAAAATCTCATTCTGGAAACATCCCCAAGGCTGTGTGTGGCTAAGCCATGTCTCCGCAAACTCCTTTTTTTCAGGAGTGCTAGTTCTGCTAGGTTCGCAGGAGAGCTTCTATAAAGTTTGGAAGGTAGGAGACGAGGTACTGGCAGAAGTAAAGCTGTGAGGACAGGGCGTGAGTCGTGCTTGGGTAGCTCAGCTGGCAGAGCACTTACCCGCGAAAGACAAAGGTCCCGAGTTGGAGTCTCGGTCCGGCACACAGTTTTAATCTGCCAGAAAGTTTCAAACCATCCTTCTTCTTCAGTCACATTTAATTGGGGGACCTATGAGAAAATACATTAGTACATATAAGCTCATTTACATACTAGTGTTTGAGAGGTAATTGAACCAAATTTTGCCCATGTTGTCAACATGTTATTGACTGTAATCTTGATTTTTTCTGTTTATTTTTCGTCAAGTAACTTGGTCAGGACGTTGCTGGACACTTATAGAACATATACTATTACGTATGGAACATTTTCTCAAAGGTTCCTTTACTTATCACTTTCCAAATATGGTAGGGCATTCTTAGCAATTATATTAACAAATATGGGTACCAGTTTTTCAAAATCAGTCTTAGAACTCTCGTAACATTTTTTTTTAAATTTATGTTTTTGCTACATAGCAATTTTTATTTCACAAAAGTTGAAATATATTTGACAGTAACGCAACTTGAAAAATTTTGTACTACAGGAAATTGTGTTATAGTATATACAAATTCTACAGAAAATTTCACCTTTATATCTGCAACGATTCAGCAGAAAATGTTCCTTATACACTGAAAAATGAAAGTTGCGAGAAGTAGAGAAAGAAGATTTTGTTAGCCTTTATGCCAGAAACAAGTACTTTAGTGTTGGCCATAACAATACATTAGGTCTTTTTCGTCCTAATGTAGCTCTTTTCTTCCAGCCTGATCCTTCCGCCATGCTCGTCTGGCAATATCCTTCACTGACGTTTCAGAACTAGGAATACGCACATCTCAATCTGCTTCAATAGGTTTTCAGTGAAGCAGCCTGCATCAAATCCCAGTCTCGCAACGTTCCTGATCATTCCATTTTCATCAGAATTGAACACCAACAAGCATCGTGTGAGGCTCTTTTAACAAGAGGCTCTTTTAGATGAGCAAATTGTTGTTTTTGGGCACTTCTTCCAAATGAGGTTTTTAACGCTTTCGTTCAGACTTTTGTTCCAGGGTGTGTGCATTTATTTAAAAAATCATAATGAAGAGCACCGTAAATTTACTCATAGCCTTCTGCACTCTGCAAACATCTTCTCTGATGGCAGGAGCTAACAAAATATCGCAAACAAGGAAAGAGTCATATAGAAAAGGGGGATTGGCACTGCGCAGTAGTTGAAATACGATGGCTTTCACATCATTTGTAGTATGAATGGAACTCTTAAAATTGGAGACAACCTGGTAGGAAAAAAAAATCTACATTTTGGCCAGTTTCCCATACGTCCCTCCTTAAGCGGAATAGATTGGAAAATTTATTGACATTTTCAGGCTTTTATACCATTATGGAATTTGCAATTTTCTTAAATAAAGTGGTATATAAATCACTTGTAAACTGTCATGGGAAGTATTTTCTTTAAATATAAATAAAGTGATATATAAATCACTTGTAAACTGTCATGGGAAGTATTTTCTTTAAATATCGGTTGCACCTGTTTGAAATGTTAAAAACTGTAAGTGCATTACTTCAAGATTAAATTAAGCCGGTATCTTTTTATACAGAAGGTTATGGATTGTAGTATTACAAAGGTGAAATTGTGTCTGCAGAAAACAACATATTAGCTTTACATAACAGAAAACCATCTTATATGTATAAGTCCTAAGAATTTTGTTGCTATGGTGACCAAATTGGGTAACTGAAAGGTAATCGATTATCAGATTTTGACAAATCAGACACAACGTATCTGCGATTGGAATTATGATGGAAAAACTAGTGAAATGGAAGTGCAGCTATTGAAATTTTCAGCCGTGCCATTAATGAAACGGCTGTTTATTACTCTAAGTTCTTAGGTGATGGTGACTCAAAAGGGTAGAACAGTGTAGTTGCAAATTGGCCGTATAGTGATAAGATTGTCACAAAACTGGACTGTATGAATCACTTCCAGGAGAGCATCAGCATCAGGCTGAGAAAGGTTCAACTTCTATATTGAGAAACAAGAAAGTTTCTGACAGTAAAGTCATCAGACGTAAACTGCCAGACAAAATTATTTTGGGATGGTAAAATTAGGAATAACAGTTTTTTGTTGTTGTTTTGCTTTAGGTCCCAAAAACCACTGAGGTCATAAGCACCCAAGAATAAGGATGATGACGAGGAGACAGTATGGGTTACCTTCTTCCACAAATTGCCAATGGGTGACAAACCAATACATCAGATTTGCCCTTCTGGACCACATTCATGACGCAAGCATCGCAACGCCCAATACTCGTAAACTACTTCATACAGCCAGAAAAATTCCATCCCAGCATCGGTCACGGAAGTCACAAAGCACATTTACAACCACCTCGCAAATACTGACTTGTTGAAGAAATCTCTACATGGACAGACTCAGAATCAAAATGAGTCTTTCAACAATCTCACACAAAATAAAGTACAGTTAATAAATGGATACACAATGATGCAGGATGCTCAAACCAGCAATGCTATTAAAACGTGACTGAAGTGTAAAAGTATGTTCTTTGTAAATTTTGTAAGACAGTTGCAGACCTCATCCAGTTTCACATAGCATTTCTTTCGTTTTCAGCACTCTCTCTTAAAAGACAAAAACGAGACGATAGCTGCATATTTCTGTTATAAGAACTTCATTAAGAAAACCTTGACGAGTTTCGAATAATTTCCTGCTCTTTTCCCAAGGTTTATATTGCATCAGGACGTTTCGTGAGAATAGTTATTATTTTGGATGTAGAAAACGCCCAGTTAATTAGTAAGCTGCTTGTTTCTAATACATGTTTCACGTTAAAGTACAACCTGTCGCCACATTGCGTTGCCGATAACAACTATGAATTATCTGTGCCACTTCTGCGGTGACGATTTCTTATTCAGCGTGGGAATTGGCGATAAGACAACCTGTTACAAGCCGGCCGGTGTGGCCGTGCGGTTAAAGGCGCTTCAGTCTGGAACCGCGTGACCGCTGCGGTCGCAGGTTCGAATCCTGCCTTGGGCATGGATGTGTGTGATGTCCTTAGGTTAGTTAGGTTTAATTAGTTCTAAGTTCTAGGCGACTGATGACCTTAGAAGTTAAGTCGCATAGTGCTCAGAGCCATTTGAACCATTTTGAACCTGTTACAAGGGAAACATGCTGCACTACTCATCCACGTCGTGCCGTCGCAGCCTTGCCAGCGATATTTGCCTGTCTGTTCAGTTACTGAAATGTACTGCATTATATGCTCCACAGAAGTGATGATCAAAGGACTTGGGAGCTGACAGTTCTTGCACTCAAAATTCTCATCTTCACAAGCGAAAGCTGAAGAGGAAACTACACTAGTGACTGGGACACAAAGAAAGTCATTTTAGCCGAGTAGATGGGAGGCTCTTCACATTGGTGCACATACGATGTATTTAACGGTAAGTCGTAAGTGAGGTTTTTGCCTGAAGTTGTTGATCGTAACAAGAATATACAGTATATTGCAGCATTTACGGCGCGACGTGGCGAAGTAATGAGACCATTGCACTCGTATTTGAGAGGACAGTACTTTAGATAGACGATTCGCCAATAACATTTTAATGCTTTCTCCAAAACACTCAGGATGATTGCCAGCAATTGAAACCGATGCAACCAATCTCGTTCCCACACCTGTCCGAACCAAATTAACACCCAAAGACACAGGATTTTTCCTGTAACTTATCACTTATTTAACCACTGACAAAGGTTTACTTATTCGAAAAATGCAAGTCTCGTCATGGTGTGAAGACTACGTTAAACTGCAGGTCTTCTTATAACTGGCTAGGTAATTTGGTTCAAAGGTCATAGAAAGGTAATAATAGTATACAACCTTCAATAGACAGTGCTTCAAGCACCCTTATGATTGATACCAGCTTTACCTTTTCTTACCTGTCCAGTAGGACCTTGTCGTTCATCTCTGTTAACCTCCTTCTCGATAACGCTATTTCTTCCTTTTTTTTTTTTTCAAATAGTGTTCCTTTAGCTTAAAATGGAAATGAGAAAATCCTCTTTCAACGCACATTGCAAGTGAGACATCAAGAAGGATACAGCTAGCGAATGGATATGCATCTACCGAGCCTCACGCGTTCAATTCTTAAGCCACTACAAAGAAGTCTGGAATTTAACCCAGGAACTTAGAGTCCAGAAAAGTCGGGAAACTAATAAGGGCAGACACGATATCTATCGACAAATACAGTAACCGTTCCAAATCAACCACCAATTGTTTATTAAAGTCACTGTAGGGATGCAGTACAGTTGGAATCTAGCTCTTAATGTTGGAACGCAACTTGTTGGTCAGAAGAACGTTTCCAACGCTAGACCGCCACACAAATACGATTGATGGAGACTTCTTTCACATCTGATACTTGAATAACCTATCCCCGGTTCACATGCCAAACTTTAGTGTAACACGAATGACAGAAATAAAGAAAGTAAATGGTGTGTATTGTAAAAGGCTTATTATATATATATATATATATATATATATATATATATATATATAATTAATACATAGCAATAAATGTCTACACAGAAACGGAAAAATATTCGTACTGAATTCAACATCATCAACTTCTTGGTATGAAATCGTTTGTTACTGAGCCTTGTATTCAACAGGTAAATTTCAATTTGTATTTACGAACATAGATCGTAAGTGAACACTGATTCAACAGTATTTAACACCTTTTGATACACTGGCCTTTTTGAACCAAGTTCAAAAGTAAGAGATTTTGTCACTTGTGGTTAGATGGCCGCTTATCTAACAGTCCGGCGCTCTACCAACAAAGGATCAGTCCTTAATAAACAGATGTTCCGATACTCAACCAACCGAAGCCACACTAAGAGCTTTGCAGCACATAAAACACAAGCAAAGCGTTTTTCAACCCCAAAACTTACTAGATCAGCACCGGTCTTAATTTCTCTCGTGACTCTCATTGAGAATGTCGCTTATACTTTCAGTAGGGTTCACCGTCATTTATATCGATATAACGACTTTATTTCACTTCTCACCGCTAGAGGAAGCTGGAAAATTTTGTTCAAAATTTATTGTAGTCGCTTCCTGAATGGAGAGTAGAAAATTTTCCTTTCAGTTTATGGAATATATTACTTTGCAATACAGAATTATCTTTCCGCCTTAAGATGTATTTATACTGTTTTTAGGCCAATGAGAAATAAAACCAAAACAGTAATGTTAATTCTGTGGCACAGCAGCACATCCTACGACTAGTTTCAATGCCAAGATTTCATCTGAGAGAAACAAAGACTTAAATATGTTACTGTGTAGCGCTGTGCTAAATAACGCGTTTCTTTCTGGGGCGCCATGACCGATCTTTAGTCAGAGGAGCTGTACAGAAATTTTCTTCAATTAAAATTCAGAGCATATCATTTGAAGTGTGCTCGTGTTCTTTAAAGGACTACCAGGCGCTTGGCAGAATTCGGTAATTACGTTTATATTAAGTATTACTGATTTGTAAGGCTGGTTGAGAATTTTCAAGAACCACTAGTATGCACTGGATGGCTACGACACACACTGCTTCCGGTAAGTTGTAACAGAGCACAGGACGAAGAACCCGCTGCTAGGGAATAGTATCTGTAGGTACGTAGTCGCCAAGTTTGTGCCATGCTTAGTCCCTGAGATCTGGATATCTGTGAGGGAAACCACCACATTCCAGTCCTTGAGTCGGACCTAAAGAAGTGATTGACTGTTGCCTTTGTTAAACTCATTATCTTTAACCAGGAATCAGTAAGCCGGTTGGGAAAATCCTGTATGTAGCTTGGAATCAGAGCGGCAGGTTTTTTTCTAATACGTCATACGTACAAAACTAGTTTTTGGAAGATAATGGCTGTATCAGTGCCTTTAGAAAACTCGACATCAGAAATAAATGAATCGAGGTCTCCCCCTGTTCTACTTACAGGCTTTTTTTTTCTTCGCGTGGCGACCTTGTGTCCCAGAAGCCACAGGAAGTAGATGACATTCATTCTTCGTCACGCAAATGAGCGAAAATAAATTTTCAAGGAAGTTTTTATTTCTGTAGTTTCATAAATTAACATTTCACATATTCACAGATTCATAAATTAACTGCTTAAAAAAGCTGGCTCCTCAATACAGTGAGGTTCAAGAGAGGACAATAAATTAGAAATTAAGCCCAACAAATATTATTATGTAGAGTTACTTTCAAACAAAGTAAATCAAAAGAATACTCATTTGACAAATGATGTCCGTATATGACACATACACAGTGTTATGTAGCGCTAATTAAAGGATCTAACGATCTAAATTTTGATAAGGTGGTATAAAGAGAGATGATTTCATAACATGTCAGAGGTGCTTGTAGGTGTAGCTGCTGTTAGGAATTCGGTAAACCTACTTTTCTCTGAGTATCTACTGACTGCTTAACAACCAGAGTCATTCAGATGCAAATCATGAAACAAGTACTGTTTACAAGATGACTTTATTTAAACGTAGCTATACGAACGGTTACTTAGTAAGAATAGTCTAGATCCTCAGGTACCAGGAAACAATTATATGGTAACAAGTGAAAACTACATGTGAAAATAAGCAATTCTTATATATTCTTTTTAATAGGCCACGTCTCACGAGTTAAGTAAGAAATACTTTACCAACATGTAGTTTGTATTATAGAATTGTCATTCTGTGAACTAAGAACCAAAAGTGAAAGTCTGTTTTAGATCCTCATATAGGCTACCTGCGTAGCCTAATAGATTGGTTGTAGTTGAACTGAATATCTCCACCCACGTCATTTAAGAAATTTAGCAAATTATTTCCCAGTAAGCTAATTTTCCATGTTGCGGCCTTCTCAGATACCGTACGACGTTCAAACGATAGTGTGTGCGACTCACTTATTGTTTCAAGAATATTATGGGTCATTTAATACGCAATACGTCGATTATTCGACATTAGAAGAGGTGGAGACTTTGAGACCTTTATCGGAATGTTAGAAACGAATTTGTGCACTTTACTGTTAGCTGGCTGTGCAGGGTTATTTGCCATACCAATCCATTTTAGACACCTGCTGTGGTTGCAGTAATTTTCGCTAGTGTGTCAAGTCGGAAAAGCTGAAGTACCTTGAGATCTGCAGGTACATGGAGAATGAACACTGATCAGTTCTCTCTTTACAAAAGCTAAAACTCAGATAAGCTCACAACACTAATAATCTGAAGCACTTTTCAGCGAGTAGATAACAACGATGCACTCTATCAAGAATCAATGTCGGGTACTATCGTATAATTTTTCATCATGCAAGGACACGAATGAAATAATAACGCTAATTTTATGATTTAAAATTGGTAACATGACAGTAGATTCTCCGTACAATAAGGCGATAATTCCCTGCAACACACTAAAATAAATCGAAAAATCTAAGAGACGAAATTGAGCAACAGTGAAAATGTTCTCCATAACAGAGAACAATCGTTTCGAATAGAACATCGGCACTTCTTAAGAAAACAAGGACAGTAAGAAGAAAGATTACGGTTTAACCTACCGTCGACAACAAGGCATCGAAGACGTAACGAGGACGGAAATAATGTTAACATTTTACTGTGTTTTGATTCTTCAGCAGTAACAGATAAACTAATAAATCCAGAAAATAAATTGGAGCTTCTCGTCGTCGCGCATAACATAAAAAGAGAGCGTCAGAACAGTTCTGCAGACTCAAACCGTTTTTGCTGAACAAAAGAGAAAGAAACCAGCAAATTGTTGTAGTAATCAAAACAAAATATGTATTAAATGCTATGACTTGAAGTACGCCTTTAGCATTTTCATTTGTTTAATTTTTTCCGAATACTGTAGATATACTGCCGGATATGAAACCAGAAACTAGTTACCATTCCCTCCAGGGTATATATAATTGATTTTTAAATTAAATTTAGTTCTGGGAATACAGCGGGTGTCTTTTAGTTTTATTTGTTAGCTAATATGTACCGTTAGTGGTATGTTGGAGATTAAGCGTCAGTGAAGTGTAAATAATTTTGAATCTACTGAAGCTTGTGTTATAAAAATGTTTATATCAGTCACTTCAAAAATTCTTGTCAGTAAACTAAAAAAATCCCTTTGCGCCTTTTGTGTGATTTCTAATGTGTATTAAATGTTTCGCGTAATACCTTCTCCTTGCTTTGATCTCTGGCTCAGAACTGGAGAAACTGTGCTGAGAACGTATCGATTTCCACAATCTAAATAAACAGTTACTGAAATATGCATAATGGAAGATTGTAGCTCATTTCAGCTACTCACTGATTATCAATCACCCTGGAGAACTACTGAAAAGGGAAGTACAGAAAGATAAGTAAAAAAAAAGTTCTCCTAACTGAAGATTTGCAAGAGATCTTGAACAGAATGGGTAGAAGATTTACAATCGAATTCGGGTAAAGAAAAAAGAAAAGAAAGAGTGAAAATAATAAAGACAAAAAGCAGACAATAAAGTAAAGCATGTTTAAGAGTCAAGATTTGGTGCGATTCGGTAGATCTTGGTATATAAAACGAGATGAGATACGATAGAAAAAAAGATTACTTTAGAAGCAGGCTGAATTAGTCGAAAAAGCCTTCTTGGACAACTGACATTTTCTATCTGGAAGATGGTTCAAATTAAGATGGACGTTCCTTAATCTATATGTTGTGAACAAGAAGAAATAAAATGGCGCGTTGTAGAGATTGCAGAGTTTGTAAAACAGAATACTCGGGAAGGATACTGAAACTTAAACGAACAATATAGTTCGAAATTAAGAGCTGTTAGACAAACTAGCTGACGTGGAAATACCGTACACTAATGAACTTTTACCAGGGGCAGCTGCGAGGCAAAGTGATGCAAGTGTTATGCTAAAAAGGAAGGAGGGGAGATAAAAGTTTAATGTCTCTCGACGACGAGGTCATTTGAGGTGGAGTACCAGCTCCAATCGGAGAAAGATGGAGAAGAAAATCGGCCGCAATCTTTCAAAGGTACCATCCCAATATTTACCTTAATTTAGCGATATAACCGAAAACTTACATCTGGATGGCCAGAGGGCTATGTGAAAGCAGCCAAACTAGATTACTTGTCATCTAGAGGATGGGAAGAAAGGACAGGTACAGTTCCACATAGTGACGACATAAAGGACATTAGGAGACGAAGCGCTAGCTTTGACGGAGATGACTGAGAGAGAAATGGCCGTGCGTTCATTAAGTAAACATTCCAACATTTACCGGAACGGATCTAAAAAAACAACGAAATACGTAAATCTGACAGGGAGTATAGGAAATTGTATTCTGCCCATCCTGGTGAGAGCTCACACCACGTATCAAGGTCACTCAGTCGTCTTCTTTCTGGAATAAATAGATTCAGAAGTACCCCGTAGAAATGAAACTTCCCTGACGATAACACCAACTGTGACTGCCGAGACCCACAGACCATGAACCACCCGCTGGATTGAAGATCGTCTGCCTGAAACTTCGGGAGCAATTGAAGTTACAAGATTGTGGTCAACTGTAGTGTAACTTGATTATTCTTCTTTCCATTTGCCTGTAATGGTAATAACCATGCATTTTATCTGTTTCTGAGTCGAATAAATAGCACCATGTCACTCAGTTTCGCATCTGAAATACTGATAGCGAATGAGAATTTCAGTCAAACCGGGTACATGTAAGAATTTGCGATCATTGAGGATGTTAGTTAAATATTGGCCTGTGATTGAGAAAAATATGAGCGCATTGTACAAGACCGGGAATTGTCGATTGTGAAAGGAGATGCGCCCGCCTGATGGCGGCGGCGGGGTTCGTCGTGGCTGGGTCTCGCCGACCGTGGGAACGGCCGATGCCAGGGTAGAGGCCGGCGGCGAGCCGCGCATTTCGCCCCAGACGGGTCCACAGCGCTTGAGAATCGCCGGCTGCTGCGCCGGCGCCGGCACCAGCGCTCATTTAAATAGCGAGCGTGACGTGGGCCTTCCATCGGCTCGCTGGCCTGTTCTCAATCTCCGTCCAAACAAACACGTGCGATGTGAATAACTGGCCAAGGACCCAGCCGCGCCGCGCCGCATCGCGCACCACCGCTCGCTTTGAGCTCCTCGCTCACGTGACTTTGAGCTATCTGCGACGTCGCCATCTGTGCGGTCTAACCTCAGCGTGAATGTCAATATCGGCTACATCTCCACTGTGGGAACGCCGATCCAATCGCATCATCTGCGGCAACGGCCGGCTGTGCCGAGTTTAGATCCTCGAAGGCAGACCTCGCAGATTCTATCTGTCGCACGTGTCTCTATTTCTTTTCGATTATTTAATATCTCTTTTTCATTGTTTAAAGAGCTATTAGTCTTTTTTACGTGTTTAGTTACCACCACAGAAACAGAAACAGAGAAAGTGTGCCGTGGGTGTCGACGTCTTATCTAGTTGACTATGAAGGAAGAATGGAATCTACAGCAGTTAAAACTTTCAAGCTGAGAGACAATTCACTGATCTTTCATCCCCAATTGCGGGAGACATCGTCGTAGAAAATCTTCCTTATTATTGTCAGCAATGTAAACCTGTAAGCCCAAATAAAGTGTGTAACGGGTATAAATGCACATTTTCTATTGGTGGTTGAGAACCGTGTACGCAACAACTTTTGCAAACTACTAATTACATCCATTACAATGCGTATATTTTTAGGTTAGTTAGTACCTCAAAGCATATGTGGCAAGACTAAGTCATTAATATTTTCCTCGGGGCAGCGGGAAGGCGTTGAAGTGTGGCTGCCTGGAAGCAAACAGGTCAGTCTATACTGACTTGCGTAGTCCATTTAGTGGTGCAGTACGACCATGCAGGAAACATCAGTTCGTGAAGTTTGTGTAGTGTTTGTGGGATGATTGGGTTGGGTTGATTTGCGGGAGGAGACCAGACAGCGAGGTCATCGGTCTCATCGGATTAGTTAAAGGAAGTCGGCCGTGCCCTTTCGAAGGTACCATCCCGGCGTTTGTCTGGAGCGATTTAGGGAAATCACGGAAAACCTAAATCAGGATGGCCGGACACGGGACTGAACCGTCGTCCTCCCTAATGCGAGTCCAATGTGGGAAGATTGTTTGACGCAAAGAACAAAGAGCCAATACCCTCATGTGTGTACATATTAACGTACCATAATTAAAAATATCTGCACTTATACAGGTTACTTTCTGCAACTTTGGACCCATTGTTTTTACTGTCACTATTTTATTGTTTGTATTATTGTTAATAACAATATTTGCACTGTCGGTGTGAACGAAGCTTTCACAATCTGTATTAACCAGGAATTTATTTTATACTTGTTGCTGAGCAACAATGTGAGGATCTGCTTTCCATAACTGATAACGAAATAAATCTGAAATCAGTGTCAACAATAACAAAGGACACACACGTATTGAAAACAACCGCACAGAGCCATTACAGAGACACATCAAAAAGTTTGGAGTTGGTGAGAGTGGCAAATTTCTTTATATTTCTATGAAGTAAATCGCCAAATAACAATTCCCATTTTAACTTAAGTACCACTAAAAGCCGCGGTATAAGGTAACTTAACACTTAAGTTTAAAGTAAAGCTGTTGTCAACCTACAGGTTAATTAAGTACCACAGTGATTTAGTAGTCACAGCCCTAAACATAGATCGCCGGCCGGGATGGCCGAGCGGTTCTAGGTGCTCCAATCTGGAACCGCGCGACCGCTACGGTCGCAGGTTCGAATCCTGCCTCGGGCATGGGTGTGTGTGATGTGCTTAGGTTAGTTAGGTTTAAGTAGTTCTAAGTTCTAGGGGACTGATGACCTCAGAAGTTAAGTCCCGTAGTGCTCAGAGCCATTTGAACCATTTTTTTCTCTGGCTTTTGGACTGACTTTCCCAACCAGCTATAGACGGATCTACAGTTTGACGTGCACTCGAACGAAGGTGACACTCGGTGCCACACAGGTGAAAGAAGCGAAAAATGTCAGGTAAGTCATACATCAGAACATAATTCCAGTGATAGAGAGTAACTCACATCTCATTCACGAAGTAAACAAGTTCACGGCCCCTCTCGTCATGGCAAACTACGCGGCTGCAACGCTGGTAATGATTTCCAATGCGAAACACAACTGTACACATTTATAGACGGCCACAGCAAGTAACACGAGACTGAAGTCTGTGAGTACCATTTAAAACTGCGACTGAACAAGCCCGTAAATGCGGCGGAGGGGTAGCAAAGGCAAGTACAATTGCGAGTACACTTGTACGGCCGTTTAGGAACGAGAGGCGGTGTCGCTCTTGCAGAAGACAGCGTCCGCGGAGACGGCGGGCGGCGGGAGCTGCAGGTGCGGCGCGCTTAATAACGGAGTGACGCGTTATTGCCGGTACGTTTATGCGCGCGATCGTAAACGTCGCGGCCCGAGGAGGTGCTGTCTGTGCGCCTGCCTGGAGCAGCGGGCTACGGCCGCAGCCACTGTGCGCGCAGGACCGCTAGGGGCGAATGCCACTCGCTGCGCTCAGTCACCTGGTCCTGCTGCCACCACGTACCGCACATGTCCACGATCACGTGTTTCTCGTGACACTATCCCTGTGCAAATAGTTAGCTCTTGTTCCGGGTGGGTCAGTTGTAAATTAACACTCAACGTTTTGAGGACTACCAGGTGTACCGGTATGAAATGAGCGTTAAGATACAAACGTGTCTATAGGGAACATTTGTTGTGAACGAGCCTTAATTTTTTGTTTGTTTGGTTGGTATGACATCTGTCAAAGATATTTAGTAAACATCAAGTCATGGAACAAACAATATCATACGTTTTCATCGTGTTAACAATGTCGAATTTTGTACCAGAAAGTGATGATTTGCGGAAAGCATTAAATTTTTGTTTTCTTTTCAAAAAAAGTGCTGCAGAGTCGCATCGAATGCTTGTCGAGGCATATGATGATCGTGCTCTATCGGAAGCAACATGCAAAAGCTGGTTTCAACGGTTCAGAAATAATGATTTTGATGTATGAAATTAAGAAAGTGGAAGACCACCAAAAAAGTTCGAAGACGCCGAATTGCAAGCAATATTGGATGAAGATGATACTTTGAATCAGAAGCAAATGGCAGCAATGCCAAATGTTGCACAACAAACAATTTCTGACCGTTTGAAAGCTATGGGAAAGATCCAAAAGTGTGGAAAATGGGTGCCACATGAATTGAATGAAAGACAGATGGAAAACCCAAAAACCATTTGTCAAATTTTTCTTCAAAGACATGAAAGAAAATCAATTTTGTATCGAATTGTTACTGGCGATGAAAAATGGATTCATTTTAAGAATCCTAAACGGGAAAAATCATGGGTTAATCCGGGACAACCACCAACATCGACTGCAAAACCAGATCGATTCGGCAAGAAGACGATGCTCTGTGTTTGGTGGTATCAGAAAGGTATGGTGTATCATGAGCTTCTAAAACCAGGTGAAACTGTGGATACTAATCGCTACAGACAACAAATGATCAATTTGAACTATGCATCGATCGAAAAAAGACCAGAATATGCCAAAAGACATGGCAAAGCAATTTTTTTACACGACAATGCACCTGCACACAAAGCAAAACTGGTTCAGTATACAATCAAAACACTTGGCTGGGAGCTGCTATCCCACCCATCGTATTCGCCGGACTTGGCCCCCATTCCGACTACCATTTGTTTTCATCAATGAGACACGCATTGGCTGAGGAACTCTTCGATTCCTACGAAGAAGTCGAAAATTGGGTGTCTGATTGGTTCGCTTCAAAAGACGAACATTTCTATCGGCGTGGTGCCCACAAATTGCCAGATAGGTGGTCAAAACGTATAGAAAGCAATGGTCAGTATTATGAATAAAATGTTTTTACTTTTCAATTCAAATTTAGTGTTTCATTGTCACAAAAAAATGCTCATTTCATACCGGTACACCTGGTACATGTACCATCTTCGACAGGTTAGAATGGAAAGTTGAGTTTTGATTCACAGCTCTGACAAATTCACATTTCACGAAACTGATTGTCAAACAGTGCAAGTTCAGTAAGTGCTACTTTACGAGCAGAACACCACAGGAAGAAAAAGCGATAAATTTCCGCAATAAAATCTAGATGTTTACACTCTTACAGAGCTTCTGTTTACGATTTTGTCGATACTTGATTACATAGAAACAGGCTGTAAGAATAACATCTGATGTTCATCGGCGAACTTCACGCAGACGTTTAAAAACTGGAAAGCCCCATTATAGACTGCATTCACTGTCTTATTAATTTTTGTGAAGAATCTGACGCCACTTCAAAATAAATTTATAAGTATAGTATTGAGACAAAACAGCCTCCACTATTTATTCTTGCACAGGAAGGCTGCAGCAAAAAAATATTTGACCACTTTGGTTATGAATCAAACGTGCTCGTAATTAATGAAAGATTTAAAATAATTTGAAATAATTTCTGTTTGACCGGTCCTTCAACTCCTTCGGTGTTTCTGAGCAGATAGCTTGTATGTGGTTGGATTAGATTTATCAGCGTTATTGTAGACTGAATTTTGAAACAATTGGCCAGCATGTAGCCATGTCTCCATGTAGAATACGTATCTTCTTTTGTAAACCTAATGAAACGTTACACATGATGGCAACTTGCTGCTAACGTGATCCACGACAAATATAAGAAAAAA
Organism: Schistocerca piceifrons; assembly: GCF_021461385.2. Classification (NCBI taxonomy): domain Eukaryota; kingdom Metazoa; phylum Arthropoda; class Insecta; order Orthoptera; family Acrididae; genus Schistocerca; species Schistocerca piceifrons. Next base: position 743,206,466 of record NC_060138.1, read on the forward strand.
CTGAACTGTTTGGAAGCTCTTCGGGCGAAATGTATTGCGGAAAACGCCCAATATTTCAATGAGGCAGGTGCATGTCATATTCATGTGGACCTGCAAATGACGATCAGCACAGCAGTTTTCACAGTACCATCCGACACAACACCTGAGAACATACCAAGCAACTATTAGGCCCTAAATCACGAAAGCCTTAAGTGGCACCGCTTTACACTACTTCACACAGAAAACCTGAAGGTGAATTTCTAGATTAAATGTAAACTCCTCACGGACGTTTCTGAGTTTGGACTACCACAAACGCTAAATTTGATCTTCTCGTCGATGTCGAGCTCACTGGCAGCGAAACACTTGGTTTAATGGTAAAAGATGGGGAAACAGTTATCTTGTGCCTGTTTCAAAGAAACACGAAATTCACACTCGCCTCAACTCATTTTTGGAAACCATAGAGCAGTTAAATGAGACTGGCGGACAAATATGACAACATCGATCTATCTGAATACCAGTCGAATGTAAATGAGACACTTCACAGAGTGCATTCAGATGGACTATCAGAAATTATAACAATCGTTCTCATTACTGATCTTGTTGCAGTGAGTAAACAGTATCACAAGCTGCGACATTGTCACGAATTGAACAGTGATCCGAAATAGAATAAATTTCCTTTACTTCATGTCTACGGTCACAATTTTTTGAGTAAACAGTATCACAAACTGCGACATTGTCGCGAATTGAACAGTGATCCGAAATAGAATAAATTTCCTTTACTTCATGTCTACGGTCACAATTTTTTTTTTTTTTTTTTTTTTTAGTCATCAGACTTCCGGTTTCGATCTATAATGACCATCTTCAGATCTGTTTTATAAAAACATCTGCTAGTATATTGGAGCTATAGTGGCATCATGTGTTCAAGTTTTGACGATGCCCCTATGGCTCCAGTATATTAAGACATGTTCTTATAAAACAGGTCTGAAGATGGTCATTATAGACCGAACCCGTAGTCTGATGACAAAAAGTTTGTGACTATAGACGTGAAGTAAAGGAAATTTAGTAAATAATATAGTAGATGAGTCAGTACAGACAGCAAACTGCGAAGGAACTGCTTACGCAAGCGGAAGGTTACACCAATGTAACAGACAATTACTATGTAACCAAATTTTGCAGGAAAAACCCATTTGCTGTTAACACACCTCAAATGCAACCACCTTTGTTTGCGGTAACTGACAAATCAGCTATATACTAAGATTGAACGTGGTTGATATCGCTTGCTTCAATGGTAAAGTAATAAGTAACGTGTTTTCCAACACGCCCCAGTAAAACTTTAGTAACATTATGTTTGTGTGAACAGAGACATGAGAAAAATTACAAGAAGTATCGCCGGCATATGAATGTGATTGCGAAAACTATACCCTAAGCAGATACAAACTGATATCTTTCGTCTATTACGATTACGTTAGTATTATTTTATAGCGAATTCATGCATCACAGAGACAGAAGACCAGTTTTTACTCATCTACTGTTAGAACCTGCCTCAAATATACTACTGAGAGCCATTGATATAGATTCATTTGTCATCTGTAAAATAGAGTCAAAATTCAAAATTTTGACTAAAAACCGGAGCAATACTTGTAGCAGACACTTCAGGTGCTTTTCTTAGTAAATAGCACCACAACGAGTTTCTATAAATGAGAATCTACTCGAGATTGCACCCAAGGCAAGTGAGCCTAAATCCCTACATACCTGTTGCTGGAAATAACTTCCCTACACTAAGTTCTCTAGAGAACTCTAGAGAATGTTTCAACTTCGCCAGAGAGTTTTCAGGCTTGAACGGAAACAACCATACCGTGGATTTCACACACTAGCCGGCATTTACATGCCTAGTGTCAGACATGTGTATTTTGTTATCTGCTAGCTATTATCAGCAGTAGTTTTCCAATTGTCACATCCTTTTTACCCGTTCTTGCTGCGATTACGTGATTCAGATACATATTTACGCTGTATCTTTTTTTGTGATACTACGGTTCATTAGAAACAGGTAGCAGATAGAAAGGCGTGATGCCACGTGGAACTTAAAAAAACTGAAAAACATTACTAGTAAGAGTACGAAAAACAAAACATCTTTCACAGCCAATTCTTTCATAAGTAATCATGAAACGAAAACAAAACGAAAGGTGTTATTCTGGATGTAAAAATATGATGATGGCTACGTCATTTCGCCATCTTTGTGGGGCTGACGTCAAGTGAAATATAAAAACTTGTGAGAAAAATAGCCTATATGAATTTGATTCACCAAGAGACCAGCAGCAAATGACTCGAGTTGTTGCAAAATAGCAGAAGTTCTAAAGATACGATACGGTACATGGGGGAAGAAAAACTATAAAATAAATAAGTATTATAAAGCCTTGAGAAACAGATGGGAAACGTTAGCAAAAGGCAAATACGGAATTACTAATACTCACAGGAATAGATTATTTAGCACAGTTTCGAGCCTTAAAGAGAATAAATTGCAGATGTACAAAAAAATTACAATATGTGAAACGGAGTGACGAGGAAGTTGGTTGCAGTAAATACGTAGAGATGAAGTACACGATAGCACAAGATAAAAATAGATGGAATCGAATAAATTAAAAGGGTGATGACCTACAAAAAAAAAAAAATAAAAAAAAGCAAAACTTGCGCAATGGAGTGTCTTCTAGATTGCGGAAACGTCAATTACGGCAATAACTTCATACTTGCTAATTAAATATCAAGTGCTTTTATGCATACCCTCTTTTGCACTAGTTTCCACAGCTCTCACAAGAATATATTTCTTCACTCATTAAAAATCCTTTACTTAATAAAATAGGGAAGAAAACTGAAAATACAGTGGCTTAATGATATATTATGAACAAAGGAAATGATTTAGCTGTATTTAGTATAGGAGGTACGTAGATCTCTGCGCCATAAGCACAAATAAACAGTATGATATAGTCTCTACCATGTACGTGAATATAAAGATGGTACAAACTGTTAAAATAGTATGCTTTCATCAGTTAAATCTATGTAATAAAATGTAAATAGATTCTATCTGATCTCACGGCTCTACGTGCACTTCTAGGGTGAATCAGACAAATTACTCGAGTGACGTATTTTTCAATTACATGTCCGTCCATTCTGATTAAGATACCACGTAGTTTTATTGAATGACATAAGGTGAATTCCGCTATGGTTCCGTCAGCAATCCTGTCACCGATTTCCTGCTGAAACCTAGTTCAAATGAAAACATGTTTCGTCTCTAATAATCTCACAAACCGTACCATGCGTTTCATTTCAACTGTTTCATGCTCTTACCGACTTAAATGTTAAAAATCATTGTGAAGTTCGCTGTATAGGCCATGCATAAGTCTGCAGGCTGTCGTGGCCGTTGTGATTGATGAGTCGTTAGACCATGTGATATTCTTTTCCAAAATTCTAAAATACTCGACGTTGAAAGCCCTCTGTTGGAATCTTTATCCAAGCACTACAGGGACAACAGTCGAATGCTGAAGACGATCTCAGAAGAGGAATACAACGTGACCTAACGACTCAGAAAATTTTATCTTCAACGTGTGAGTGATGTTAATAAGGACTGAGCCCTATACGGTGGTGCCCCATGTAACTAGAATTTAATGGTAAGTTTAGTTTTTCAGAAATTTTTTAGTAGAGTGTCACCCGATGTGACAGATGGCTCTGGAGAAAGCAGGGGCGCTCACTTCAGAGTGGGGCGATCATGGAGGAGTAATACGAGGAGGTGGCGCTGCAGACTCACGCTTTACATTGCTTTGAAGCAGGGGACGCCACGTTAGTAGCCCATAAACATTAGCAGGATATTTTTACAAATGCTTCTTGTTCCTAATTTCTGTCTTGTCCACGTAACAGCGGTTTCAAATGTTACACCCCTTTCGCGAATAGCACAATGTCAGGAAGGCTTTCTGGGAAGTTAGTCTTAAATGGATGTTTGAACCAGTAAGACGTCGCATTTGGCCTCGTTAATATAACTTTCTTTTTGTTACAAATTTCGAATAGCCAGTAAGCGAAGCAAGTGATGTGAAATGGCTGATTTCGTAACCTAGCATTTTCCTGAATACAGAGTGACGAAACTGATATTCCATCTATGTCCTCTTCCTGGAAATTGTGAGAACATATCTTGCTACGTCTGAACGGTTTGCAATACTTCTTTTTTACAGCGTTCAACCAGAGAGCTTTCGAGTTGTATTGATAGAAAATCTACAATCAAATTACAGAAATGAAACCACTACAGTGAAATTAGCCAATTCAACTGAAATTCACGTATGTAATAGGAAATATCGCTGTAACTAACATGGCGGAAGTTGGCTTCAAGTTTGTGACGTCATTACAACTCCCCTTACTGTACCCCCATGGGTGCAGTACACCGATCTGTTGCTGCCGATGAGAGTGGGCAGATGCGTTCTTTGCGTAGGTTATTTTTGATACAGATTACACCGGTGGTGGTAGGATTGTATTAGAAATGGTGTTTAGTTTGTGGTTATCTTCGCTTCCTCTTCAGGACTTGTGTATTTTTATGAAAGAGGCAGCGTTCCAATCGTAAGCGCCACGGCGACCTACGATCTACTATAGCCTTTAGGTAGTGGGTCTATATATATATATATATATATATATATATATATATGTGTGTGTGTGTGTGTGTGTGTGTGTGTGTGTGTGTGTGTGTGTGTGTGTGTTCCACAACTCCTACTAAACCGCTGGAAGATTTCTATCAAACTAGGCACGCTCCCTGACTACAATCGGTGTCGAAGTACGAAGCACCTATTTTTCATTTTTAAGGAGACATGAAGCCATAAAATAATGAGATGAATGGAAAACTGCCGCATCACATACGACGTTTAGATTAATAATTTTTGTGCTAGTAACTCTATTCGCAATAAATTTCGCAGACGGTATCCACAAGTGCAACTCATTGCACTTAAAAGTTTATAGCTTAGTACCATATATATCACAGGAAACATGACGTTATAAACACTGATATGTGCATGACTTTTAAACATATTACGCTTTTGCTGTTAATTCTGTTCGCGACAGATTTTGCAGAGGTTATCCATATATGTCGCTGACTGTACCTACACAAATGTATCACTGTACGACACATAGTTAAAGCGACATGGCGTCATAAACACTGCGATGCGTGAAAAAATACCGCATATTACATGAAGTTTTAATATATTTTGTTCAATACTACAAAGGCACTCTTACAGCCGAGTCAACTTGAGGAAATCCCTGGCAAATGGCAGCACTTATCTTTCAACTGTGAAGTGCAAAGGCTGTAGGCGAAAACAGTCGCCATCTACAGCGTTAGACGTTGCCGTAGAGATGTTTACAAAATCGCGTCGAGACATGTGAAGCAGCTGCGCCCAACGTACAGGAACTGTCCGGGGTATTACAGTACAAACACCATTTTCTGTTTAGCTTTCTGATAGAAGATTGGCAAAATGAAAACCCGGGCAATGCCGGGCTTATCAGCTGGTAATAAATAAAGGAAAAACACAGCATCCACGGGATGGAATCTGCTCACTGGGAAACGTTGAATTACGTGGACTGAACTAGAAGGAGAGTACACTGAAAATATGTGCATTTTTTGCTCAAAGAAGCCAGGCCGTGAAATTTCTCCTCGCGCTCACACCCTGAAGGGGAGTGTACTTAAATACCATGACACGATGTCAGAAAGCGTACAGTGTCCGTGTGTGTTTGGTAGCTGTGCTCCCGTGGTGGCGGGCGCAGAGGGCTCGAAGGAAGGGAAGACGACGCAAGACGCCGGCCGAGGCGGCGGGGCGGTGCGCGGCCGCGACTGCGCAGGTCGATAGGCGCTTGTCTGGCCGGCGCTACTGTGTGACAGCCGGAAAATGGTCGCCGGGTCGCGCCCGCGCCCTCCGCCCCTGACACCCGCCTCCCTTACACCGTGTAGCCGTAGTAGCGGCAGCTACAGCTCTGGCGCCGACGTCGTACAGCGCAGTCGACGCCAATGGCTCTGACGACGCACGCAGCTGGTCATAGCCGAGCAAGGTGGCGCAAGGACCAAGGCAAAGGACTCGCGTACGGAAAGAGTATCTACATCTACATCTACATTTATATTCCGCGAGCCACCCAACGGTGTGTGGCGGAGGGCACTTTACGTGCCACTGTCATTACCTCCCTTTCCTCTTCCAGTCGCGTATGGTTCGCAGGAAGAACGACTGCCGGAAAGCCTCCGTGCTCGCTCAAATCTCTCTAATTTTACATTCGTGATCTCCTCGGGAGGTATAACTAGGGGGAAGTAATATATTCGATACCTCATCCAGAAACGCACCCTCTCGAAACCTGGACAGCAAGCTACACCGCGATGCAGAGCGCCTCTCTTGCAGAGTCTGCCACTTGAGTTTGCTAAACATCTCCGTAACGCTATCACGCTTACCAAATAACCCTATCACGAAACGCGCCGCTCTTCTTTGAATCTTCTCTATCTCCTCCGTCAACCCGACCTGGTACGGATCCCACACCGATGAGCAATACTCAAGTATAGGTCGAACGAGTGTTTTGTAAGCCACCTCCTTTGTTGATGGACTACATTTTCTAAGGACTCTCCCAATGAATCTCAACCTGGTACCCGTCTTACCAACAATTAATTTTATATGATCATTCCACTTCAGATCGTTCCGCACGCATACTCACAGATATTTTACAGAAGTAACTAAGTATCAAACGATATTTTCTTCATCCCTAATTACTTCATCATCGACGGAACATAACACTATAATAGTGTTCTTTAAGTGCACCCCATGTGCCCGTAGCCGCCCTAAATTTCTTAATACTGGACGCTATAGTGCATGCAGCAGTGTGGCGAAATATGAAGGCGTCCTCGATAAGTTTTTCACAACTATAATAGGTACAGGAATAACTATTACAATATGAGTGTGCTTCAGCCTTCTGAAATTAGGCTTTCGGAAGTTTCCCGAAATCAATTTAGGAGAATGACGGGGTGACTCCTTTCGAAATTCAGTCCCCATCCTAGCGCAAACCGTCCACCTGTATCAGAAATAGCCTACGCCAAGAGCTAGTTTACCCACTTTTTTTTTTTTTTTTGTTAACGACGGATGTTTCCAGGCAACCAATGTACCGCCCCCATCAAAGTATGTATGATAAGTTATGGAGTGTTGTCATGACGTTACAGACTTGAAGCCGACGTTCGCAATGCTAGTAGCCCCGAAATTTTCTTCTGGTCGATGAGTTTTGATAAAAAAAAAAAAAAAACAGCTTGTATAATTTTCAGGTGTTCCAGTCGTCCAGTTAAAGTCCAAAGGGGTCACATTTCAGATGTAAGTGGACTCGATCAAGCGATATTTTCTTCATCCCTAATGACTTCATCGTCGACGGAACATTTCACTATGATAGTGTTCTTTATGTACACCCTATGTACCCATAGCCGCCGCAAATTTCTTAATACGGGACATTATAATGCACGCAGCAGTGTGGCGAAAAGCGATATATGAAGCCTTCCTCAATAGATATTATAGTTGTGTAAAATAGGTACAGGAATAACTATTACAGTATGAATTCCACTGGAAATTTGAAAAATGCCTCCATACCAGCAAACAACACAATAAAATAACTATTACAATATGAATTCCACTGGAAATTTGAAAAATACCTCCATACCAGCAAACAACACAATAAAATGCGGTAGCTTAACTAGTGAAGTAGGAACAAAACATGGAGTTATCAACGTCTGAAGAAAATTGATAATAACTTAAGACATTGAAAAAGACATAGCGTGGTATTAATTTATTTTTCCAATCACATCTGTGATAGTTGTGCCTTTACCTACTACGATTGTGAAAAATGTTTATTAGAAATAAAGTGACACGTTGCTTTTCCCAGCACTGCAAATGTGGAACATACTGTAGTGCAAGCTCAAAAAATTTTATTCTGATGTAACTTGATAATATCCAAGGGGTCTAATAAACTGATAAATATTCAGGTAAAGTGTTTATTTCAAAATGTAAGAGCGGCTTACACAGCAAAATAAGTTCCTTTATTAAATTAAACTGTAAACTTTTTCTCTCCTTTTCGATCACATTGTGGCAAATACCGGACTTTCCATTCACACTTCAGATGCAAAATATCCTCAAAATTCAACTACCAAATTCGGTTTCTGAAGTTTCCATTTATATCTCATATAAATCAGCGAAAAGGGCCAGTACAGTTGCTACGCGATACCACGCAGATACAAATCCATGACTTTTACTTCAGTTTAGGCAATGTTTGGACGACTGGAACATCCAGTAACACCAAATTCACGAACATCGAACGGCGGCTTTATGGGAGAATAAGGAGAGACAAGGAAAAAAACTTACACTGCGACTTAATATTCGTGTCAAGTTTTCACCAATGTAATTCCGTACTCTAACGTTCGGAAGAATGAAAGATCCTCACGATGTAGTGGCATGTCAGCTCTGAGAAATGTTATGTACCATCATTGCGTCTCTTTCATTAACAGTAGACCAAATCTAGCTTGCTTTGCATGAATTTTTAAATAGTTATTCAAAGGATGCCAAGAGCGAATCGCTGCTATGAATTTGTTACGCCAGAATGCGAGTCCATTCAGCCGATAAACAAAGCTCAGTATAGAAAGAGAACCAGCGTTTGGAATGTTTATTTACAATATCACGATAACAATGACTGTAGTCAAAATCACAAATTACACAATGTAAATGAAAATTTGGAAAACAGGAAATATTGTAGATAACGTATAAAAAGAATAAAAAAGTTAACCTTTCTTAATGTCGAATTATAATTATTTCATTTGAATTTTATCCGTATTTTACAGCTTCAAACGTGACTGTACTCAATACACTCGAGGTATGAATTAAAAAACGCCTTCAGTCACAATTTTTCGTGTTTTATTCAGTACACGATGCATTTCGGACCCTGTATGTTCATCTTCAGGTGTAATTCGTCTTAATACATGATTTATTTGTTGGTTTGAATGAGATGAAATGCATATTCCTGTCATGAAAAGATTTGGTGTTAGGTTACGAATTTCGTAAATCAGACGCGGAAAATATGTGTGAAACACTGGAAAAGATGAATAGTGTAAACTTATCAAATAATCCAAGAAAAGCGTTTTCAATGTTTTAGTAACAGCATAAGGTTTTTTCTCCATCGTTTTCAAGCAGATCACTTAATCCAAGAGGCACATTCGCAAACACAATCTGCGAACGTGCCTCTTGGATTAAGTGAAAGCTTCAAATAGCTAAAGAATATAAAGTACATTGTATTAAAACCTCTTAACGTACCTTGAGGACAAATGTTATCGATTCCTTGCAATCAGGCCCCAAAGTGGTTTTGCACCTTTATCTCACTTTTTTAGTTTCATACCAATTAGCACATAACATGCATAATTATTGGTTGAAACATTGCAGTAACTGGGGAACTATGCAAAAATGAGAGACGAGATATTATTTGACGTGAACGACATGGCGAAGGTATCTTGTCTTTCTTGTTGTAACACCCGAAGAGTAAACTGAAGCGGCCTATCTTTGTTTGACAAGTTCTGGTTACTTATGCAAGGCATAGCCCGCTTTCGAAACATTGCGATTAGGTGACAGTTCCACCTCAACCAGGGACCAGTTTCGGCAGATACCTCAGACAACACGTCGGGAGAAACTGGTAAATCAGAGTAGAGTAGTGGTTTTGCACATTCTCTACAATATTTTTTTTCCAACTGTAACCGGGTGATTCATACTTCAAAACGTACAAAACTAACGCTGAAAGTCACCGTAAAATTACGTTGATAATATAAATTACAAATTTATCAAGCCCTGTTCTTCATTAGGGCAGAAAGAAGCGTAACCTGCTGCTACAAACGGAAGAAAAGGAGAACAATTTCTAGAGCAGTTTTCAGTGCTTTCGTCAGTGTACAGAGGCAACGTTTTCCCTTTACTGTAATACGCTAGTCTTCTTCTCGAGAGCAAAAAATGGAATTCTCTTGACATTTAACTGTACCCTCACTTTTTCAGGAATATTATAGACATTAAGCCAAAATGCCAGAGACGCATTCCGAAATATTTTCGGTTAATGGCAGATATTTTGTAGATCTTCAAGGTGAAGAGACTCTTTCGTTTGTCTCCTCGTGTGGCGGACAACTATATTCTAAAAAAGGGGAAAAACGAGTTACTTAATACTGAAACAATATAGGTAAGATTAAGATACTCCTCTGTACGTCAAGACTTATTATGAACTGTAAATGAATGTTGTTATTTAATAAATGAAAATGGATAGATGAATAGAAATACACCTGTAGGATGTGTCACAAATGTAAAAACGACATCAATGTTAATAATGTCTGATTAAATACTGTGGATAAAAAGGAAACAGTACGCGGGACTGCCGTCTCCAATAATACCGATGTTCAATTACATAGTTAAACCACATAAGCCTCTATACGATCACATTTAAAGCTGCAGTTCATATATAATTTAAATTACTATGATCACTGTGTACTGTTTCTTATAGTACTAGAGATATAACTTGTAAATGAAAATCTTCTATAAAGAGTAATATGACTTTTTTGTCATTATTGTTTGTGATTGTGAACCCGAAATGCTCAAATTCGCTTGTTTTGCTGCAGTTTCGCTGTTAATAAAAAATAGTACCACCGATACGGCCCTTTTCGCGACCGAGACAATTGATTTTATTAGTAGCACTGACCAGAGTGGGCAAAGGAAAAGCTAGTTGCTTCAGACATGCATCCAGTTCGCTATCCTTTTTCCTTGCGCTTTATGTTGACAGTGAACTGCGATTTCCTCTCTACAGCTTCGACAAAGTAGACGTTAGACAGGACTAAAAACGTTCCCCTGACTTCTCTCCAGCTGATGTGAAACTAATGGGAGTAATTATGTCTCTTTTATTAACATTTTTTTCCTTCTGGAAATTAAGAAATTGTATTTATACTCATGAAAATGTATGAAATGGCAGAAGTGTAAGGAAATTAAATAACAAATTTCTCTCGTCGACACTGGTAAATTCGATATTAAAGATGATCCCTTTGTTTTATTGAACACGACGAAGATATCGAACGTTTTCAGTATTTTATAATTTTTAGAGAAAAAACGATGGTATCGGGACAATAAAATTAAAAAACTGCTGAGAGTTCAGACCATACTCCTGCAGCGGATGCGTTCTTGTTTCTCTGTTTCTATGAAGTAGTGCTGGAACTGAGCTCTGGGTTCATACTTGTGACAACTTGTACTGGAAGAGGACCAGAAGAGCGACTGCCATTGCTTATTCAAAAGTGACGCTCCTGGAAGGATTTTTGGTAAACAGCTGCGCCAAAGTATTGTTGTGGAAGCAAGCTTCACAATGGAAAATACCAAACATGTAAGTTTTCTGAAATAAAATCAAGTAGCGACACAATTTTCACGTTTACATCTATGGAATATTTGTTGTGAGTAGTGCGCTGAACCACATGAAGAAATCAGTCAGTTCCATATCCGGTAATGGGAAAAAGAAATGTGTTTTTTACAGCGTGTACGAATTAAAACTACGTTCCTCCGTAATGAGGAAACAGAAAAATTACACACAGCTCAGTGTTCTTAGTAAAGCATACTTCTGACTACTTAACCCTGCTTGTAACAGTCCAAGTCTGTACAAAATATTAAGTAACACCCACAAAATATGAGAAACTGACATTAATTTTTCATTTTCGGAGATATTTTGTACAATGCACCAAGCCGTTATCGAAAAGATGTAAGAAGATTTAAGATATAGATTTACATTTAAAGTATGTTATTTTGTCATTTTGCTTTGTACTGTTGTGAAAGTTACTTATTTACAGTTATTGAAAAAGAGGAGAGGGAAATATAACGCTATAAAAACCGGGAAAATATTATCAGATACCAATACTGTTACCCAATATTTAAGAACTTCCAAGTTCTTTAGTCGTAAGGTACTTATACAATACCGACGTTTTATTGATAAGTAAGGAACAGACTACAAAACGAAAGTTGGTGTGATCAGGTAAGTGCATTATTAGACACCACGTACGTGAAGGTGGTTCGATTTCTCGTATCCTCCATCCTGTGTTCATCCACCCAGCTGGCTCTGGAGAGATACAATTCCATATCTCCTCCAGTCGAGTTGTGACTCCGGCGTAAGTTACTTGCAGACTAATACAAAAGTGACTGAAAAAAGGGTTACATCTAAGATGGAACACCAAACTAGATGATTATAACTTTTGTCTTTCTCCACCGTTCGTGACGAATACTGCACTACCCTCTTCCACCCACTTAACAACCATCATACTCCAATGAGTGAGTATTCAGCGCAGAAAACTTGACATATGTATTTTCTTCCGCGGCGTATAACATCTATTCTTCCAGTTTTCTATGGGATGAGGTTTTAAGCTATAAGAATACATTTTGGTCTTGCATATTTCTAAACTCGAACACGGAAAACAATGCATTATGTACCATTATTGTGAAAAATAGCTTTTGATTTCAGTGCCGCGTTTCAAGTGCGATGATAATGTCTCTATACGTGTCTGAGCGGAGCTGTTAACCTAAGGTTTTCAAGAAAGGGAAAATGCACTGACACTAGCAAATCCGTTTCAATTTCGGTAATTACGTCCTTTTGTCCTTAATCATCCTTAAACTGAGCTCGTCTACTTTAGGGTGTGCTGACTAAAAATCCCACGGAAGCAGCGCTGTTATGATGACGAGAGAACCACAGAACCAAGTCTCAGTTTTATCAAATAAAGTTTCTGGCTAGTCGTGTCCAGTTTGATGTCTAACGTAATGAAGAGTGTATCCTGGGTCTGCACCCCGCAGGATGAACCCCAACTCTTTGTACAAAGTTTCTAAGATTGTTCGGGATATTTTCTGAGTATTTTGGTATACGGGACTCGTAATCTCACGTAGCTCCTCACAGAATAACGACGTTATTATGATTCATTCTAAAATCAAATGGTTCAAATGGCTCTGAGCACTATGGGACTTAACTTCTGAGGTCATGAGTCCCCAAGAACTTAGAACTACTTAAACCTAACTAACCTAAGAACATCACAAACATCCATGCGCGAGGCAGGATTCGAACCTGCGACCGAAGCGGTAGCACAGTTCCAGACTGTAGCGCCTAGAACCGCTCAGCCACAACGGGCGGCTATGATTCATTCTGTTTGTTATCACAATTACCTCTGTTTTTGCAAAATTAACTTCACAGTGGTAGACAGGCCTACAGTAGGGAATCACCAAGGCGCACAACCTTCGGACAGGTGCGGAAGTACTGTGATGCTATTGTAGTCGATGCGGGAACAATTACCATAGCGTCGCAGTGCCACTTTTCAATTGCTTTCAGTGAATAAAATCTACGAGGAGCATATCGACCAACTCTTCATCAGCAAATCTGTCCATACAGCTGTGAATCAGTCTTAACGTACAACTAATTGCCGGAAAAAACAAATCTGAGAAAGAAATGAGCAACTCAATGCATGTTTCAGTGAGGAGATTAAAGTGGAGATCACTGATGTTAACAGGAATCTACGCATGTAAATGCGAGAAATTTGTTTCCAAACAAGGCACTCGGGACACACCATCGACACCTGTATAGTTGTGCAGATATTTGCAGCCCAATACAGATACAGTGTATGAATGATATTCTGATGTAAAACCACCACAAGCTGCTAAAAAGTTTTGGTATTTTCAGCCAGTTTAGACATTAACAGAGCTAAGTAAACGATTCATATGTCTTCAAACTAAAGACATGTGGTACACACTATAATCAGTTTTAAAATCTGCCAGGCGATGACATTATTGTTAAAACTAGGTCTCTTTAATTTTTTTAATTTTCGATGAGGAGAGAAGCTGAAGTAACTAATTAGAAATTGTGCCACGGCCTGTACAAGAACATGGCTCTCCTACATACTTGCCAGATGTGTTAACGGCGACACCACCCCGACATTGTAGTTAACACCACTGTTCGGACTACCCAACACCAGTGACCTCCCTAACAAACTTCAATCCACACCTCAAAAATGGCTCTGAGCTCTATGGGACTTAACTACTGAAGTCATCAGTTCCCTAGAACTTAGAACTACTTAAACATAACTAACCTAAGGACATGACACACATCCATGCCCGAGGCAGGATTCGAATCTACGACTGTAGCAGTCTCGCGCTTCCGGACTGAAGCGCCAAGAACCGCTCGGCCATGGCGGCCGGCCAATCCACACCTCAGCCCACCTTGATTCTCCCATTTTTAAATCGTCAGTTTTATTTACTTATTCCTTTTTTTCTAAAGGCGTGGAGCACGACTTTTGTCAAAGATAAATGCATGTAAGGAACCAAATAAAATGCAGTTACTCTGTAGCGATCCACCGCACACCACTGGTTCCTTACATCGAAGCACTCAGATAATATCCCTCAACCACCCCTGAGATTTTGTCGGTAGAGTACGGGTTGTTCATGTAGAAACAGAAAGCTGCCTCTGCAGGAAAAACAGTATGGCAAGAATTGTGCATCGCTTTCCGAAGATGACCTCATATCTGAAAGTATTTCATATATGTAAATATTTTATTCTAGTGAATTGTCGCATGTATCTCGTCGACACGGCTTTAAAGAGCCCTATGGCTCTGCAGGCGTCGCAGTTAAAATATTGCAGTGAGCCACTGCTCTGTCGGCAGCTGCGGCCTGTACAGCGGACAGAGGGGCGGAACAGTTGGCGCGGAGCGTCAATTGGCGCAGTGAACGCGGAATGGGAAGGGAAGGGCAGAGAAGCGGACGGGAAGGGTCGGCTGGCTGCGGCGCCTGGCCGCGCTGGCTGCTTGTACGACACAGCGACACGGCCGGCCCGCGCTGCTACATCCACTACGTACCCGTACTGTGCCCACGCCGGGCCGCGCCGACACCGTGCCGGCGTAATAATTACAACGCCCTGTTTATCGGCGAGTGGAAACACGGGAAATCTGACCGTGCGACACCTGGCTGCGGACACCTGGGTCCCGGCTTCGATTCCAAGGGCGCGCTGGCCAAGGCTACGGCAGGCCCCTCCAAACGCACAGTGATTTCATTCTTTCGTCTACGTATTTACTCCCATCTGTGTATTTACGCCCCTACACAGTGGATAGTGCAAGGCACTTCGTAGATTATTTGTAACCACCAGTCATGTTCCACTCATGTGACGTGAAGGAAAAGAGGTGCACTACGTCTAAAGCATTGTAATGGCTCTTATCTTCTCCTTACGACTTTTTCATAAAATACTTTTTAAGAACTTCCCAATTTTTAGTCGTATTGTGCTTATATAACAGCGAAGTTTTGGTAAGTAGGTAAGAAACAGAATGCACATCCATTTCTCTAATTTTCTTATTCCTTGCAACAACCTTGTACTTCAGCTTGTAATGGGATACTGCTTAGTTGAAAAAATGGCTCTGAGCACTATGGGACTTAACTTCTGTGGTCATCAGTCCCCTAGAACTTAGAACTAGTTAAACCTAACTAACCTAAGGACATCACACACATCCATGCCCGAGGCAGGATTCGAACCTGCGACCGTAGAGGTCGCGCGGTTCCAGACTGAAGCGCCTTTAACCGCACGGCCACACCGGCCGGCACTGCTTAGTTAATTGCACATCTCCGTAGCACTCTCGCCCTGAGCTCTCGCCTTCTGTGAATGGCCAATAAAGCCACATCGTATGCTTTTGCATTTCTCCGATGTCTTTCCACAAGGCGTATCAAAAACAACTGTGGATTCTCCAACAACACCCAGGAACGTTTAGTACGGGAAACTTGTACCATAGATGCTCTTCATTCAGCCTCAGTTCACTGAAGAAACTGTAATCTTCAGTTGTAACTCTTGAGTCCTAATATTATGTAAGTCTTCTGAAAGCAGATGTCAATGAATAATCCGAGACTGGAGTAAACATTGCATCACGCTACTTTGGAACACTACCTTCCGTCACGATGAACTCTACCCACACAAGGACGCTAGGTTCAGTCTGTTCACACTATTCTAATCTTGTACATAGTCTCTTCATTAATCATTTGGCCTCGATTTCGTAAAGATTGTACAATCCTTCGTGGTCACCCAGCGTAGACAAGCGAATATCGTTAAAACTAAAAAGCTATTACCGACTTTCACGCCCGTTCAAATAGTCCAGAAGCATTACCTCCATCATTACGCTATAATAAGCTATTAAGAAAGTAATTATGAATGTAAGTAGGGAATGTCTGTGAATAATCTGTGCAGGTATGAAACTTTAAGGTAGCCTCTTAGTTTTCGAGGTATTCGTTTGTTTATAGTTGTTAATAGCAAAACATCAAATATGTTAGTGAGTCTTTTCTGAAAGCATTTGTTTGGAGTATGGCTCTCTAGGGATGTAAAGCCTGTACCAGAAACAATACAGAGAAGAAGAGAGTACAAGTTTTTTTAAATGTGGTGCTGCAGAAGAATAGTGAAGATTAACTGAGTAGAGCGAATAACTGATGAGAAGATACGGAATAGAATTGAGGAAAAAGTAAATTATGATGCAATTTGACCAAAACAAGAGTTCGGATGATAAGACGCATGCTTAGGCGTGAAGAAACCGTCAGTTTGTCCGCAGCTCGTGGTCGTGCGGTAGCGTTCTTGCTTCCCACGCCCGGGTTCCCGCGTTCGATTCCCGGCGGGGTCAGGGATTTTCTCTGCCTCGTGATGACTGGATGTTGTGTGCTGTCCTTAGGTTAGTTAGGTTTAAGTAGTTCTAAGTTCTAGGGGACTGACGACCATAGATGTTGAGTCCCATAGTGCTCAGAGCCATTTTTTGAAACCGTCAGTTTTGTGACGAAGTGTAGAGGGTAAAAACTTCAGAGGGAAACCAAGGCTTCACTAGAGTACGGAGGTTCAAATGGATGTTAGCTGCAGCGGTAAATGCAGAGCCGCGCGGGATTAGCCGAGCGGTCCAGGGCGCTGCAGTCATGGACTGTGCGGCTGGTCCCGGCGGAGGTTCGAGACCTAGCAGTTAAGTCCCATAAGATTTCATACTCAGTAAATGCAGAGGTGAAGAGGCGCGCACAGAACAGTTTAGAATGGAGAACTCTATCAAACCAGTCTTTGCACTGAAAATCACAAATACAACAACAATAACAATACGTTCTTTATCTATGTCGTGACGATCACCGTATCAAACTGTTTCTGTATCTTATTGTCAGTTTGCTTGTTACAACTATGTCTCATGAAAGATTTGAATTATTTTTTTCATGAGACTGCATAGCTAAAACTATCACTTGGTCACACGAGACTTGGTGAACGATGATGGTTAGAATCGTGTGGGTGTTCGTTACTCGCCCCTGCTTCAGGTAGACATCTAGCTAAGGCGCAAGCACACTCTACGTACACGTCGACAGTACATCACTCGGAGCGACAAATTAAAATGTGCGTATGCTTCCACGGTCTCCCGAATCTCACGCTAAAAGGGCCTCTTGCGTCGTAACAGAGTCAGGGGATGACGTAAACGGTGTGCAGCGAAAGGCCAGTTTCCCAATCACAAAGCGAAACCGCGGTGAAGGATTCCATGCGTCGCGGCAAGTTATCACTTCAGCCAGCGTAGGCAGAATTCCCACTTGGACTATACTTTACCTCAATCGGCACGACTCATGCCCCAACAAAACTGCGATAGAGTAAATTAGTGAATGAATAGCAGAAAGCATGTTAAAATTCCCCATCGTCATTCCGTAGCCGATTGATCGACATATTTCTCAGATCCACTCGGTTTCGCCTCTAGTTACAAACGGTCAGCTCAGTGTCCCATCGGTGCAGGCGAGGAACTGATGTTGCAGAATTTTAAAGTTGTCATGAAACACTAGACTTACTGGGTAGGAGAGCGTTTTTTTTCTTTTTTGCTGTATCTGTACTATATGCCACGCCGACCTTCATCACTCATCCATGTGCTGAAGAGCTCATGTTCTTTCTTTTATTGCCTCAACGCTAATAACATGTTTAATCCAAGAGGTAAGGAAAATTGTAATGAAAAATCTGAATTCGAACATATATTAAAAAGCAGAAAAATCGCATTTAAAGTATTTACCACTGACTTAACAACAACTTGTAATACACACGTAACCGATAATAATAAATGGAGATGTTTAGGGCGAGAGACTGTTGTTATCCACGATATTAATTTTTTCGTGTTACCACACACATTCATAATAACAAATTAATTATTTACAAAACCATTTACCGAACTAAGAAAAGTGTTTTCGTGTGAAATACGAATATAAACCACCATGTTATAAGAACGACTGCAGCTAGTTCGTTCTTTTCGCATACCGTCACTCGTATGCAGACAAGGTTTTGCAGCCTTTGTAAGGAGAAAATAGCATTCTCATCACGCGATACAGTTCAAACTACTTTTATTAAGAAGAAGAAAAGGTTGAAAAACGAACTGTGTCCTAGCTCTAATGACGTTGAAAACGGTTAATATAAAAATGTTTTCAAAATGTACCACCGTACATCTCAATCATTTTTTTTCACTAGAAATAACATTTTAATTTACCAACGTGGTCGACGTCTTGCTGATCACATCGCGATTCGAAGATTTTCTCCAAACCTCAGGTTATAAATAGGACTTGGTTTTCTATCGATCACTTCCACCTCTTACACATTCTACTGGCCACAATATTTTATATAGATTTAGGCAAAAGGGGATTTCTGAGACTACTTTACGCATTGGAGAAAGAAACATTTTCAGAAATACTTGCAATTAGGATTTAATACTTCCTTAGGACCTCTGGTCATTGAAGTAATAAATAAGAAAACGATAAATATTTTTGAAAATAATTTCCTCTAAAATGCCCATAATTCCATCAAAACGTCTTCTTTGACGTAATATACAGAAGTACATATAATCTCCTCTAAATTTTTACAGACAATGAAAGCGGTAGAGGGTCACATTAGAGAAATGAATTAAATTTTAACTGAGGTTGGAGGCAAATACCATAAAACCGTTCTGATTTACTAAACGACAACAGCATCAGCACGAAACGCTGCAGTATTTTGTTCTGAGCATGAAATGTAATGAGAGGCGAATTGCAGATTTCCTTTACACGATTTCCAATGTCACTTGCCATAACTATGTCATTATATTTGCAGTAGTTCTCACAAAAATATTGGTTAGCATTTTTTAGAAGAGCCGGGAATTACTAATCACTACCAATTTTATTATGTTATTCATATTACGAATTAAAGTAACTACCACGTGAGGCAATTAAAATATTTCTTACCGTCTTGCTTGATAATATGATTATAACTCTGGTGATGTGTGCGTTTTACTGTACATTCTTAAGCAACGGGACTTTAGGCTACCTACAAATTTAGTCTTGTCTAATATCATACGGAAATATATAGCTGCGCGCGGCAATATAATCTGCGTTCATTCATGCATTCCTGTGCAAATCATTAAAAAACTGAATTATTGGTTTCCATAGAAAGGATGTCAAATAAATCACATTTCCATTGGAAAGCATAATAGAATTTTTTAATTGTTTTGGGGGGATAGTTAGTAATTAATAACGTGGGTCGGCCTGATCACGCACGTGTGTACTAGTTGCCGCTCCCTGATCCTAAAAAGAGCCAGCGCCCTGCAGATGCCGTCAGAAAGTATCAGACATGAACGAAAGTATACAGAAATGAAACTCTACTGTTATTATGAAAGAAAAATTTTTTGAAAAGGTAAAGTACATTTTCGCTGTTTTTTATGGCCGATGGCGAATCCTCGAAGGCTTTTATTCCTCCATCCAGGAAGATATTTTAGAAAGTGCCTTCTAGGTAAATTTATTACACCGTTAAATGCGGTGTACAATATCGTTTCTCAGCAGCGGCTGATGGGGTCTTCTAAAACGCATAGGGTAGATATTAACACGGTATATGCAAGAGCTCAGTTTTTCTCACAACTGAATATTAAAAATATGTTTTCATCGTCTATCAAGAAGCTACCATTAAATTGGTTTCACAAGCCAGGTTGTATGATATAATTTGATCATGTATAATTTAAAGAGATGATGATTAAGTTATTTATTGTATAAACGTAACTATAATTGGTAGCGATCCCCAATGAATGACTTTCTTTTAGCAGAAGACATGTCTGTAAGGATGGCTGTGTCTTTATTTTAGTGTCCGTCATGATCAACAAGTTATCACTTATAAGGGGATATAAAAGAAAAGATTTAAATTGCAAAGCTTAAGAAGAATACTTATTAAGAGTGAAGAATACTTATTAAGAGGAAACATTACGTACAAGCTTTCTTTTTAAAACGGGCGCATTTTTCTTCTTTTTCGGTTGCCGAGCCTTTGGGAACACCAAGAAAACTAGAGGCAGGAGAGGAACAAAGGAACGTCAGCACAAGTGTCAGGAGAACCGGCGCTGTGGGGAAACCTTGGTTCCGACCTACTTCTTACAATCAACCTTCACATTTATTCTCCACTCATCGGTGTGCAGTGAATGGCGGAGAGTTTACAATGTACGAGAACAAATTTTGCCATACCTGTTTCATTCGACTTTGGGGAAAACAGATATTGTCGGTACCCGTCTGCAAACGCTCAAAATTGTCTAACTTAATGCTCGTTAAGGCTTTGCGAAACGCGTGTTGGCAGAAGTAGTGTTTCGACTCGTATTGGAACAAGGCTCCCGGAATTTTTAAAGTGAGTTGTTTCTACGGTGCACATTGCCTTTCTGATGGCGTTTCCCTAGAAAACTTTCAATGACACTGACAAACTACGTAAAAAATAAAATAAAATAAAATAAACTTGACAAAGAATAAATCGCCCTCGAGGCCTTGTCACGAATCCAACCTGATATGTGTTGCGAACAGACTTTTTCTTTTTTTTTTTTGTAACGGTCGCCCTTCGTAATAGCATTACTCTTGTTTAAGGCACTTAAAAAACCCTCAGTGAGGGATATACCGTCTCACGAACCTACATATACACACACGCAAGGGGACCACTCAGCTTCGAGCTGAAACATAAAATCGTGAAGACTCGTCCAAACACGCGCACAGTATTCAAAACAATGTGTGTGTGTGTGTGTGTGTGTGTGTGTGTGTTTGTGTGTGTGTGTGAAAACGTTTGGAATAGTGTGTGTGTGTGTGTGTGTGTGTGTGGACTAGTTGTCACGATTTTATCTTTCCATGCGAATGTGCTCTGCGCGTTGGGCTGTTTGCTATAGTTACGGAGGACGACTCGGATTGATTGTGAGTAGTGAGAGCAGAGGTATAAGAGATTTCGCCTCGCGCCGGAGCTGACATCGCGATTCTGCAGATGCGCCGTCCTGGGGTGTCGAAACGTTGGCACACGTGGGCGCGGCCTTCAGCGCGCACGCCCGCGGACTTCGCTATTAGCAGAGGCGCGTCGACGCGGCTCCCAAATGCCACGGCCCTTCCCAGTGACTCAGGGGGCACTTCAGCTGGACGGTTTGTCGTCACCGCCGCCGGTCACAGCAGAGCAGTCCCAAACAGACACCGCGCTTTCTTAAACTGGCGGTCATCAAAAACATCGTATTATCACCGCTTCACTTGCTATACTCATGCCAAGTTGTATTTCTGGTCAGAGCGGAATCATATTGCCAAAATATTCCTGTAGGGTCGCAATATAAAGTAAATTATCGTCGTATTGAAGGAAAGATAGAAGGTCTAATAGTCTTATTTTGTCCTGCACAGTTATTATGATCTGCCTAAATTTCAGTTGACACTTGACCAATAGCTTCATTACGGGACTTACATACATGCTCAAGGTTTTCACATTGTGACTTTCGATCTTGCCTAAAGATTAAATACAAAAATGAAAAGAGCTCCTTATCTGGAAGAGTGCAACCTCTTTCATCTACGCGAAAGCTGCTGTAGAATTGTCAACCTATTCAACAGCTTGTAAATTAGCCTACGCACACTGTACAAGAAAGGAATGAAATCGGTAGGTTTTAATATTGGATCATTACACATCAACTTCTTGGTATTATTATTTGCGAAAATTTGAAATTACTTTTTCCATGGTAGAAGTAATTAGTATGTCACCAGCCTTATTAACATAATCTATCTATGGTAAGACTATAATACTGAAATTCAATGTCTTTATAAATAAAATATAGTTAACTATTTTTTATTTTTGTGTGTATAATTTGTAAGTTTGAAATTTAATAATTAATTTAAAAACGTGTGTAGTAAGACTTGGGTGTTAACAACATATTTTTTCATGGGTACCAGTTGATCATAGCAGCGGCAGTAATTAGATCCCTCTCCAAACGAGAACTGTGTGCACAGTATTCTTAATCTGCCCCCAAAGCAGCAAGCACGCATCTAAGATGGAAGACGCCGCATTAAAGAACTTACACAAGCACCGTTACCAAGCAATTGGCTTCAGCACTTCGAGTTATCAAATACCTCACAGGCATGGTAGTATGAGGTCATCATCTGCCTCTGTAACTGTTTTCTCGGTCTATATCGTCATACCCACTTCTCCAAGAAATAGTCTGCTATAATAATAAAATTGCTTTGCTACTTCAGTCTTAAGTCACTTTATTTCAAGTATCTGCATTATTTTCCGAATTAAAATAAACGCCTACTGAAGGTGATGCAATTGTACCGAAACATCTTTTGCCACTTAGGAACGTTGTTTACTACAAGAAGGCACCCCTCCCTGAACTGTTTACTTCCCAGCTCAGTCCAGCCCTTTAACTTGTTTCCCAGACGGTCATTCATGTGTTACGAAAAATCGTTAAGTTTGCTTCATTCCTTTCCGTTGTAGTTTTTTACTACGTAAGTGGACGCAGACACACAAATGGAGAGGGTGGAGTTGGGAGAGGGGAAAGGAGAAGAATAAAGAAGAATTACATAGACACGATAAATGTTACTTCAGTAAGGTATGACTTACGCAGCGTATATACCTTTTCAAGAGAACTCAAAACAAATTTGTTGCGCTATTCCTTACATATGTGTAATATCTTTCTGGATTTACACCATAAATCATTCGGCGCAAGGTTCAGATAGTAAGCATGACAAATCAGGTGTAACAATTTTCGAATGAATTAAGAGACGGGAGTAGGTTGCAATAGTTATTCGGAGATAAAGGGGCTTGCACAAGATAGAATAGCAAGAAGAGCTGCATGAGACCTGTCTTCGGACTGAAGATCACAACAACAAGTGACGGCGAAAAGGTGTAGCCAAGAGACAGTTAATTTCTTTTTTGTGCGGGGCTGTGCAGCAGTGCATCATTGGACACAAAAATTAGGCAAGCACGCAATTTAGGAACGTAAGTTCCGTGAGCAGTTTGTACTGCAAGTGAAGCGCCAGCCCCCACTAAAAAGAAATATTTCACATTAGGTAAAATTCAAGAAGTCGAAAAGTATTCAAGTAATTCGCCATTTGTGTGCGACAGGTGAACATTTAAAGAAGTTTAGACATGCTGTCACGGAACGTTACGGGAGTAATAACAATTATACCAGACGACAACGATTTTAGGACACGAAAGTCGTCAATCGGTAACTGAGAATACGGCCTGGAGTGGGGGAAAGTGGGATGTTGGGACAGTACCACGTGGTACCACAGCCCGCAGCTTAGCTAAGCACCCCGCGTAAATTCGGGCCGAAGGGTGCATGCAGTCTGGGTTCCCCCGGCCAGCGGATAGGCGAGTTATGGTCTAGATGGGGCGATGCGGCGCTGATACGGAGCGCTTCCATAAACAAGCGACCCGCGCGCCCTTGCCAGAAAGAAGCGCGCGGCACTGATACAGTCGACCTCATGAACCCGTGAACAGCTGCGCAGAGTACGGCACCCAGCCAAGAGCAGTAATGAAGTGAAAAAAAAAGGTCCCACTTGTAAAATTACTGACGATTGACGCTAAATACACTTTTAGAGTGAACATTGATCGTATTTAGAGTACACACTAATTTTAAATAATTGTATTTTAGACTGAAGCTTTAGACAGAAACTCATACAGGCAAACCTTTGACAAATGGTGAGGGCAATCGAGCGACGAAATCGGGAGCGTCATGGGCTGAAGATATGTAATCACTTTTGGTCATTAATTTTTAATTTCTTTCTGTATCTTTCTCTGCCGTACATTGTATCACAAACGTTGATACAACTTCTATAACACTATTTCCTATACTGGGTACAACAGCACTGGTATTATAATAGGATTTGAATATTACGGATGTATTTATTTTTATCGTTTATAATACTGTAGTTATTAGGAGGACAGAAGGGCATTAAAGTTTAATTCAGCGTCGATGTAGTGGCCATTTAAGACGACACTGTAGTTACTGCCTTTAATATTTCTTTTACAGAACTTCGGCTTCTACATTTCTGTAATATTAACTTACTTGAAAATGGAATTTCAGAAAGGAAGCCTCCTTAAAAAGTAAGATAGCGTGACAGCCACAATAAAACAGACGAAATAAATTAGAAAATTGTGCATGATTGCTTAAGTGACAGCTGATATTTGTATAAATATGATCTTCTTTGTATTTTATAGTAACACTGATGGAGCTTCAAGCAGAAACTATGATCTCATATGTATACAAACAACAGCTTCAGTTAACAACGCAGCACCTGTCTCAATGAACTGTACAGTGTATGGAAGTTGCCAGTACCAGCTTTGCGACTCATGTTAAACATGAGTTGCACAGCTGAACAGACTTGCAAACACAACAAGTGATTGCCTGTGTATTTACAATCGCTTGTATTATTAACGATTTAGAAAAGTTTCATCCCACAAACTCTCAACGATAAAGCATCAGTGTAAATGACTGTTTTGCACAATGCTTTGTGTTAAGACACCGTTTGTAGTAGCATATTAGAGAATGATTCAGTTTTTTTTCTTTTTTGCGCTTGGTAACATGTCTTATTTCTGTTAGACATCTTGTTCATGAAAGAAGAATTTTATGGCAAATTATACAGCCTAGGAAGAAGCATCAGTGTAAATGACTGTTTCGCACAATGCTTTGTGTTAAGACACCGTTTGTAGTAGCATATTAGAGAATGATTCAGTTTTTTTTCTTTTTTGCGCTTGGTAACATGTCTTATTTCTGTTAGATATCTTGTTCATGAAAGAAGAATTTTATGGCAAATTATACAGCCTAGGAAGAAGCGTGGTACCGTTGGAATGTTTTCGTGAGGAGTTCTTCACTGAACGGATTAATTTCGCCTTCAAATTGAAGTCAAGGTAATGTAATGCATTAGTTAATAATGCCTCAAGTGGGTGAACATAGAGAAAGAGATTTCTGGAGTTTATGTTAATATACTATTTCCGTGTAATATTTTTGTTGGATGGAACGAAACTAAATTAAAACTTTACTTTAGAAAAGAAAAGAGACTGATTTAAGCCGAATTTAATTAAGTACATTCACTATCATGCATACCGATTCCTGCGAACACTAGTGTAAATACTGGCCTGTTCCACATGAAATAATAATAATAAAGATGATGGAACGAGAATACCTTGCGCTCTTTGTGTGGTTGATGACTCATTTTGATAGTTAACTCACAACCATAACCCCAGATACATTTTGATTGGCATTGCATTTGCAGAAAAAAGGGAAAAAATCTAAGTTTTTATCTTTTACGAATTACTCCATACCTAAGTGGTTATTGAATTATGTTGTGGGGCATAAAATAACATTATTGTTCCATATTCGTGTTTCTCAAAAGGCTGAATACATCCATAAAGAGTTTTAGAAAGGAATAAGCAAAATACTTGGCTTACTTTTTACTTCGTTATTGGTTGTAGCTTAAATTATACTGTCGAACCCCGCTACAACCATTTGGCACATTTTTAGCGGAAAAAGAAATCCTGTTTTTCCTTGTTAAGTACAGGATGCAAGATCTTAAATGTTTTAGACAAAGAGTATGTCAAAATCCGGGAAAAATCAGGGCTCCCGGCAACTGAAGCTATCTTAGCATTATGCCTTCAGTATTAATTCTGCAGTTTGCTCTTTGTAAATCTGATGTACTGTCAACAATGATGTCATTGCAAACGGATCTGTTTTCTAACTTCGACAGAAATGCACAAATTTCGGGAATCAGAAACAATAAAATAATTTAAAAGGATTACTCTGTAAAGCAATAGTATCGCTATTATTGGTGTTGGCATTCCACTTTTATTTGATACGCTCTAAGTTATTTTCTCTCTCTAAGAAATGTCAAACAAAACTGCCCACAGATTGAAATTTCTCCACTTTTGCTGTTAGTTTTGAACATCCGTAATATTGAATCTAAATGTTTCTACATTGTCACATCATCAATCTTAGTTTTGCTCCACACGAATGGAAGAAACCATTTCAGTGTAGCCTATTGCCTACATTCCAGAAGTGTCGCAGTAAAGTGGATCAAAGTTCTAGTATAGTCAGGTCCATGCAACATATTTTTTTTTTTTTTGGTTCGACGTAAAAACTAAATTAATGTCTCGGAGCGGACATATTTCTGTTAAACTTAATAAATCATATAAGAACGGCAATGCTCGCAAATCACGCGAAAGCCGTACAGAGGCGTACAGTAGAATGTAGGGTTAGTGTTTGAAAGTGTTTGTTATTAGCAGCTGCTGAAAACGACAATAATCAGTTCTCTAACTTACTTGTAAAGGCCCGTTTTGTTCAGTTTCACTGATTAGTTTAGGTCATAAATTCAGAAACGGAATAATTTCTTTCCTTCCGTGGGTGAGGCAGCAGTTGGAATTAGTGATATACTGCAAACACAAGACTCACTATTGTTATATCTGAAGAGACATTGTTTCTAAAAAAAATTAGGCTAATGACACTACTGCAAATTACCACGTGCCGCTGTCACTTAATGCCTGTTTTCGAAAACATGTTATAAAGCTTGCAATCCCTGTACCTAATGGATATGTTTTGTTGTTGAATTTACTGTTCCTTGTTTTGAAAGTACAGATTCCTTTGTTCGCAAAATTTTCACAGAAGCGCTTTTGGATAGTAGTACTGGAAATTGGCACAAACTGAAACCTTCCTAGAAATGAGTAGATTCTTAAAAGAATGGCTGCGGTAAACTTAACACCACTATATATGAAAGCGAATTTTAGGTGGCATTCTGTAATATCTTTCAAAATGTGTAACATCTGCCTCTAGAGATAACAGAACTGTAATAGTAAATTTCAGTAACACGAATAGCTTGCACATGGAACTTATTTATGGCAACGAACTTAAAATACAGATTAAAAGATTGTCACTTATAAAATTTACAACAAAATTGTCCTATATTCGTCGGTAGTTATTGATATTTGAGCAAAGCATATACTGTCAAAACACATAATACAACTCAGCAAATTATAAAACTTCCAAGGAAATCGAAGAAATAAGAAAAAATGTTGTACACTGTAGTCAGACTCAAAAGAACTTCGATCGAAAATAATTATTACTATTGTTATTTCTCCGATATAAGCTGTCAAAATGTCCGATATGAATTTTGAGAGTCTGTATGCGATGATCCGAGGTTATTTCCGGATCTGAACGTACTAGTAAAGTTAATTAGCCTACTTGTAATGTGAATCCGCAGGCTATATTAACTGTCATTTTCTACTTGTGGCTGTAGCAGCTTTTAATCCTCTACAGCAATTTTGGCGTTACATCATTTTCAGACGTCAATACTGGATATAATGTCACTGCACAGATGTGTTATGAAAGTTTCGTTATTTCCAGGTTGTTCTGAGCCGTGACATGACGTCCAATATTTATGTTTGACAATGGCGTAATGTCAAAATTGCAATAGCAGAATAAAATGTTTGCAGCTGTAAGTGGAGAATGACGTCACTGAAACTCAACAATTCTGTTACGTCGTGAATTGCGGGCAGTAGTAATGCAATCACTTGTGACTGCAGGCCAAGGAACGGAAGAAATGAGTTTCGCGGTCGACTGTGAAGTTAGCCACGTGGCTGCGAGGTAACGTGGGCCTAACAGTCTCGACACCACCGCAGTATTCTCCCCACGTACTTCCACCGACAATCAGCGTGCATTTGCGAGCTGCACCTAGCGCGTACACACGAGGCGTGGGCGTGTGCGCGGGAGTGTGTGGGTTTGTGTCCCCGCGCCGCGCCGCGACATGTGTGTGTGTGTGTGTGTGTGTGTGTGTGTGTGTGTGTGTGACCGTGCGCATGTGTGAGCGGGTACATGTGTGTGTGTGTGTGAGTGGGTGGGTGTGAGTGTGTCGGTGTGTGTCGGCACGTGGGTGTGTGCGCGGCGCCACGCACCGCCTACGGACACACTTGCACCAACCAGTATGCGAACTGGGACCGCCAATTACGGAATCCCGCGTATGCGCACTATCAGGGCGACACGGCGCCGGGCCAGGCGGCGCGCGCGCTGCCAGCGCCAGTGTGGCGGAGCGCCCGCGTGGCGTGCGGACCACACCACGCCACGACACCACTACACTCCACTACACTCCACTACACACCACAGCACTCTGTACCTGCAGGCGGCGCGGTTCTCACACCGCCCTGCTAGAAACGAGGAGCACACCGGAGGTGTAGGCAGGATTTTTCTCCTTGCTAAGAGTAAAGGCACTGGTATGAGAGAGCACTGAAGCCGTGGCACTGGGGAGGCACAGACACACACACTGTCACTGGACTTTACCTGTGTCGGCGCTGGCGATCCCCGGAAAGCGAATTGCGACATCAGGGTCTCCGTCGCCCCATCACACGCGAGCTGTCGAGGAGCGGAGGCGAGCAGGCGGCAGCCAGCGGGGAGGTCCAGCGCGCGGGTGCGGGCGTCAGAAGTCGGCGACGGCGGCGGCGGCGGAGGAGGCGGCGGGCGCCGCTGGTGCGGGGCGCCGGTCGCGGCTCGAGGCACTAGGGCACAGTATCGCGGCCGGCATGCCGGCCCGGCTCACGCACACGCCACGACGTCGCTCGCTCCCCCACCACCGGCCGCCGGCTGTGCTCTTCCTTGCAGGCACCCGACACGCTGCTGACACGACACGCCGTGGCGAGGCGAGGCAGGCGCGCTTAGCTCCGCTCCGCTCGCGGCAGCTGTCGTCGTGGTCGGCCGCTGGACGCACGCACGCGAACCGCAAGCGGCGGCGGCGGCAGATGGGCGGAGAGGAGAGAGAGAGAAAGACAGAGAGAGACGGGGACGGGAGAGGAGGAGAGACAGAGCGCGTCGTCCCCCCGCGGCAAGAGAGGGGGAGGGGCGAAAAAAAAGGAGAGAGCGCGGAGTGGAGGGAAAAAAAGCGAGAGGGAGAAAGGAAGAAGAACGGGCCGGGCCTCGGGCCGAGCGACCGCGCGTTCAGTCTGTCGCAATTGCCAGCGCCATCCGCAAATCGAAGACTTTTACTGGCTCGGCGCCCCCTCGAATGGCGATGAAACGCCGAGAGCGAAAAATCTTCCTCGTCGTCACCGCCACCGCTGCGATCTGCTGGCACTGCCACCTCTCCCCCCTAGCCGGCACAGGAGGAGGGGATCCGGTAACTGCAGAGAATCGGGGAAATACAACGCTTACAAAGAAAGATGTACAGAGGCGGTGGGGGTAGGAGAGGTGGGGAGAGAGAGGGAGGCGCAGAAAGGAAAATGAGAGAAGAAGAAGGGCGACCGCGACGCAGGAGGTATGCGGGCGCTACTTGTGTATTCGCCCGTGTCTCGGCGGCGCCGATAAAAAACTGGCGACGCGGAGCTGCGAACTGGCCAGAGCACCGAGAGAGGAGAGCCCCCAGGCGGGCGCGACGCACGCCTCGGCGTAAAAGTGGGGGGTATAGGATCGGCAGCAGTTTTTGTGAGAGGCAGCCGGCGACCTTTTCGTTTCGACGCGAGTCGCGTTTGTAAAAGTAAACCGGTGGCTGCGGGCAGCCGCCCCGCGGGGCGCGTGGGAGGGGGGCGGCCGCGGGGCGGGGAGGGGGCCGCCACGGCGGAGGAGAGACGGGAAGAGGAGCGCGGCGCAGCTTGTTCGCACAGATCGCCGCTGATACACCGGCCGGCGCTCCTCTTTTTTCCTCTTTTTCATTCCCGCCCCCTCGCTCTCCTCCCCCGCCGCCGCCAGCGCCAGCGCGCCCTCTCTGGGGAGGAACATCTCAAGAAGCGCACAGCCCGCTCGCCCGCCCGGTACAATTTTTGCGGCTCTCCCCTCGCCCGGCAGGCCGCCCCTCCCGGTGAGCGCCCCACCTCTTTTTTTCCCCTCTTTTCCTGCCGCCGCGCCGCCACAGCACAGCCGATAGGTTCCGCGACAGCACCTCGCTCCGCCCCCTGCCCGCCATCTCGCCCAATGATAGATCGCTGCCTGCCTGCCGCGACTAACACACACAGTAACAAGCGCTCCCTCCTGTTCTCACCTACCTCCGGCGCTCCCCGCGGGGGGACAATGAATAATAACTTCCCCTCCCTGCGCCGCCGTTCCCCCGAGCCGCCACAGCGCTCTCGCTCGCTCTCTCCTCACACTCCGCGCTTCCCCCTCGGCCGCGCCAGCGCGCGCACTTGCCCTTGCTGTGGAAATGGCGGCGCTTTGTCGCCGAGCCGCCGTGTCGCCGGCAGCGCTTGCTCGGGCTCCCCTGACAGTTGGTTTATACTGTCTTCCCTCCCTCCCGCTCCTGCCCGGCGCTCTCTGACCCTGCCGGCTTGCCCTCCGTGAAACACACACACACACACACACACACACACACACACAGCCCAGAGTCTCACCTCGAGGCGGCAAACACTTCCGCCACATTCGACGCCCAATCGATACGACGTCCCCTCACGCCGCTTAAGTGTCGAAGCTCACACAGCTCTGCTCTCACCTTGTCTATATGTTGCTCCGAGCGCCGCGCAGCCCTTGTCGCCCCCACTGGCACCGAGACGCCGTCAGAGCTACGTAAGCTACTTCGGCGACTCCTCCGTCCCTTACGCGCTCCCCACCTGAACAGCAGCCTGCTGTCGCTGCTGCGTAAAATAATAGCGAGCTGCTGGCGCGACTCAGGCTCTGTAGTTTTGCCGTCGTCGCCGAAGGGAGGACTGAGGAAGGGAAAAAAAGAGAGAGCGCTCGGGGCTGCAAATTTGCGTCTCGCGGAGGAGCCGGGCGGCGCGCGCGCACTGACATCTGAAAAACCTGCGCGCCCCTTCCCTCTTCCCCTGCGGCGGCCTCCCCACCCGGCGGCCGTCGCTCCCCACCCCTGGGCCGCGGGGCCCGCCCCCCTCCACCCGCGGCCGCCACGGCTCCCACCTCCCGCCCTGTCGTTGCTCGCAGCGCGCAGCTTTGCTCAGATATCTACTACATTTTTAACTGGTCCCTAGATGGCAGCAGGGCAGACCGCGCGTGATAAAGTAAGGCGCTAATGACGGCCAACTGCGCGCCCGGCGCCGTAGTGCGGCGTGCCGCCGCCCGAGGGCGCCGCCTCCTGGCCGCCACCAGCTGTTGCTCAACTTCCCCGCTCAGGTGCGCGACCCGGTCCTCGCCTCGTAGCGACTACCCGCACCGTTAGCGGCTCTTCACCGCGCTCTTTACCTCTCCCTTCCATAGCTGCCCTCGTCACTATCACGCGTAGTCTTTTACGATCTCTTCTCTACTTTACTGTTTGCGACAGGTGTCACTATTGTTTGTCTTCCCCAAATATGTTTCCAGAAAGTTGTAGCATCGTCAATGAACTTTAAGCTCGGGAACAAGA
This sequence comes from Schistocerca piceifrons, assembly GCF_021461385.2. Taxonomy (NCBI): domain Eukaryota; kingdom Metazoa; phylum Arthropoda; class Insecta; order Orthoptera; family Acrididae; genus Schistocerca; species Schistocerca piceifrons. The sequence goes on from NC_060138.1 coordinate 743,238,076, forward strand.
GATAAAAATACGAGGATCCTGTTGGCTGAGAAGTTTTTCGTTACTAACTAAAATTTTCTTGTGCTTCCTGAGGCTACGCATTTTTCTGTTATATCCTTGGTTGCCCAAAATTGTCTTACTTTAAACTCAGGAACAAGAGATAAAAATACGAGGATCCTGTTGCCTGAGAAGTTTTTCGTTACCATCTAAAATTTTCTTGGTGCTTCCTGACGTTACGCGTTTGTCTGTTACATCCTTGCTTGCCCAAAAGTGTCTTACTCTCACTTGACAAGTATCCATCCTTTCGTGTATACGAAAGTGCTGCATGTGTTATTTATTGGTTTATTTTTGTAATTCTGAATACATGAAGATTCGGGATTGCAGCTGGATTAATTCGACTTCTTGCCAAGTTCAGCCATCTTCAGACGACGCGAAACGCTCGCTTGACGATGGCTCAATGGTTTTTAGCCCAAAGATCGTGGCAAGAAGACGAAATCCGGCTGCAATCCCGAAACCTCATGCAGTACTCTTTACGCTGGGAAAATTTGTAGTATCACAACCTGTATACGACTTTTTGAACCTTATTATTGTAATTCCTACTCAATACATATACTTGTTATTCTGTCTCTTCTTGTGTCTCGTGCTGTAGTTTTTCTTCTTCTTTCATTTCAGTCAATTTATCACTTCCAGACAGCAGAACAGCAGCAGCCAATTCCTACACGCCGAAATATTTAATTATTCACTCTACAGTGACAGCGGTTTTCTACATTGTCAGAAATAAAAACCCGCTTCCGACGTTTTACCGAAACATCTTTCTGTAAGATAAAATAATGTATGTAACCAGATGGATGGGTCCTCCGTCGTTTTCCGTAGAGACGCAACGGATGAGAAAATAGTTTCAAGCACGTGACTGACGACAAAAAATTTCTAATTAATTAAAATTTAATTTTCCATGTTACAACAGAATCATTTCACACTATTTATATAACACTTTTTTTTTAAACCAAGTGAGATCGTCACAGAGTACTTACGCAGTTTGCTTCCATCTTCAGATGCCTACATAAGTAAAGTGAAAGAATACATTCTAATTTGACGATTCTTTTTTTAATTTTGACACTCAGGTTACGTGTGGATGTAGTAAGTTATCGACCATGAGGTGCAATTACGTAAATCTCTTGCCTGCGTCGTCTCACAATTCCAACATTAGAAGGAAGTGCAAATACAACAGACTATGTTCGAGAAACACACTATTAATCTCACTTTTTTTTTAAATCTGGTAATCCATGGACTGATAAAACCGTCTCAAAAAAGAAATCTAAAATCCAACATTTGTGAATAATCATAGATAATCATGTGACATTCGTCTTTCTTGACAGAAAAGAAGAGGAAAAACTTGAAGCAATTCTAGAATTTGGTTCATAAAGAAAATACAGCCCGCAGATGTCTACATACATACTGTCAAAATCCATATATGACACGTTATGAAATCAATCAGGATATACGACAAGCTGTCTTAGGCAAAAAAAGCAAGAAATTTCAATGAAAACTTGGAAGAATATAAATCATCTGCAAGAAGACAAGGAAAGAATAACAGCGACCTAAGGTAAACTGCCTGGCAATCACGGAAAGTTTTTTCTGGATTATCCGAGGAACCATCTGGGGAAGAAGCACAAATCGCTCTGCTTGAAGAAACAGCTATTGAAATAGATTTGAAGTAAACTAACTAAATTTATTATTAGCAATATAAAACGTTAACATTTTCAGCAACAAATATCATTAAAAAGAAAACACTACAGTGCTGAATTATCTCGAGAACAGAGCTGAAGAAAACTGTTTTAAAATGTCTGTTACCGGTATATATTAATGGCTCTTCAAAATGGAAACAGTATATGATATAACGAAGTGTCTTCACAATAACGTAATTGTATCTAAAATTCTAAAACTATAATATAGCGAACACTGTATTAAAACCAGAACATTTATAACGGACTGAATTTTTGACACTTAATTATGGGAAATCCAGACGTTTCAAGAATACGAGCCATCAGGAAAATAAAGACGAGCTGACAACAGCAGAAGCCTGGAAATTAAAGAGTTCAAACGAAAAATGGCGCAGCAGAGAAAACAAATCTGCAACTCTAGAAGAAGGACGAGTGCTGTTGTTTTAAGAGTTAACTGATATAAAAGTTGGTGGTTAAATATGAAAATGGAAACTACTGCGTAAAAGTAAAACATATTTCAAAATAAATAGTATAAAAAAGGAGATATTTGGTTCGAATCCTGCCTCGGGCATGGGTGTGGGTGATGTCCTTAGGTTGTTAGGTTTAATTAGTTCTAAGTTCTAGGCGACTGATGACCTCAGAAGTTAAGTCGCATCGTCCTCAGAGCCGTTTTTTTTAAGATATTAGGTAAAGAATGTGGTAAATATAAAATAATTTCGAAATGCAAGTTACAGGCTACGAAAGAACTTCACACCAGCTCAAAAAAAATTAAATAAATGGGAATTCTCTGAAGATGAAAGAATATTGGTTGACAAGGAAACACTGAGTGCAAAAGAGACGGAAATGGGAGTGTGATACTGCGGAAGTCTCTGAGGAAGAGAAGAAGATAAATGCTCCAACTGATCTCCAGCCATGGGGCTTCCTCCCTTTATAGGTAGCCTTCCTAAAGTCGTACATTCTTAAAAACAAAGAAATTTTTATGCCGAAATGAACTTCTGCAGCCATTAACCACACAGCAGATATGAGCACTGAAATGATTTTCGTGAGTGTTTCCGTCTCTTCCCTACCACGCTGTTTCTGATAGTCCTCCGCGGGATTACCGATTACATGCAATGATACGCAGAAATCTTTGGGTTGCCGTTTCTTACGCTACCATAGCGGTTTTATCCCCATTTGACCGCTCCCCAAATTATATTTTGAAAAACTCTGCCTGAATCGAATGTTAAGGCGATTTTATGGTCGTACAGAAATCATCTGGGAAGACACGTTGGCAGAATATCCCACGTAGAAATCGGGATATACACAATTTCAGATAGTTCAGTGCAATGGATCCACCTTTACTGTTAGCTTAAAGGCCCGTCCACACGCAACGATCTGTCTGCGAAAATGTCTGCGCACATCACATCTGCGCAGACAGATCGTTGCATGTGGACAGAAGATTTGTACCAACCTGAGGTGTGTGCAAACCTGGAAATTGGAATTTCTAGTTGGAGCGTGTGGACAGGAGATCGCCACAAATCTGGCGCGAAACAGCTGTTTGCTCAGTCTAGTGTTTGTATTTGTGCGCACAGGGCATTAAAATGGGTGATACTGGTCAGTGTTCTCGAGAGTTTGTTCGTGAATTCATTGAAATGTATAGAAACCACCCATGTTTGTGGAAGATTAAAAGCAAAGAATATAGTGACCGAGACAAAAAGACAGCACCATACAATGGTCTAATTGAAAAATTGCGGGAAGTTGACGCCTCGGCAAACAGAGAAACAGTAATAAAAAAAAAAATTCGTTGCGAACTGTTTACCGAAAAGAGTTATCCAAAGTTCAGAAATGTAGAAAATATAGCGTAAGAGTGGATCAAGTATACCAGCCAACGATATGGTATTTTGATCTGTTTGGCTTTCTTAAGGTTCGCCCCGCAAATCTCGCAGTATATTTACGTGAGAAAACTGCTTTCGCTTTAGTAGCCACTGTCTACACCATTTTGACCGCTTTCTCTGTTCCCTGCGGTTGGTCTGAATGATTTTTGCAACACAAGTTGCGAACACAGACCACAAGAGAACTTCCTCCATTTCTATATTTCAAAATAACTGAATTAAATTTTTGACGTTTACGGGGAGCGTAGTCGCTTGCCACTGATACTTCTTTTCTACACCGACAGATGGCGGGCGAATAGTAGGTTGGGGTTTGTGTCGTGTGAACACACCACATTTGCAGCGATCTTTTGCATGTACAGACATCCGCGCCGATGTCTGCGCAGACAGATCGTTGCGTGTGGACCGGGCTTAAGAGATGACACTTACGAGTGTGCACTCTCTATGTATATCTTAAATTTTTTGAATGACTTCAGGAATATATTTTTACGTAGATCTACACCAGTTTTCCTCTTTCCTTTCCATACGAAAACGATAGTATCACACTTAGTAGAACAAGTGAAAATTCCACTACTAAATTCACGTGCAAATCTCATACTGACATATTGTCTAACTAGAAACTTTTTTTTTTAATTTTCATGAGGAAACACACGAACGTATCAATGCGGCTTCAACATTTTCCCAAAGTATCTATCATGTATTACCGATACAAGTCAGAGTAATTTCTAATAAATTTACAGCAATGGTCAAACTCAGAGGTTTAATAGAAAAATGAGTTATAATAGTAACAAGGAAATTAATAAAATTTTTAGCATTATTAATGAAAAAACATGAAACAGAATAAAAATTAAAGACTTAGCTGAAAATGAAAGCTAATGATGAAAGTTTTAGACTTGGAAATAAAGAATACAATTACTCACAGTCATTTCATAAATACGTTGCTTTACTGAAGTGATATATAAATAAAGCAGTTTAGACGCTCGACAAAGATACTGAAATAGAGAACAAGAGATAGGCGCAAATACGTTACAAGCACGTCCACAGGCAAAGATTCTCAATAATAAGTAATAAGTGACTGTTGTGATTTGAAGAGTAAGTTAGGCAGAGATTTGCTTCTCATACTTTATTAAATGTGAGCCACATCGAGACTTCTACATTTGGACTATTAGATGATAGATGGCCAAAGCAAGTCTGTGAATATGACAACTGGGTTCCGACGTTGAACTATCGTCTCTCAGGAATTTTTTCACATTGCAACACCGACACAAGAGGCAGTTAAATACGTGTACGCTGATCACTCGACATTTATTGCGATCGAAACTCTCTCCAGACACCATAACTCAGGTTAATATGAGGGAAAACGGCACAATGAATAGACTTAGTTGAGATTTTAGCTTTCAGCGAACCAGAACAATCCGAGTGAGACCGACACCTTATTAATAATTGTGATATATATTTTCTACACCTTACAATATGTATTCACGTTTCATGCCTTTCGACTATGAGAACGAATGCTTACACGCATCTCCGCGAGTTTTAATTACTTTTGCGTTAGCTCCATGGTTCCCGCGGGATTAGTTTGTGGTGAACTGATGAATATTGAACATTCCGGACTGAAATCTGGTTCTTTTAATTTGATGGCTAAGTGTTTGTGACGTGTTAACTGCCTATTTTCTAAACTCTACATACGAGATGTTTCTCCATTTCCAATACAATCATTCTCTAGAAAACAAAACTTGCAACCGTTCTTGCTGTACTTACTTTTATATCGGCGATATCCCATCACAATGGAACCAAATATTGTTCCCTCAAATTATAGTTACAGGCACAGGTAGCATTAAGTATCTACGGCCGGACGGATTGTCTGGCGTAGCGGTAATACATCAGTCTGCCTGTTAGCGAGAACCGTATCGAACCTCACAGTAACCCTTGGGCTTAGCTTTCACATATAGGCCTAGAAGAAAAGCGCTGTGGGCTTAACTGTAGCTACATATCTGCACTTCCTATTTCCAATACGACATTATCAATGCCATGATCAATGTCAGCTTGAGAAAGACAGCCTCTAGCCACAGTTTAATCTGGCTAAGCGATTAATTTTTTCGTGCCTAGTGTAAGCTTGTCTTCTGACTGGAGCATGTACTTGCAGTTAAAATTTACTTTTTCTCGAATGTACATATTTTACCTTCAAGAGGAATGTGTGAAATTCGTGTAAAATGTGTAGATTCAGGAGCAAAAGTAGTTACAGAGAAATAAACAACGTGGCTAATTGTCGTGTTTTTCTTATCATAAGAGTAGTTTAGTACTATCCTGCCAACAAATAGAGGCTAATGTGTATGTGTGACCTGCGACTGAACTTGTGTGAGGGATGCACATCATATCGTTACGCATTGTTAGTTCCAGGTATTTGCATCAAACTAAAATGGTTCAAATGGCTCTGAGAGCTGTGGGAGGTCATCAGTCCCCTATAACTTAGAACTACTTAAAACTAAGTAAGCTAAGGACATCACACACATCCATGCCTGAGGCAGGATTCGAACCTGCGACTGTAACGGTCCCGCGGTTCCAGACTTAAGCGCCTAGAACCGCTCGGCCACAACGGCCGGCCGCATGAAACTAATGATTGCATTTCTAACACATTAATCGTTCACAATAATCGTTTAGCCGAAAGCTATAACTTGTGAAGCTGAGACTAGAAGATTTATTTATAAATACATTAATATTGCACTGAAAACATTGATGAGATACTTTGAATGAATAAAGCAATTGTGGTCAGATGATATGATGGGCGTTCAATAAGTAATTCAAAAAAAATTTGTCTGAAAGAAGGTTACTTTCAAACAGTATTCCAATACACCATCTTGTTCCCCACGTTTTTGGCTCCAAAACCCGATTTTTCAACATAATCTCCGTTCAATTCAACGGCCTGACGCCACCTTACTGGGACGGCCGGTATGCCCGCGTGGTACCACTCTACGGATCGGCATCTTGCTGCATCATCAATAACCTCGCCATCATCACGTACTGCTTCCCGGGAGTGCATCCTTCATTTGGCCAAACAGATGAATGTCGGAAGGTGCAACATTCAGGCCGGTGGGTGGATGGGGCAAAATAGAGTCCAGTGAAGTGGTTCTTCAGTTCTCCCGGCGTATTTGCTGATCGGACTCACTGGATACTATTAACCAGCAGTACACTCGTGGCCTGTTCAGTCCAATGAAGGTTTGTGAGCTCCTCTAGGGTGCACAGACTTGTATGAAGCATTGCTTTGTCATGAAGGAGGAATTTGTTTGCATTTTTGCGGCGTCGTTCCAATATTTCGGGTGTCATACGTGTGTGCGGCCGGCCGACGTGCGGGAGATCGGACAGGTTTGCGATGACAGACACCTCGCTCAACGACTCACCTTGCTTTTGTTCACTGCCGCGTCTCCGTATACATTCTTCAAGCGCCCGTGAATATCTGCGATACTCTGGTTTTCCGCCGAAAGAAACTCGATGACAGCTCTGTGCTTGGAACGCACTTTCGTTACGGGCGCCATTTTGAAGGCTGTGATAGCGTCGCCACCTATCCGAACTTCGTGAAACTACAGGGTCTGAGGCGGGAATATTCCACGATGTCCCAAAAACAATTCCACATTTTTCGACAGAAACTGGCCGAGAAAAAAAGAAGTGATGCATTACTTTTTGAATGCCCATCGTACAATTCAATTACGTAAGTACAACTGTAACTGCTGTATCTGATTTTGAGTTCACGCAGTGCATTTTCATAACTGAACGTTTGCCAAGGCTAGGAAATTTCGACAATTTTTCTTCACGCTGCCTCTGGAGCTTTTTGCCGTGGCTCTGAGACGCCGACAGTGACGACCGCAAACGAGGAGGAAACGCGAGCAGCAGCTGTGTACCGCGCGCCACGTGTAGTGCACGCACAGCGAGCAGACTGGCGCGATCGCATTATGCAGGCCCGCGTCGAATTAATTCGGCGAGGAATTTAACACTGTTCCTTATTACCATAAGAAATAGTCGGCCATCAGTCACGCGGCGGCCGCGGCTTCGGTGTGCCTGGCGAGGACGGCGGCGCGGGGAGCCGGCAACCCTCCTTCTTCCAGCCTCGTTTCCCTGCCCTCGGCCGCGACTGAATTTCACCGACCCCAATGCTGCCCGAGCTTACTCGTTAAACGGCGACCGAAGTCTGCGGGCAGCAATAAGAATTTTAGCCGCCGCGCGGAATGGAATAAAATAGGCGGAAGCCCCGCTACTAAAACATTATGTGGTTAACTCATGCAAATTAGTCGAACGGTCGCTAGACTGCGGGAGAGGGGTCGCATTAACATTATGCAAAGCGAGTGTTGTAAGAACGCGCACGCCGCGTTGGGCGTGGTTGAGAGAGGGGGAGGGGCAGGGGGAGGGTGGGAGGAAGAGGAGGAGGTTGCTGAACAGCGTGTAGTCTTACAAGATGTTTCGCAGAAAGCGCGCTCACTACACGCGGCCCCGGTCGCGGAATTAGTGCTCGCACTGCGGGAAAGAAAACGCGCCCGTCGACCTTATCAGTGTAGCTGAGCCAAATGCGTATAATGAGCCCCGCGGGCTTAAGTGATAATGAAGCGTGAGCACGCCGGCATCGGCCTGCGAAATGCAAATCGGTCCAGCCGTTGCGGAACACTGTTTCGCTTGTTAGCGATTCTGGCGTTGTTTCCGGAAGCACTGCCCGCCGTCGGCTCGGCTGCTCTCTGGGGGCGAGCAACACGCCGACTTCAGACCTTTTCTGTCTTTTTCGAAGCCAACATTTCGTATTTTCCCCCTTTTTATATCGGAAACTGTGTGCGATCAGAAATGACTTTGTACACCTGACTCTATTATTAACAGAAGATTTACAAAATATCCATTCCGTCGCCTTCTTGAAGCGTACGCTGATGATAAAGCTCGTTTGACCAGCATTATTTGTTGACTTAGACTGTTTAAGCAGAGCGGATTGCAAACATCGTTTGAAAACATTGTTGACAACGGCCAGGAAATCAATCTACAAATCGTGTGGTTATTAAATCGATGGAACGATAATTCTTTAAATGTTAAATGCTGTACTAAAGGGTAACTATGTAGTGAACAGCATTTATGGTTATTTATGAAAGAGGTGAATGGATTAAGAAAGCAATAGTAGCAACTAAAAAGAGAAGATTACTGTTCTACGGGTACATGTTCCGTATAGATGATTATGGGGCGTCAGCGAAATGTGAGAGACATCTACGAGAGATGGGACTGCTGAAAGTAAACCAAATAACAGAGATTGTTTCAGAAGGACAGTAAAGAAAAGCAGTATGGCACTGCTGCCGGGGAGACCCCAAGTTGAAGGTTTAGTTGCCTATTGTAAAGGGGTTTCTTCCGCTGAGCAAAATGGCATCCTCCCTTGCGGATGTTTGATAGTTCTGTCTTAGGTTTGTTTGTTGAGTGTGACTATAACTGACGTGCATATGGTGAAATTTTATGTTTTGTTTTGTATAATGATGATCACAGAAGGAAGGAAAGGGTGAAACCCGGTCACAACGTATAATCTACGCCAGGGGTCTCCAAACTTTTTAGTCCGCGGACCACATTGACTCCTCCATGAAGTCGTAAGAGCCAAGATCTACCTAGTGGGATTAAAGCACCCTAGCACTCCATGATCACGGTAATGTAAGGCTAAAGGAAAGATGAAATCGCAAAAATCTAAGATTGTAGGAATAGCTAACACCGAAACGAACTACGATTTTTATTTAATTACATAATTTTGATTGGTGGATGTACCTGACCGAAATTCTGGGGTATTTTATTCTGGCGAATTTCACCGACAAAAAAGTATGTCACGGCACATACTTCACGAAAGCGTCCTACAAAGTTAACGAAATCTCAAAATCATTGTTAGAAATACTATTACTGCAAGACGTAGAGGTAGAGAATGTCAACGCATTGTTATTTCAAGCGGTGCAACAATAAGTTTAGTTATGTAGTCTTGTAGCGAGTAGCAGAGCCAGAGCATATATTTGATAGTTCTGTTGCTTGATTGTGTCCGACAATGTCGCGGTGTATTGGTCGCGATAGGCCTCGAAACTCAATTGTTGGCCGTATAGGTACCACCACAAATATTTGCGGGGCCGGATACCGGGGATGTCCGGCCAGCTAACGTGGGGCTGTTTGCCAGCCCTCGCGGGCCGGTTTCGGCCCGCGGGCCGTAGTTTGGAGACCCCTGATCTATGCCTCTTGCACCATGGCGACCGTAGGGCTTCACGTCCCCCTAGGCGGACGAATGATCATCAACAGCGTCAGAAAACCTTACTTCTTGAGACACTGCGGAGGGATTTGGAACTTAATCTAGATTACTGGCCCAAAGTCAGGTGATAACGAACTTAATACGCTACCGCTTCTCCTCACCTTACCGACCAAATACTGGGAGGGAAAATTCCACACATCATCAGCATTTGAACCAGTGTACGCCCGAATAGAGAGCCGCCGTAGAAGCGAGCCATAGCGACGTCGCTCAGAGAGGCGCGTAGAGGGATGCTGAAGAGCTGTCACGGTTTTATGGTGTAATTAGAACCTGGGAGACAGAGAGGGCCCGTAACAGAAGAGCGAAACAAAGCACTGACTGAAGGGTTAGCAGGATGTCAAAGCTGGCCGACGAAAAAGCTCCACACACTGTCAATGAGAGTGGTTGTTAACATGCAGCCCAAAAAATCTCAACTAGAAACAGAAAAGTAATTCTTGTACTCTGCAGTATATACAACTTTAGCTAATGCTTTTGCACTTAATTCTGTTTCACAAACGTCATGTGCTTCATTACTACACTGTCACTGGTTATTTTTTTGTGAAGCTCTGCCGGCCGCTGTGGCCGAACGGTTCTAGGCGCATCAGCCCGGAACCGCGCTGCTGCTGCGGTCGCAGGTTCGAATCCTGCCTCGGGCTGGATCTGTGTAATGTCCTTAGGTTAGTTGAGTCTAAGTAGTTCTAAGTCTAGGGGACTGATGACCACCGATGTTAAGTCCCATAGTGCTCAGAGCCATTTTGTAAAGCTCTACTCGAGAACATCACTTGACATGCATACATGGTTTTAGTAACCTGAACGTTTTCATAGTAGCATATTCTCTGATTTTCTCTGGTGAGTATTATTTGAAACTGACATATTAAAGGTGTGCTTTAGAGTGGCTTCAGGTTTCAAAAACTAGGTGACGGGGAGTGACAGATTACAGGATTGAGTCTGGACGTGAAAGACACGTATGGCTTAGTCAGTCGACTGTCTCCTGTCACCGAGCGAGTTGGCGCTGTGGCAATACACTGACTGGGCTATGTAGCATTCGACGGGACGGCGACTCAGATACACTGTTTCCAGAAATCACACAGGGTAGCTCTTTTGGAAAGAAAACGGCCGATCTCCGTGTCCGTATTTCCTCGGTAAGAACTTGTGTCCCTTCGCTGACATTGCCGTCATGCAGAAACCCCTATCATGCTTGCTTAGGATCATGCTCGAATCAGACTTCCAGCTCATCTGGAAATCTCAGCTGATACATTCTCGCTAAAATACAAAATCAGTAAATTTAAGGTAGCTTCTGCTCCAAACTAAAAGTTGTCTAATAGCGCAGAGTAAAGTGAAACCCTCCTACTTTTATTTGGCTTACTGCTGTAAGCTCACGGGACCTGTTATACTGCATGCTATAGACAAATGAAGGAAGAGCAGGGACCTCGGCGGTCATCATGGCGAACACGATCCATCACCCCAACAAGGCAGAACAGTTTGAGTTCAGGGCAAAATGGGAGAGAACCAACATTTCGTTTCCTAGATCTATGTGATGTTTGGACCTTTACGTGAAACGTTTAAACCCAGGCGCGTCCCTCCTTTAACATACGTCAAAATACTGAAGGGACGTGCGCTGAAACAACCAATCTGCTTCGTACAAAAGACGTCGCTATCAGCCGCCGTCTTGCTTGTGAATGGTGTCGTCTACGTTACTCTGCCAATCAAAAATATCTTATTTAACTTGTACACTGAAAAAAAAAAATCGATAACGAGCTACAAGTCTACCTGTAGGTGTAACACACATAAAGAGCTTGAAAGGAAAGCATAAGAATCGATGCTGTCGGTGAGCGGGGGGTACTAACTTCCCTTTCTAATTATGTTTCTTAATGCACTCCTAGCAATTAACGGTAGGTTACTCCATGAATAGTTCTTCAGAAAAAAGTTCCGAAGTCGGAAATACTGAGATTCAACGAGTGTGTAGAAACAGTCATCAACCAAGTTTAACAAATACATTGTCTTGTAGAAGTAAATGTCGTGTGACTAGGGCCTCCCGTCGGGTAGACCGTTCGCCGGGTGCAAGTCTTTCGACGTGACGCCACTTGGCGACTTGCGCGTCGATGGGGAAGAGATGATTATTACAACACAACACCCAGTCCCTGAGCGGAGAAAATCACCGACCCAGCCGGGAATCGAACCCGGGCCCTTAGGATGGACAGTCTGTGGCGCTGACCACTCAGCTATCGGGGACGGACGTCCTATAAGTAACCAACAATATTACCATACAGCTGTTAAAAACAGCAGAACACTCCATTTTCCTCAGTGATAATAACAGGTAACCACAAGTATTACTTTATGTTTAAGTAATGTCAGATAGAGTACAATGACGTGATACTTTTGTTATTAATAATCATGCATTTTATTATATTTCAACGTAAAGTGCAGTTGTCGTGCACGATTATCAAATCACCAAGATCTTCATGATTTTTTTGATAGTAAAGTTGGTTAATTATATTTGGAACGGAACCTTCTAGCTCTTTTACACTAGTTTCCTTCAACAAATATTTAACTATGATAATTATAAAGACAGTACATCCAAAATCTGTGCAGTATTTCGGAAGTTTGAACTTAAGGCCGATACAGGCTATTGGACCCGAACCTTGACTGAGTTTATCGATACGCATACAATGATTCCACAAGTTTAATTGACGTTTCAATTAGTGCTTAAAATACTATATTTGCTGTCGTCAATATGTAGTTTGGAGATTTTAAATTACGTATCTTAGTAAAATTAGAAATAGAGATGTATTCAGTATAACGTATCATAAATGTCTGTGAGTAAAGATTCAGACAGTTAGTTACTTATTTGTGAAGAGTAAACATCTTTCAAATAAACACGAATTCCTTATTAAGACACTGATTCGAAACCGTTGTCATCCTGCCTGATTATATCAGCGATTATGATGTCCCTCTCACATTGTAGTAACGTCACGGCGTTCTACAAAGTCTTCCATTTAAACTATCTGATATCCGCTGAAACATTCATCGATATTTTCTTGCGATTGCTATAGTCATAATTTCTAGAGCATTTTATGACGACATTGTTAGCTTCAATAAGTTTTTCTTCATTGTTCTACTGGCATCGTGGCTGTTTCGGATTCTAGATGGTGAATTTTGTAAGGAGACCAGAGAATTAATTCTTGAAACGTTCAGCGGGATTAGAACTGTGAACCAGCCTTGCCTTTCGAGGACAATGCTCTTTACAGCGGAACATCCGAACTTTCTAAGTTTCAACCTGTTGTTACAGCAGAGAATCCGAGGAGTAAAAGAGAAGAATGTCGTCGCTTAACCGTCAAGAGCTGTTGCGAAAATTTCTTTACTGAACAAACATTTTTGAACCCAGTCCGTCATAGGTATCATATATATTTACTAGGCGATATAAAATCAGTGCTGTCACATAATAAAATCACACTGTAATGTAAATTACACCGTTACTAATAAGAAGTGTCAGACATAGCACTCACTGACAGTACGGACGGAGGCAGTCAACATTAAGTCCCTACTGCCGACTGGACAGCTGTTTGTGTTGACTGTTGGTATAGCATGAATGAGTGCAGCGTCTGCCACTTTTTATGACCGATGTAGAAAATTAAACTGAAACTTTAACGAGCTCAAAACGTGTCATCCATGTGGAGATACAGTTTTTCACCTTTGTGAAAAAAACAGGTTCTAAGCGTGCTACAGAAGTTGTTTGCTGATACCTCATCCGAATGGTACAACATGTAAGTTCATTGCTCCCCATCAACGAATGAGATTCATTGTTTCCCGCTACATATGGATTTTCCTTTGTTTTATTTTCTCAGGTGCTGAAACTTTGTTTACGATGTGTTTCTCAACACTGATATTGGACCTACTATAGTGGCTTATCTAGTTTTGGACACAATTATATGTTTTTTATATTCAAATGTTTTACGAATCAATTATTTTTACTAGTCACCGCTTTCCTATTCAAACGAGTTTACGCCCAGTTGCTCTCAGTAGTTGGCCTGACACCACTCTATGTGGAGTTTACTACTTTTCACCAGAAATGGTAGTGGTTTTCTAAAATTCTTGGTACAATCAATCTCAAAACTAGAACCAGTCACAATGGGCACTACATTTTGATTTTCTAATCATGATTTTTCAGGGCAAAGGGTGGATGACGGAGTTTGACGCAGCTGGCAGGGACGCAATTCAAGTGTGATTATTCGAAGTCTAGCATTTGAGAGCTATAATAACAGTATGGGCCCACATACCCATTGTGCATCTACAGACCTTTAGGCGCCGTTACTTACGTTTCTCACGCAAAGTTGATGTTTGTTACAGTTATCAAGAGGGTCGTAAATCAACCTTATATTGCGGTGCGCATCACAAATACTTGTGAAAAGTAAGTATTTCCTGTCTGCGTAATACTCCATAACTTTTGCAGTCATATGGCATTACTAATTAAATTGAGAGGTTTAAACTCTGTAGTATATGAGTAGGCATTTTCAGTTTAGGACATATGTCCAAGTTCCTCTTATATGTAATCTGCTTTCAGAACTTAGCAGGGGCTTATACATATTTTAATGATATGGTCCAATTGCTTTCTGGGGAAGTTAAACAACGGTCACAAACAAATATTGCAGTCTCATAACAGCTACTACGAAATTAATGCGCATCTATTTCTCTATTTTGAAAACGAAAATGTAATACACGTCTCATGTTTCCATTTCCTATTTGAATGCTTCGAAGATGATTGACGCGAAGGACGCAAAAAGAAATAGATATTGCTCCTATTTCACCGCTCGAAGATACACATTTATGGCTGTTTTGTTACAAGATTTTTCATTGCGTTACTGCACTTTAATGTCGATGGTACAAAGTACACGTTTCAAAACAATTGATGAGATGTAACCGTAGGCTTCCGCGGAAGTTGTCACAGTCAATAAAATTCTTCTGGGTTTGGGACGGCATTGTCAACTAAAAAGTCAAGATGTTGTTCAGTTGTTTTCATGCTGTGTTACACAGTGAACATGATGGGACAGAACTGTCTGCCTTGACTAAACCAGCGTACATGGTGCTCCGCATGAGTACCTTACTTTTATAAATATTCCTTCTTTAATTTCTAGTTAAATTATTGTTGGTAACTAACATTCCATGCGGATGTACACATTACTTCTGATCGAATACTATTAAGCATCGGATTCCATTCAGGTAGCGACAGGGGTCTACGCTTTTCAGCTTTAGTTCTGATATAATTTCAAACGAGAGGTGAATGACACTTCCAACTGTGCGCGAAACATTGGTTCAGCATTTAATAACATTCTAGAATTTAGGTATCTTATAGCGAAACTTCCTCTTTGTATGTAAAAAAAATGGCAGTGCTGAAAAACTCTTACGTTATTTGATTTTCAAACAGCTGAGCAAAACCCAACGTACTCACACAGTTTTCTCTTTACTTTTTCTGATCATCACTAAACTGACACACAATATTTTAGCACAATGCAATCTGACTTTCAAAAATCTCTACAAAAGAATGGCCCTGACTAACAGTAACCTAGACCTTTCATGAATCACTTATCTCACAAAAATCGTTACTCGAACTACTGCAATACAGCGAGTGCCAACGCTGCCAGCTAAATAAAAGATTCTAACTACTGAAGGCACTAACTACTGATAGGCATAGTTAGCAAATGAAAGATTTTGATAGAGAACAAACAATGTATTTACCTTAATAGTGTTCAAAAGTCATAATATGTATATAAGTTTATGACATCCAGTCCTCAAATTTCCTTTTTCTGAGGGACACACGTCCAGATCGCCCGCTCATAGTAACCTCTCAAAACTCTGGCATCTCTCTCCCCACATCCTCCACTGCTGGCGGCTCACCACCCAACTGCCCAACGTTACACGTTGTTCACATCCAACTGCCCAACACCACACTAGCGATTATTCCAACAATGAGTCCAACCAGCCACAGACTGCACACAGCGCAGTCAGCGATTTTCATACAGTGCGCTACGTGGCGTCACCAACATAAAAACCTAAACAACCTACTTACGTCATGATGGGACAGAACTGTCTGCCTTGACTAAACCAGCGTACATGGTGCTCCGTCTTTCATTACACACTTTCTGCAACACAGGCAAAATGAGCAAATCGGTTGGTTATTTTGCATTATGCGTGGTGTAGGGTGAGCCTCAGACTGCTTATAAAAACACCATCTGTTCGTGGTCGGATCCTTAGAAATCCCGAAAAATCATGATTTATGTGCACTAAAGGTACCAGTTGAGGGAATGACCACTTTTATGATATCAATTCAACTAAAATCTTCGAAATTTTTAAAATACGCTCTTAAGGAAATGTTCTCGGGGAATTTCGAAACCTCTTTAGTTATCATCCGTTATCAACATCAATAGGTTCAAAATTACCGTATTAATGCAAGTAAAATATGCGCGTAGTATCCATTCTGGATATTACGGAATACGGACTGAGGGTAAATCGAAGAAAGACGAAAGTAATGAGAAATAGCAGAAATAGGGATACCGAGAAACATAACATGAGAACTGGAGGTCACGAAGTAGACGAAGTTAAGGAATTCTACTCCTAGGCCACAAAATTACCCACGACGGACTGAGAAAGGAGGACATAAAAAGCGGACTAGTATTGGCGAAAAGGGCATTCCTGGACAAGAAAAGTCTACTAGCATCAAACATATTTCTTCACGAGGAGAAGAAATTTCTGAGGACGTACGTTTGGAGCACAGCATTGTATGGTAGTGAGATATGGGCTATGGAAAAAGCGGAACAGAAGAGAATCGAAGCATTTGAGACATGGTGCTACAGATGAATGTTGAAAATTGGGTGTAGTAATAAGAAATGAGGAGGTTATCTGCAGAATAGGCGAGGAAAGGAATGTATAGAAAACATTGACAAGAAGGAGTGACAGGATGATAGGACATGCGTTATGACATCAATGAAAAACTTCCATTCTACTAAAGCGAATTTTAGAGGGCAAAACGGTAGCGGAAGACAGAGATTAGGATACATCCAGCAAATAATTGAGGACTAGGTTGAAAGTGCTTTTCTGAGATGAAAAGGTTGACACAGGAGAGGAATTCGTGATGGGTCGCATCAATCGAGTCAAAAGACTGACGACTCAAAAAAGAAAAAAAAACAGAAAAAAATACTGAGGTGTAAATGTAGTTTAACTGACGCGGTGAGCACATGAAAGGGTTCTAGAGTCATCACAAAGCGAGGTGGCGCAGTGGTCAGTACTTTGGACTCGCATTCGGGAGGACGACGGTTCAATCCAGCGTCCGGCCATCCTGATTTAGGTTTGCCATGATTTCCCTAATTCACCTCAGGAAAATGCCGGGATGGTTCCTTTGAAAGGAAACGGCCGACTTCCTCCTCCATCCTTCCCTAATCCGATGAGACTCATGACCTCGTAGTTTGGTCTCCTGCCCCACCTCCCCCCCCCCCCCCCCCCCCCAAATCAACCCAACCATCTTGAGTCATCGCGTGGATTCTGAAGTCACCAACTATGCTTTCAGTCGCCTTTTTTTTCATCATTAAAACTTTAACACGCGCTGTCTCTGTAAATTTGACACTTTACGCCTATATGAGCTGTCTCGACTTGGAAGTTCTTCGATGGTGCCACCTAGAGGAATAAGCATCTTACAAAAATTTATTTTCCCACACAAAATTCTTTCTAGTTGCAAATAAAATACCGCATTTTTTGCTGTACTGTAGGTATGACCTTAAAATGATGTGCATTTTTATTTAAAGTAATGTAAAATGAATGTGCTTTGGACGGACGACGATTTTGTGTTAAACTTATATTATGCGTACTTATTTGTTGTTTACATATGTCAAAATATGTATGTGTGTAGAAGTATATAAATCAACGGTTAAAATTGTACTGACATACAAAATTCGTTTCATATAACTACCACACCTTGATATAACAGAGAAAAGAGAGATCCAGCTGAAAATGTGCTCCTGTCAGATCACAAAAAGGTGAATATGCTCCTCGTTAAAGAATTTGACAGAAAGGTGGGGAACTAGGTGCCTCAACTTTCGGTTTGACTACCTCACCAAAAATTTTGTCTTGCGATCACATTTGCGCTTTTTGTGTCGAAAGAGAGTACCAGAGAGACAGTGGGAGCAGCATAGAGAGGAGACAGCACCACTGGGAGAGAAAGAGAGAGGACACAGCGATAGTGGAAGAGAAAGTGGCAGTGAAAGATAAAAGGAGAAAGATGGAGAGAGTAGCAGTGGGCGGAAAGGGGGAGCAAACAGTGCAAATGACATAGGTTCGGGAGTGGGGGGGGAGGTGAAGGGGGTGAGGGGAGGAGCGTCAGTGCTTTTGTACTGTCATGTTCACAATATGATCGTGAGATATGGAGTGAAGTCACGTAACATCCACAGTTACCAAATTACAGCAACTGGAACATTTATAAATTTGTCCACTATAAGTCTAAGGAGTTCTACAATGTCCCATTCACAAGACTACTTTGAAACCATTACTATCTTCCTTGAGGTAGGGTCATGGGCATGGCGTATGCATTTACTCCTCTCCCCAGGAAGAAAAAATTTGCATACAATCCCCCATCCCCTACACCTGTGTGTTAAAGTTTCGCCGTCTAGAGATCAAACCCATGAGCAAGTCATCCCTAACGACATATGTAGAGAGGAGGCAGTTGTGGTTGAAGAGAACGACAGCAGACTGTAAGCGAGAAGAAAGACACAGTGGCAAAGAGAGAGAAAGAGAATGGGATAAAGACAATGGCGGTGGGACAAAGGGACTTAAGTGGCAGAGAAGGAGACACTTGTAAGGAAGAACGGTAGAAAGGGATGAAGACAGTGACTGTGGGAGATACAGACGGGAGGAAGAGCCAATGGGAGAAAAAAGGAGACAGTGGGAGAGAGATATGTACAGACAGTGGCACTGAGAGGAAGATGCTGAGTATGAAGGCTTCACTACAGAGAAAGATTGAGTAAGTGCATTTAGAATGTTTCGTTTTAAAAGAGCGCTAGTATGTTCGCACGCCAAAATCTTTGGTGATGAAGGTAGAATGAGGATTGAAGGACCTGGTTCCCCACTTTTCTGGTGGAATCTTTTAAACAGCAACGTATTAGCCTTTTTTGTGCTCCGACAGGAGCATTTTTCAGCTGATATAACTATACCACAGAGAGGCAGCGGGGATTGAAAATAAAAATATTTTTTTTGGCTATCACTATCACCTTTCACATCCAAAGTGGTTACCAGCACCTTCAGACCAAAACTGTTAAAAGACCCATAACAAATCATTACAATGTAGTGTGACACCGTAAAATTTATTTCCAAAAAGTCAACTTATTTCCGCAGAAGCTACATAGAAAAGTAGCAGGGGTAGTTCATAATGGATGTGTTCATGCCTTTATACGTGTAAATGTAGAAATCTGTGACTTTTGTAAATTAGTTGAGCTGAAAGAACATTTCTAACTTCGAACTGTGATAAGATTTGTGTAAAACAAAACATACTGGATTTACACAATTTAACTAGTAATTAAATATTATACTCAAAGTAATGCAGCATTCTGTGATACTTCCTTTGCAACTTTTTGCCTTTAGTACGTCATTATTGATTTTATTTCGACCATAGGTACTAATCGTAATTATGCCACTTGAAATTATTACACGTGGAGAATGTGTGAGGGTATTTTTGCTTATGACTATTCAAAAAGAAACTGCAAAGCGAAATTACCTTGTTTCATTACTAAAAATTCACCTGTATCGACAACGAAAAGGCTTTAACAACAGATGAATACCTTTGTATGTAATCGATTAGAAGTAGTACTGCTACCAGAGCAGCGAAAAACGCTTCACTGACTGCCTGACGCTTCACCGAATGACGATTGACAGGGAAATTGCGATTAACGTCGTGATCTCGGAACAGCAGATCGTTCAGCTACGGAGACAAACGACGGTATATTGAAACTTCTCTAAACACTCTGCAGATAAAATACAAAGAAAACTATAATATACGAGGGAAATTAGCCTACTACACATGGCTCAATAATAATCTATTGCCTTATAACTATGATGAAGCACTATTACATGGAATCGTATGTCTTTATTAACGCAAAAGTGCTGCAAAGTACTTCTACAAACACACAACACCAGACACATCATGTGAATCCCACTGTAACGATTCCCTAGAGGTTTACTTGCTCTCCTTCGGTAACAGCTTGAGACATAACCTTCCACAGCACAGCATTCCTCAGTTTCTGCTTGTGGCGTAAGACTTGTGTTTTCACTGGTATCAGTAGAGAGACTACTATTGTTACTCTTCCTTAACGGATTGTACTGTCGTAAAAATTGCCAGAACCTGCAGATGGGACTCTTCAACCACATGCATCCTTCGTATAGCCAAGTCTGAAAATGAATCGTCTCAGAATGCAGATGGTATGTGTCATCGTCACTGAGTGTAGCTTCCACAAGCGGTAACGGTGTTCTGTTGCGATGTCTGCGGTCTAAATCGTCTTTGCCGTCTCTGCTCATCACCATACTGTATCTTGAATTTCAAAAGCTTAACGATTTCAAGAACTGTGGCAGACTAAAAAAAAAAGAGAGAGAATTACTTTACATCATTCTTGGACTGTATGCAGTTTGTTACGAAAATAAGGACACCCTCAACTCAGTGATTTCTTAATCTATAAAGAAATGTTTCAGCCTAATAGTAACAGACCGCAAAAACGTAATATTGATTAAATCACACTATTATTGAAACGTCCCCTTAGAAAAAATTATGAATTACTGTGCTGATAAACCTCTTACATTATTTGATTTTCAAACAGCTGAACAAAACTGAACGTACTCATTCACTAAAGTGACACACAATATTTTTAGCGCAACGCAATCTGACTTTCAGTAATCGCTACAAAGAATGGCCCTGACTAACATTAACCCATACTTTTCACAAATCACTTACCTCACAAAAATCTTCGTTACTCGAACTACTGCAATTCAGCGAGCGCCACTACTGCCAGCTAAACAAAAGATTCAAACTACTGAAGGCACTAACTACTGATAGGCATAGTTAGCAAATGAAAGATTTTGATAGAGAACAAACAATGTATTTACCTTAATAGTGTTGAGAAGTCGTAATATACATAGCAGTTCATGACATCCAGTCTTACAAATTTCAAAACTCCGCCATTTCTCTCCCCACATCCACCACTGCTGGCGGCTCACCTCCAACTGCGCAACGCTACGCGCTGTTAACAGCCAACTGCCCAACACTACAATGGCCAACAACAATGCAAACCAGCCACAGACTGCACACAGCACAGCCAGTGATTTTCATACAGAGCGCTACGTGGCGTTACCAATATAAAAACCTAAGCAGCCTACTTACGTTATTACCAAGATGGACAGCATTCTCGACCCATCATCTACATTAAAATTTTCCGTTATCTTTGAAAATAACTTTCAGGCAAGGGCAAGTTCTTTGGGAAAGGTGACGAGGGTTCCAGTATTCCACGTTTCTCCGACTTAACCACTAATATAATGACGTGACTTTGAAAGCCTAATCACTGTTATTGCTATGTGCCAGAAATAACTGCTGGAAAAAGAATACTGTTTTGTTATGCACCTCCGACAGAATCTGTACGTGTTGTTTACTGACTTGTTTGTATGGCTGTTACGGATTCGATAGTAAAATCTCAGTAATTAAATATTCAGCCATACATTTCAGCAACAGTAAAACACATTCTTGCTGTAAATATAATGGTAAATTATCAGCACTAGGAAAGGAAAATGGAACATGGTGATAGCCTACGTACCGTCTTTCAATGAGACTTTGATATAGTCTGTAAAACAGCATTTTTGCTGAACCGTGGAATAAAGAGTTACTGTTATGAGAATGCTCATCTTAAGGGGTTTTTCTGTGAATAAACTCAAATAAGAATATTTTCACTTATTTCAGTTATGCTGTTAAAAATATGAAGTAAATAAAAATTTACACGCCAGCAAAATGAGATTGTCTAAAATTCGAAAAAGATATAATGAAAATAATGGCCATTTGTCACGTATTAGCACCAATGAAAAATTCTGTGTCGTCAATTCGGCGGTAAAATTAATATAAAAACGTATGTCGTTTCTATCCAGTCAATGGGAGTTAGAATAAGACAAAATTTTTACTTCTCATAAGCCTCTGTGCTGTGTTCCGCAGAGAACTTTAACACATGGGAGCATTGATCAGTCGGTTAGGTTGGTTGAGACCTAGTCTAAACTTCCTATCAAGTACATCTGCTTTGACATACTGTAAACCCTATCCAAACGACCTTCTTTTTCTACACAAGAACGTATATATATTCCCTGCATCTTTTCCACAAGATCCCATTTCCTCATACTTAACATTTAAATCCTAATGTTTCAAACTAGTAAGCGTTCCAGTTCGTTAAATTACATTCTTCACTGTCCTGCTTAAGACTTACACTAGATAAGAGAGAGAACATTTGTGATGCGATGATCATTCAGACTGGCTTTCAGAGCTGCGTGGAATCTTTTTGGTGGCAACTGCTGAGGATTCTTTGTATCATTTTCAACTGTAGACATAAGAAATCGATTTTTACAAATGTTGTTTTAACTTGTTTGGTCCTGTAAAGAAGACACAGTCTCTTATTTTTTTTAAATTTTCTTTGATCACTCCACTCACAATTTCCGTCAGTATTTAACTACACCAGCAGCTGCAAATCCTTCTGTGATCTCTGGATCACAAGAGCTTCTTGAACATCACTTTGAAAACAAATAGTTCGACCGCCAAACATACTCGCTATAAAAATCTTCTGTGTGTTGTTACGTTTCTCAGAAATTCTGCTAGTTTTGCACCATTATAGCATACCTTGATATTACTTCACAGATTGACAACTTATTTTTCACAACTTGCTACGTTGTGATGTTCAAGGAACGAAAGTTATACGTGTATGTATCGTTGGTAGCAACGTTGCTCAAAACGGATTTCAATGAGAGTAAGGGTGAGAAAAAGGGCAGTAAATATCCGCTGCTTTATTGTGGGGGACATCGCGACATTTGCCTCAGGTTTCGAGGAACAACGAAACAGTTGAGAGAGTGTGAAATCAAGGGTCGAAGACCCAAACTTACGTTGAATTTTCCAGACCAGTCGGCGTCCTGACGTCTTCAGTCGAGAATGTTCTGCTATTCGCTTATTTCGATACGTATTGCGTAAGAGAATATTTGATTTACAGATCAGTGGTATTTAAAGTAATCACGTACTAGACAAAGATTTGGGAGGAACTAGACTGTAGCGTTGTTTAAGAAATCATCCCGACCGTAAATGACTGAGGCAAACCATGGAAAATCAAAAATAAAGATGAATGGTCTGAATTCCTCCTCTCCCGAATGAGGTTTTAACGTCTTGATCATTACACTACATTGCGGTGTCGACACTGGGAAATGACGAGTGAAATAAAATGTTATATTTTCTAATTTATTATTGTGTATAAGAATACTGTATAGCAAAACCAGTCCACAAATAAGTTGTGAAAAAATTTCTCAGTTGATCCACAGAAATGAAACTACTGTACTCCAAAAGAAATACAAGCTATTAGGCTTAACATTTGAGCTGGAAGAAATACAAAAATGGTTCAGATGGCTCTGAGCACTATGGGACTTAACAGCTGTGGTCATCAGTCCCCTAGAACTTAGAACTACTTAAAGCTAACGAACCTAAGGACATCACACACATCCATGCCCGAGGCAGGACTCGAACCTGCGAACGTAGCAGTCGCGCGGTTCCGGACTGAGCGCCACCGCGGGCGGCAAAGAAATACAGAATACGGGTATAAATCCAGATATTTTTACATGTGGTACCTTAATGTACACACACTTCAGTGTGTGTCTGTCTTCCCACAAAAACATCACGAACTTGACGACCTGGTGTTTCGTACAAGGTCTAACTGTGCCAATAAGCGCACTACATCTGTCCGTTACTTAATGTTTTGCGTCTGTGTGTCCACACGTCAACACATCACCTGCCACCTAAGGAAAAATAAGCATGAATGTTTGCTCTTGCTGCATGTACTGTAGGCTCTAACCAACCTAAAAACAAATGACTTGTAATGGTAATAATTATTATTCTGAAAATGACGTAAATACTGATGTAATGTTGTCCAGTACACCGTACTCAGTCACCAATACAAATATCTGCACTTATATCTGTTACACTTTGTACAAATTTTCCAAGTTTCACCTTACAGTGCTTTTGATGAGAAATCACAGCGTAATCGATGACTATGCTGAAGCCGCTAATGGGCTCTGTGAGGTTAAACGAGACCCTGTTTACGTGACATAAACTGAATTTCAGAATCACTGGTGGTGACCGTGATCAGAAAAAGGCACTGTGGTCGGAAGAAAACATCTTATAATGAAAAGGATCTCAGTGGCGTAGCCATATAACTTTTTGACGTCAATTCTCCCTTCTTCATTCACCTGCGATGCATCGCGTTCACAGCGAGTTACAATCAACGGTTCCGGCTCTGTCTCGTATTTCTTGAGAGAGCAAAGAAGTCAATGGTTGGTTTTTAGTGATACATAACGCTTAGTTCTGATCACCAGATGCTACTTTTACGTTCTTACTAACCCCAAATTAACAGCAAATAGATATGCTTCTCTGAAAGATTTTGCGAATGTGAGGTAAGAAAATTTCAGTCGCATTCCTTCAAAGGGGTGAAAGTATAAGTTTTGTCCACTAAATAATTTCATATAATTCAGGAATTTCTTTCTGCTCTGTACGATACACTGATTATAAGGTGGCTCTTAAGATCTAAATATTCACAAAAGAAATTTTCTTCCATTCACTCTGAGGCAAAGTTCGTGCGTTATCTGTTGAGTATGCAGCTTATCTACATTCCCCCTGCTTTTATGACTCTCTGTAGCCAAGTCGTATCACGTTCTCGTTTGATCCTATCTTATTTGATACACATTTCTGCAGCATCCACTAAAGATCTGTAGTTCTTATCTGTGTCAAGTGTAATCGATTCGTAATTCTGTTAATCAATTAGTGATAATGATAATTCGCTTGCTACTGGTGCAACATGTCCACGGAGGTTGAACACTGTTTACCTCAGTTCCCCAAGGAATTGTTTGAAACCAAAGAGGTAAAAGGTAGAGTGATACCGATTTCAGTGCTTTTTTCCACATATTCTCACAAGCACTACTATGTTGCCCAACTGTATGATGTAACGTAACGCCCATAATTACCAATTATAATAACAACTGAGACATTTAGAAATTATTTGATCCTGTCATTTAATTATTGTAAGGATTAAGAGATCGAAAGGAGATATTTACAGCGTATATTTTCTGTAATGTCCTTTTCACAACACTAGCGGAATATCGTTGCTTTCTTCCTTATGGTAGGTTCTTGGGCGTGACTTAACCCTTTTCTTCTTCTTTTCTTCCACTTCATTGTGTTTTATGGTATAGGATTTCTTTCTTTTCTACTTCCTGTTATAGAGTAAGTGGATTTTTCCTCTCATACGACGTAGAGTCTCTCCCGATGTGGCATTTACATCTGAAGGTAATACAATTTGTTTTTCTCCCTTAGTATATCGCATCCAGCATCAATCTTTCTGAACCCTTTTCTCGTGCGTAGTTTTTCTTTTCAAATGATGTTTATCTACTATACTTTTCCCATTTTCCTCGCAGTGCATGACGAAACATTCCAGACAATTATAAGCTCATGGTCTCTGGAGGTGAGATCAGTTTATAACTAAGTGAAGGACATTGTCTAGAGATGTTTTTCAAATGAACGGAAGCTCTAAAACTAAGTATACACACACTTACTTCTATGATTCTGACTAATGTATTAACTGAATATGACTATCGATTACACTGTCGAGTCACTTAGTAATTACCGCTTACTAGTACTCAGTGAGTGACCACCGTTTCAGGTATACGATAGAAAGGATTCTAATAGCTCTCTGTTGAATTTTGAGAGATTTTGTTTGCAATGACTCGGGCAGCAGTTGAAGGCTGAGAGTCGCAGAGCCCACATTGTGAACAAGATCGTCGAAATGGACCCGCAGATATTCAACTAAGATCCGAGAAATCTGCGATTGCGGGAATTTCTTTGAAGTTTTAATTTTACTCTTTTGGCCGACGATTTCGGAACTCCTGCGTTATCTCGCTGGAAAGCAATATGTCGCTAGAAGATTCCCTTATTTTTTATGGGGAAGATATTTATTGGCAAACTTCATATTCCTGGACGGATTCTTAGTCAAATCAAGCAAGACTTCATTGTACATGGGTTAATGGTGTTAGAGAATACCATTCTTCTAGCGATGGCTGTAGAGTGGTTGCTCACCTGTGTTTATTGCGCTACTCGTTGCAGTCCTACCATAATATGAAACACGAAACGTGCTTCGTTGGAGAAAGCTACTCGCCACCAATCAGCAGCAGTTCTTTTCCTACGCTAAAGGCAAAATTTAAGTCATTTAAGTGAATACACTTCAGTTTATATGGATGCAGATATCATCTTCTGCTTTGCAGCCTCACAAGCCACAGGGTTAGCTGACCTTGGCAAATGTGGATGCCGCTCATTTATTCGACCCATGAGTTTTCTAGCTGTAGAACGTACGCTGGATTACTCCCATCTTGGTAGCACGGTTTCCTCTCGGAAGAAAACTAAAGATTAGAATTTAATTTACAGTTGTCAACGGGTAGGTGGAGTACAAAGCAGGAGTCCTTCAAATACAGGGCAACAAATACCTGCCCAGGCATTCAACTCAAGTGTTTAACCGAAACCTAACTCTGTGTTTATCTCGGATATCAGCAACACCTGGTGTTCTGACTTTCCACAAACATCACTATAAACGGCCTATTACGGAGGAACTTACATTGCATTGTTAGAACATAAACAACAGATGACACATGATATGCAACACATAAATTATAACGAAAACAAAGGCGAGACATTTTTTTATACGTCCAGCGACACATATCTACGGAAACCACCGCACGGTGCGTGACGGAGGGTACCCTGTCCCATTACTTGTTATTTCCTTTCCTGTCCCACACGCAAACTGAGCGAGAGAAAAATGACCATATATTTGCCCCCGTATGAGCCCTAATATCTCGTAACTTATCTTCGGAGTCCTTACGCGAAATGTATGTTCGCAGTGTTAGAATTGTTCTGCAGTCAGCTTCAAACAACTTTTCCCTAAATATTTATCAATAGTGTCTCTCGAAAAAAACGTCGCCTTCCCTCCAGGAATTCCCATTTCAGTTTCCCAAGTATCTCCGTAATACTCGTGTGCTGTTCGAACCTGCCTGTAAAAAATGTAGCAGCCCGCCTCCGTACTTTTCGATGGCATCCTTTAATCCGACCTGTTGCGGATCCCGAACACTCGAGCAACACTCAAGAACAAGTCTCACTAGCATCCTATATGAGGTCAGATGAACCACACTTCCCCAAAATTCTCCCAATAAATTGAAGTTGACGACTGGCCTTCCCTACCACAATCTCAACTCTTTCGGTACCTACACTAGCACAATGCCTAAGATGAAACTTCCTGTTAGATTACAATCGTGTGCCAGTCTTGAACTCAAAAACTTACATATTCTCGAAACTTTATACATTGGGCACAAGATGGGGAAATGCAGACAACTGATTTTTCGGTTAAGCGGTCATTTACGAGAAGATATTGTGCCTGTGATGATATGAATATGAAACAAAGGCACACTGGATTAAACACAAACAGTGCATATGTTTTATATCACTCGTGTTACAAATAAAACAGAGAAGTAACTGCGTAATCTACTTTGAAAAGTTCAAAGTGGCAATTCAGCTAAGCTTGCAAGCCACTAAACTTCGACAATATATTTGCATGATATTCTTCGTAGTGTTCTGACTACTTCATAGGAGTAGGCAGCGAAAAAAGTTCCGCACTGGATGGCTCTTTTTCAGCGTGATTGTTGTATCTAACCTTTTCCTCGCTTTCACAAATTTATTTGTCATAGATGACAGTTGGAAGTACTTCATTGCCCGTCATCACTTAACAGACAGAGTTATCATCATCATATTCGAGCACAAATATATTCTTGTCTGTATTATTCTAGTCCTGATTATTCTTCCACTAGCTCGTAAATTGGCTGTTTGGTGACTGGCTATACACCTTCGGTCTACCCATGTTTCGGTTGATTGGTGTTGGGATAATCGTGTCCCAGGCGGAATGGTCAATATTCAGGGATATAACAGAAAGCTCATTTGAAGCAAAAAACTTCATTTGGACATCCGCCCGATTCCGAATAATTTCCAAGATGGAACACATTTAATATATACTTGTTTTGGGGCTACTGGCGCGCACATATGTGTCTTACCCACGCAACCTGTTCGACGTTTTATTCTAACACAAAGTGCCTCGTTGCTTCGAACCTCTTTCCTCGGGGTGTATTTCTGCCATTAAACTGGCACACTGAACGGGCAGTTGTCCATGGTGTGTAAGGAGAGAAGTAATGCGAGAGATTGAGAGTACGAGTATATCAGACAGAAGTATCCATTTAGTGGAAAGTACATGCGCTGGCTAAAATAACACAATCTACACTAATGAAGAATATCCTGATACGGTGTATACTTACGGCCTATACTATGGCAGTGCTGCTGCTTCTGTTTTCATACACGTCGAATTCGTGATCATAGAGTATTTACCGTGTTTCCAGGGCACAGCGTGAAACAGATATTCTTCCAAGTTACTATTTATCGTCTGAACATGTGGTTAAAAAACCCGTGCAGGGACAGCAACACGTTGTTGAAATGGTGCACCGTCGTCATACAATCAGCAGATGGTGACTTTCTACACATCTCAATATATGGCGAACATTACATGCGGGAAACTTGTATCCATTAAACGTACAGCGTGTTCACAACCTTCATATTGCCGACAATGCGCGCGACGTAAATGTTAAATAACAATCATTTGTTTTCATTAACACTATTCACCACTGAAGCCACGTTTACACGGAATGAAATAAACAACTCACATAATGGTACCAAGACAATCCACACGGTACAGTGGAAACTAGTCTCCAAGTTAGTTTATCGACCAGTGTTTGGTTAGGGATGATCAGAAAATGTTGAGAAGTCCAGCCATTTTAAAAGAGCGAATGACGGGACAGAATACTTACATTTCTTTGGAAAATTCTTTTCGTTTATATCTTGAGGACGTTCCTTTAGCTACGAGGACTGCAATGTATTTCTAGCGTGTAGGAGCTCCTCCACATTTTACCGGATATGTGACGGAAAATCTCAACCGCACATACAATTTACTGACCAGCACGATCGTCAGACCTTACGCCACAGGTTTTTTTTATGGTATCGGACAAAGTCTGAGGTATGCATATTAAAAATAAATCCGCGAGATGAACTGCTTGGTCGCTGCTCTTATTAGGGAACGAGAAAAACATTCAGACAAATAATACAATATTTTCTCCCAAGAGTGCACAAATGCACTGATGATGACGGAGAGAGAACATTTGTTGTGAACTGCACAACAACTGTAATGCGACGCTTACGATAATGTTTAGAGGTGAAAGTGTTAAAAAATACTTACCTTTCAACTCGTAAAATGCGTAGTGTAATTCTGTTAACTGTTGCACATGTGGACGTGTGTGAACCTGACAGTGTATTGAATAATACAGAAATCAATTAATAATGTACGTTAAATATTTTCTGTCTCAGAAAATGTTCGCGATACGGTACATGCCTATTTGAGGTTTCTTACTTCAGATGTTCATTCCTCTCACATCCGAGTGTACTGACAATTTCTTTTCGGACTGTGTATAATCCCCTTGTAACCTTACGTATCGCTCACATTTGTGCCTTCTTCAGTCTGGCTTCTTTGCATTAATATCGAATTATGAGGGGACTTAAAAAAATCAAGTTACACATCAGAATGGATTAATCATTCAATTCCTCGACCATGCAAAGCACTGCGTGAATGTCCTCATCATTGGAAAATCTGAGATGCCAGTAAATAATTTCCTTGACTGCCTGAACATTTTCGTCTGTGGCCTTCCTTTCCTTTCGTCACCACCCAAGTCTGTGCAGCCTTGGTCAAACTGTTGGCACCATTTTGCCACGGCTGGATGTGACACTGGATCTGGTCAGTATACTGCCAGAATTTTACGGCAAATCTGTGTGCGATGTGAACGTTTGGTCCGTAAGAATAGCACTGTCACGGGTGTTTCAACTCTGAAGTAAGTTCGCAGCTGCCGCGCCATCTGAATCGCACGTCGTGATGCATCTGTTATGCTTAGCGCAACACAATTGTGCCTGCACGAAACCCGGTGGCACTCTTGTTGTGCAATGGTCTTAACGATGGATGACATGTGTAGTTTGCTTTTTGAAATCCCTTCGTACGTTGAGGTTATCTGGTACTGAAGTGCAACATCGAGAGCAAAACAACGTTTTCCATTTGTAAAAGCATACTAGATAACTAAATAAGTACTTCACTTCAGCCTTGAAAATACTTCCTCCTGTTATCTAAAAGGATAAAGAAACAGGAACAAATACTTCCTGATCAATAAAAGTTAAACTACTCTTATTCTCACAAACGAGATGCTGTTGTGCTAATTGAAACACTCTCGACACAGCATCACAACTTCACTTTCCTCACTTCTACTTTCTAAGCTTCCCTAGATGTATTGCATTGGTAGGTTCCTCGACACAGCATCACAGTTTCACTTTCCTCTCTTCTACTTTCTAAGCTTCCCTAGATGTATTGCATTGCTAGGTTCCAGGTTCAGGTCGGCCAAGAATTTTCAAAATAGCATACTGTCCGAAGCAGAATGAAGGCTTCATATTTAGCAATTTCAAAGATATTTCCTCGTCAAAATGAACGAACTTTGTAGTCAAGGGGGGGAAACACGTTATCGCAGCTTTGCAGAGTGCTTACATCAGCCATGATGTCTGTATCTACATCTGCACATACACTCCACAAGCCTCTGCACAGTGCACGCTGGAGGATCGTCGTACAATATAAATGACTTTTTTTCTATTTCATTTGCTTTCTTTTCTCGTGATTTCTTGTGGCGGCATAATAATCACAAAGTCTTCTAGGAATACGGCTCCTATAAACTTACCCAACTGGATACTGCGAAAACTATGTCGATTTTCTTCAAAGGATTCAAATTTAAGTTCCCTTAGCATTTGTGCTACACTTTTGTACGGGCAATACCGACCTGTTCTGGGCCGCAACTTGGGTGGGGCAACCGCAGCAACGGCCCGAACCCCTGAGGATGAAGGGCGCCTGGCGCCTGAAAAAAGGAACGAAAAATATCTTGGAAATCATTCAGAAGTAGACATACGAATAATTTAGCTGCTTCAATCCTGTCGAAGGTCAGTCTACATTAGGACTCAAACATCAGTTAACTGAGTCTATAGAACGGAAAGAACTGGACATGAATGAATCAACACTGATTCCGTCTAATCCGAGGTTGTGCCCCATCTCCAATGGCCGCGCTGTCGACGGTACATTAAACTCCAGTCTTCCTTTCTTCCCTCTGTGACAGAATTGGGAACCACAAACTTATTTTCGAAATACAGATTGGAAAGTTTTACTCAATACATTTGGCGTGAATGAAAAATATAATATATTTTGTAACATAGACACAGGATAAGCAGTTGTCCTCAGTCCTTCTGAATACCGGGCTATAATTAGAATCAGAATATCATTCAGGATGAGAATCAAGGGACTTGGATGATTACGGGGTTAAATCAGATTATAAATTGTATATAATATCATCATAAAATCAAAAGTCTGTATTTTCAAATAGGGAAGAAAACATTATGGTTTAACGTTCCTTCGGCGGAGCTCAAGCTCGGATTTGGGAACAACAGGAAGAAAGTCAGCGTTCTGGCATTATCCCCAAGCGATTTAGCGAAATAAGGAAAAAACTGAATGTACATGGTCGGATGGGGATTAGAATCGCCTTTCCCCAGGATACGAGTCCTCTCTGTTTCAATTGCATGTATTTACAGGAAAAAAAAAATCAGTACCTTCAGTAGAAACCTAAAAAGTAATTGAAACTCAGTAAAAGGGGAAATAATGAAAGGGAATAATGAAAATGAGAAAACAATTTTCACAGCTGATAATGAACTGACCAAATATAGTCACAAATATGTGGACACTTCAAGTAAATTATTTTATACGAATATCAGATAATTTAGGTCTGGAAACTTCCGTAGTGGATATCTTACAATTGCCAGGAAAAATATTTCAGAACAAATTTAATAAATTGCTCCTCTTGTTCTTTGAGAGTATTACTCGACAAACCTAGCGTTGCTAAGGTTAGCAGACAAATTTCCATTACAGAACTTACCACAATAGTGGCTTTCTTAATACTGGTTGATGTTGCTTGGGGGAATAGAAGAGAGCGACCGATTACAGGCATTGCTCCCCAGATTGCCAGCAATACATCGTGTGTCTGAGGGGCTCTTACTGAATAGCTGTGTCGGATCAGGGCTACACGGAGGTCGTGTGCAGGTGATAGTTACTGCTGCAAATTACCTATCATAGCATGAAACACACAACATTAAACAATGACGGCTATAGTGTCAGCCCTACTCCGCACAGCGTCATGTGATCGCCAAAGCCGGCAGGGGGACCAAACAAAACACTAGCAAATCGAATTCCAGTGGCATCTACCGATTTCGTACTAGGGAGACGAGAAGAAGAAAAAGAAAAAAAAAAGAAACAGTGTGGGCGCATTGTCTTAGTATTGAGGACATTGGTACAAAGATGATAATGCTGACCCGCGTTATGTAATTACAAGCAAGCAGAAACAACAATTCTTAGTCGCAGTTCATTCCGTTAACAAGGCGTCCGTGATTTGAAACGCAAATTAGTTTTATGACAAAACACTTGCTTAATGCACGAAATCCACGCGTAAGAAATTCTTATAAAATGTATTATTTATTACAGTATATATATGCTGCATGGAAAAATTGTTTTAAGGCAGCATGATGATGACCTCGGCATGTCGCAAATTATCCACACGAGGGAGTATAAACAGAATTTGACACCGAAACTTCGTAGGAGAATGTGTAATTTGTGATATTTCAACCTGTAATTGCAAGATTTATAAAATGCAAGCTTCTCCTCCACAAATTGCCTCAGACAAACAGTAATAAACTATCTGAACGACTGGTTTGCAAAAATCAAATTACCGTGTGTAGAACTGCGGTCTCGAAGATCTCCATATTCATTAGACTGGCATTCCTGTGAGAATTTATGTTACGCGCCAGCAGAAAAGTGCAATCGATTTGATACCTGTGTTTCGAGTGTTACGGATTGGCGGAGCACAGATGTTTGTTGATGGCTTTCCTTCTGGCTACTGGTTTTGCTCTACGCACTTCCCGCGTTTCGCGGTTTTCTTAAGATTATGCTGAATTATGACGAGGGCGGCGGGATGTGAGCAAGTGTGCGAATGGTAGGACGAAGTTTCCGACATGAG
The DNA here is from genome assembly GCF_021461385.2 of Schistocerca piceifrons. Classification (NCBI taxonomy): domain Eukaryota; kingdom Metazoa; phylum Arthropoda; class Insecta; order Orthoptera; family Acrididae; genus Schistocerca; species Schistocerca piceifrons. The sequence continues at coordinate 743,271,441 of NC_060138.1, forward strand.
TGGCGTCCACTGCGATGTGCAAAAAAGAATCGAGCCACAATTTAAATTTAGTCCTTAAAGACGATGTAGTAGCTAAATGGCTAGTCAAGATACAACTCTGACTTTCGGAACAATTCAAAACGTTTGGAAATATTTTTTGACCACAACATGTTGCGGTGCTAGGATTGTCCCGAGAGTAGTTTCGAGGTAATGCTGAAGACACTAAATCCAAAGTGTTGGACCGGCAGGCGCGACATCATTTACTCGCTTCAGGAGAGAGAGTTATTGACATTATTAATGCAATGACAACCATAATTCGTAATGGAAATGTAACGAAGTGTAGCAATACGTCTTAAAAACATAACTGAATTACTCAGCTCTGTCCCCTTCTCAGAATCAATGTAACACAAGAGCTCCTGTAATCCGCTAGTATGGACGTTGTCGCTGATGGAGTTTACAGTATTTCGAACACTGTAAATGTATGTATACGTTAATTAAGATATGAAGAAAACACGATAAACTGGTTTCTCTCTAATAATGGAACATTTCGCACATACAAAAACGAGGAAAAGCTCATTTAAATAAGACAATAGTGTAGATAATTAAGCATGTACATTTGATTAACAGTTTACCTTCTTATATACTTCTGGATCTGGCCTCCGAAAGTCACCTAATGGTACGTGGCTGAGGGTACTTTATCTACAGTCGCGAACAGTCCACTGGATGAAAGACTGTTGGGAAGTCTCCACGTGGTCTTGAATCTCCCTGATTTTACCTTCATGGTCTTTTCCCAAGATTACGTAGGATGGAGCAATGTATTGATCGACTCTTCCAGAAACGTAGGGTCTTTGTCTTAACAGTAAACCACACCGTGATGCAGAACTCACGAATGTTCAGCGATATGTACTCCCTCGAATTTATCTATTCGGTCCTGTTTTCTCTTGCGGTATGGCACCACTTTTCTTTATTTTATTTAGAGTTGTAATTAATTAATTTTAATGCTTTTACTCTCAACGTAAGAGGACTGTCTTATTAGTTAAATATAGGTTTTTGACAAGACACGGTTTGGTTTTGTATTTAACGAAGAATGTAATTAAAATACACCTTGTGTAGTGTCCAGTACTTATATTATGCGATGACGTATGGAGGAATTTATATGTGTTACATGAATGAATCAGAGAAAGTGTTAGGACTATATTTCACTTTATCAAAGTACATACACTGCGTGTCAGAAAATGTGAAGCATACAGAATAGATGATCGGACAGGTATATAAAGAATTAGAAATGCAATTGTTTGCGACATATAGAACGGGAAAGAGAGAGCATTATGTTTTAGTGTTCAGTGTTCTTAGCATTTCTGCCGGGATATATAGGGGTTGAACAGTATCAGATGTTGAGTGATCATTGTGAAAGACACGGAGGTACCGTATACTCGCATGAGATAGCGTCGTCAGAGTGTGTCAGAAGATGAATGGAGCCTCACATTGGGGTGTACTTGGCCGGGTATTCGAATCGTGTCATACAGATTTTTGGAACATTCGGATATAGATTTGCCTGGGTGAACTGCATGGGAATGTGCGAGCGGGCATGCTCATCGTCGAGGCTGGGGTCAATCACATCTGTAGACCATAGGGAAGGATCACCGAATTTTGGCACCAAGCACAACAGAACTGTTTCACCCTTTCTCCTGCCATCGGAGAAGAAGTAATGGAATCGCTGCAACTTTCTGTCATTCTGCGCCTTCGTTAGGAGCAGCAGCCGGGCTATACAATTACGGTGCCCTGCGCAGGCTGCCAATAACACCTCAACACAAACGGCTGCCTTTGGAGTGCTGCTGTGACTGGGAAGCCTGGACTGTTGATGAATGGCGTCGCATTATGTTCTGCGATGAATCGTGGTTCTGCACAACCCCTGATGACCACCGTCGGCTGGTATGACGGCGACCAGGAGAGAGGTCCATGTTTCCAATGATTTGGAAAGCCACAGTGGTACTCCTGGTGTCTCAGTGTGAGGAATCATCGAGTATGACTTCAGGTCACGGTTGGTAATGAATGAAGGAACTATTACGGCCTAACGGTACGTCATGGATATCCTGCGTCCCCATGTGTTACCTCTCACGCGACTATGGAGTCGTATGTCAAAAGGACAACGCACCTCCACAGATGGCACGCATCTCTGTAAAGTGCTTTCGTGGCCGGCAATATCTCCGGACCTGTTCCCAACTGTACATGTGCTGGACCAGCTCGGACGTTAACTCCATCGCATTTTCGTATCCAGGATAATTCGAAGGTCCAGTTACACATTTTGTGGGACATCTTCCTTCAGGACAGAATACAACGGCTCTATGACAACATTTACAAGCGGAACAAAACATGCGTGCGACTCCACAGTAGGTGCAATATCATACTGACAAGCGAATCTCCTTATCGCACCCCCCCTCAGATTTAGTTATAAGTTGGCACAGTGGATAGGCCTTGAAAAACTGAACACAGATCGATCGAGAAAACAGGAAGAAGTTGTGTGGAACTATGAAAAAAATAAGCAAAATGTACTAACTGAGTAGTCCATGCGCAAGATATGCAATATTAAGGAGAATCTGAGCTCAGGAGCGCCGTGGTCCCGTAGTTAGCGTGACCAGCCGCAGTCTGCCGCCGGCAGTGCTGCGAGGCGGTCACGCGCCAGAGCGCTGCGGGCGAGGCGCGCACGGTGTGTTTGTGTTTACTTCGGCCGCTGTTAAGTGCCGTTTTCCTTCTAGACCACCATGGCGCACAAGTATCGGAAGAAGACATTACGTTTCAACTTTTGTTCTGACTTCGCCCGACCCAAGGCCCTGGAGGTAGAACGATTTATACGCGATGAAGTTAAAATACCACCAACGGATCTAATTGGTATCCACTTGTCCATAGTTAGCAGTACCGTCTACGTCAAAATGATCAACGATGCGGCGTGCGACAAGGTGCTTCAAGAGGTAAAACGTGGACTGCGCTTCTGTCATTCCGACGGCAACGTCGGACCCGTTACCGTCGATCACGCAGGTCTCGGCACACGGACGATAAGGATCTTCGAACTGCCGTTCGAACTACCTGCAGACGTCGTCATCGAGGCGCTCCGTCCCTATGGCAACGTTCTGGAACATGTTGCCGAACGATGGGTCCAATTTCAGACCTATCCAGTTTTAAACGGTATTAGACAGGTCCGCATCGAGTTGCAGAAACACGTGCCTTCCTATCTACGTATCGGAGGCTGCCGTGCCATTATAATGTACGACGGCCAACCTCGGACCTGTTCCGGTTGCGGGAAAGAAGGTCACCTACGGTCTGAATACATTCAACGACGTGTCGCGCAGCTCCCGTTGTCGGAAGCGTCCGTCACACCCACGATGACCGCCCTACCGGTCACTTACGCAGCGGCTCTTGCCACGTCTACAGTTTCGTCCAGTCCGTCGCCCGGTCCTTCCGATCGGCACGTCCCACCGTCCCAGTCACCAACGGACGGTACAGACGTCCCACCTGACAACCTTGCCGCCGAACAGGCTCCCGCACCGGACGCTGAGGAGACCAGTACATCTTCACAACACCTGTTTGACAATTTCATTGTACCCACCGACGCCTTCGAACCAGGTCGACGCTCCTCCTTGCCGTCGTCCGACACTGAGGAACACGTGCGCAAACAACGCTCGCCACGTAGACGCAAACGCCGTCGCCGTTCACCCACGGGCTCTCAGAGCGTTGCCACCCGCGACGACGAAGACGACACCCAAGCAGCCGACATTTCCACGCAGAGGTCGGCGGACAACTTTCACGATGAACAAGACGTTTCGCAGGACGGGACCACTATGGAGGTCGCCACGCACAATGTAACGATCGGTGCGCCGGTTGAGACGCCTGTCTCCCCGCCGACAACTCCAGATCTCTCTCACCACGACGCAATTCCCATGGACATTGGACAGACCCACGGCACAGGAGCATGGGCCGACGACATTGAGGAAGGTACGCCCCCTCCTCCGGATGAGTTACCTCCGCCGGACGAGGCTGCCTGTTAACATCAAAAGCGAGGCATTGCAGCTGATGGGACGGGACTTCCTGTCGGTGCCCTCCTCTTACTTCCCTTGGTGATGGTAGATGCGCGTCCACCACCACTGAAACAAACATACCGGTTTGCCACACTGAACATCAACATGATCGGCACTGCACCCAAGCTGCAACTCCTATGTGACATGCTTCGGGCCTCTGACGTCGACGTCGCCCTTCTTCAGGAAGTACGCGTTGCCGCACTACCACCAGTCTACGGCTACGACTCATACACGTCCACATGTGATCAATCAGGGCGTGGAGTGGCTTTCTACATACGCGAAGGAATCCCACTCACAGACACGACAATCCTTCCCTGTGGAAGAGGCATGGCTGTTACCATCTTCGACACGCGCGTCATCAATATCTACGCTCCGTCTGGCTCCACGAACCGTCGGCAGCGGTCCACTTTCTTCGGACATGACGTGGCGCCCCTGTTTTCTGGACGCTATGATCGCCTTATCATGGGAGGCGATTTCAACTGTGTCCTCCATACGCAGGACCAAGTACCTGGTTATTCGCCATGCCCGGCGCTGCTCACCTTAATCGAAGATTTTCATCTAGTGGACGTTTGGGAGAAAATTCATGGCAATACCCCCGGTTTTACCCATTATACAGCACATTCTGCGAGCAGACTGGACCGGTTTTATGTCTCTGCTCACCTCGGCAATGAAGTCGCCCAAGCTGAACGATGGCCCCTTGCATTTTCGGACCATTGCGCCGTCATTTGCTCCCTGGCTCTGCCACCTCAGTCAGTGTGGCGCAGCAGAGTTTACTGGAAGCTTAATACCTCCCTCCTTAATGATCCACACTGCCGACAATGTATTGCCACTATATGGGCGTCTTGCGAAAGACGCCTTCCTCTATACACATCCACGTTCCATTGGTGGCTCAAATGTGCCAAACCTGCGATCAGAAAGGCCTTCATACAATGTGGCAAGGAAGCAGCAGCATGGCATCGAGACACCACAAATTTTCACTACGCCGTCCTCCGTGAGCTCGATGCGCTCCCTCCATCACCTGACACCCACAGGGAACGACAACGTACTAAACCTCGTCTCCTCTATCTTCAACGTGCACGACTGCATGGTGTCGTGGTGCGTTCCCGACGACAAGACCTCCTCCACGACGAAACCCCATCCACAATCCATGCCGCATCCGACCATAGTCGTCGACGTCGGCTTTTCGTCCCCAACATCACGACCTCCGATGGTGTTCACCACACAACACAGGCGGCGGTCGTGTCCGCCTTTGCTGAACATTATCGCCAATTTTATGATGATGAACCGATGGCGACGCCCATTCCTGATGATCTCCGTCCTTCCCCTGATCGGACCCTCACCGTAGCGGAGTCAACGTCCAAGATGTCTGCAATCACCGCAGAAGAGGTGGTAAATGCGATCAACAAAGGGGCCAAGAACAAATCACTCGGACCAGATGGTCTCCCAGTGGAGTTTTACCGGGCGTTCACCACGTTAATGCTTCCTCGCTGGACGGAAATGATTCAGGAACTCTTTACTCCGTCCTTCCCAATTCCACCTGAATTCGTCACTGGCATTCTTCTAACTGTGCCTAAACCGAAGGGAGGGTCTCATGTCTCTGCATATCGCCCCCTTACACTACTGAATGCAGACTATAAAATCTATGCACGCCTCTTAGCAGCGCGCATACGCACCGTCTTACCTACGGTCCTTTCACCTGAGCAGACTGCACGTGGTTGTGGGGCCACCTTACAAACAGCCCTAGGAGAATGCCGTGACCTCATTGCACTGGCGTCGGTTTGTCGCCTTCGTGCAGCACTGGTATCCGTCGATTTCACGAGTGCCTTTGATCGCGTTCGACATCCATTCCTCCTCATGGTGGCGACACGTATGGGGTTCCCATTGCTTTTTGTCGATGCCATTCGCCGGTTACTCCTTCCCGCGGTCTCGATGGTACAAGTCAATGGGAGGCTTGTAGGACCGATTCCTATACGCCGCTCTGTGCGTCAAGGATGCCCTATGTCTACTTTACTATATGCCATTGCACTTGAGCCCCTCATCACTGGACTTACCTCTAGACTGCAGGGCCTCACTTTGCGTGACCACACCTTTCACTGTAGGGCTTATGCGGACGATCTCCTCTTTCTCACCTGCTCCTCCACGGAACTCAATGACGCCATCTAATGGACCCACCAGTATGGACGTCTTTCTGGTAGCATTCTTAATGTCCGCAAATCGACTATGATGCACATTGGGCGCGACCTCCCGGCTATGGTGCCGACCCCACTCCCAGTTAGTGCCACCCTTCGTTACTTGGGTATCGAATTTACGAGCTCCACACACCGCACAGTGGCCCTGGCTTACCGGCGGCTTTTGCAGTCGATTCGGCACCATGTCCGCGGTCAAGTGCACCGTAACTTAAACCAACTCCAACGTGTGTCCTATGTCAACATCTATGTCGCCCCTAAACTGGTACACGTCGCCCAGATCCTCCCAATGCCGTTACTCCTTGGCCGCCAATCAGCCTTTGGATATTTCGTGTCAGCAGGGGCACTTTTCAAAGTCCGCTACAACACTCTAACACTGCCTCCTGCAAAAGGTGGCCTCGGACTCATCAACGTGCGGGCACGCTCTTCTGCACTCTGTCCACACTCTGTTGCGGCACTGGCAGGGGCCGGTCCCGTCTTTCACACGCAGTCTCTTAGATATCCTCCGACCAGCTTCTCTCGATCCACCGATCAATGTGGCACCTATTTCTCCATTATTGTACTACGTCGCCAATTGTTTCATAGAACTCAGCTACGTTCGGGCCGATCTTCCAGTCACCCGTCCTCCCCGTACTAAAGATTATTATCGTTTGTTTATGCTGTCCAACCCTTGCGACCCCATGGTGCTACAGCATCCTGACATTAACTGGCGCACGGTTTGGGGGTGTGTGCATGCACCCTTTTTACCGTCGTCTGTGTCTGCACTCTGGTATGTTTTAGTCTATGGAAAATTCCCGACTAATAGTCGACTTTATCGCATAGGACTGGCCACCTCCCCTCTCTGCCCTGACTGTGAGCTCGAAGACACCGACGAGCACCGTCTTACGTGCCCCCTGAAACAAAACGTATGGCTCCTCATCCAACGAATCGTGGGCTTTTACCTCCGTGCCCCGCCAACGACGGTAACCCCGGATTTCCTGTTGTTGCCCCAGACATTTCACTACCCTCTTGCTAAGCACCATACCCTAATCTGGTTTCGAGGACAGGCTTTAGAATATCTCTTTCGGAGTGGTCCGCATACAGTCCTTGACTTCTGGTACAAAGCTGTGACCGCGCATAGCACCCTCACCCGAAAACCATCTTACCGACAAACTTTTGCCGGTTATCTCCGCAGCGTCTTCCTTGACCCCCCTCAAAGTCGGGGTGCACCATGCCTACCTGTCACATGATGCAACACCCTTATCCACGTTCTCATGCATCGACCAAAAACAAACGCAATTTTTTTTTAAAAAAAAGGAAGAAGACAGAATATGTTATATTTTGTTGTATTTAATGTTTTTCTTTTTTAATATTTTTTTTGTTTAACTAACAGTCATTTGTATATTTTTAAATGGTACCTTGAAGAACTCTTGCATAGTGAATATATATGTACTTTTAGTTTGTTCAATACAAATTTTTAAACAAAAACAAAAACAAAAGAAACAAAAAAAAGGTAAACAGGATATGTTCTAATTTGTTGTATTTCATGTTATTCTAATAATTTGTTTACCTAACACTCATTTGTATATGTTTAACTGGTACCTTGAAGAACTTTTGCTTTGTGTATATATATATATATATGTACTCTCCGTTTGTTCAATAATAAAGATTACAAAAAAAAAAAAAAGCCGCAGAACGAGAGGTCCTCGGTTCAACTCTTCCCTTGAGTGAAAAGTTTAACTTTTTATTTTCAGTTTATTTGACAAACTCTTTTGATTTCATCACTTTTTTGGGAGTGATTATCACATCCACAAGAAAACCTAAATCGGGCAAGGTAGAAGAATCTTTTTACCCATTCGCCAAGTGTACTAGTTAGGTGAGTTGACAACATATTCCTGTCATGTGACGCACATGCTGTCACCAGTGTCGTATAGAATATATCAGACGTGTTTTCCTGTGGAGGAATCGGTTGACCTATGACCTTGCGATCAAATGTTTTCGGTTCCCATTGGAGAGGCACGTCCTTTCGTCAACTAATCGCACGGTTTTGCGGTGCGGTCGCAAAACACAGACACTAAACTTATTACAGTGAACAGTCTGGTGCGAAAATAAAGTCGAGGGTAGATTTGAACTAAAGATCTCTCGTTCCGCAGCTGCTCACGCTAACCACGGGACTACGGCGCGCCTGAGCTCACAATGTCCTTAATATTGCCTATCTTGCGCATGGACTACTCAGTTTGTACATTTTGTTTATTTTTTCATAGTTCCACACAACTTCTTCTTGTTTTCTCGATTGATCTGTGTTCAGTTTTTCAAGGCCTATCCACTGTGCCAACTTATAACTAAATCTGAGGGGGGTGCGATGGGGATGTTCCCTTGTGAGAAGCAGACTCATACTACCAAGATCTTCGCAAATTTGAAACGATCTTGTAATCACTGATATAACGTCACATGCCCTCTCAAACGATTAAGCTTCATTTCAATAAATGAATAGCACCAGTTTGCTTTTGTTCTACAATTAGCGTGCCCTGCTCAGGCTGCCATTAACATCTCAACACATCAGTCGCTGGTCAGTCGTTTTGGAGGGTGGGTGGCGAGCAAGCCCCACTTGAGGGTGGCCCATGTGATCGTTTGAGAATTCCTTTTCACGCTGATTTATTTCGACAAAGAGTGTTGTTTAATAGTGGAAGTGTGTAAGCATATATTTGGTGAACTGGAAGTGCTACGATTATTTGTGTGAGTACGATTTACGAGGTTTACATCGTCGTAAGTGAACATGTGGCGGTCTGTGATTTCGCGCCAAAACTGTTAGAACAAAGAGGACAGTGGGACTTGTGGATCTGTTCGTATTGACTGAATAAGTTTAGATTATAGCAGCCTAAATTACTCCTATTCGGGGCTCGGAGTCAAATTATTATTAAAGCGAAACTGTAAACCATCTCACCAGTGCTAATTTCATTGTGCGAAAGAAAAGGACAACGACAATAAATAGTGACTGAACTGTGTCGTGAAGAACTGATTTTGCTATAATAATCGCCTAATTTTGTTCCCTAGTATAAACTGTACTTATGTCTGAGTGAATAATTAATTCAAACACTATAACAAATGCGCGGGTTTGGAAGTGTACTAATGCACCAAGTGTGGAAATGATCGCCTGAGACTTACGTGAGAGCCAAAATTTGCGATAACATTTTTTAACCAACATTTGTATATGCACATTCGCGTGAGAATGCTTCAACCGCACTTGTTCTTCTTTATTATTCACCACACCGTCGCAATAAAGAACAAAAGCATACTGGTGCTTTTCATTTATTATAATTTTGTTCTACCAAGAACCGACGGAAGATTCTGTTAACATGAAGCTTCATTTCGTTTATGGATGCTTCAGTTTTTATATCAGGTAGTGTATTTAAAATAAAATAGCCTTTGTAAAAGTTTTTCTTCCGTATTTCACTTTTTACTCAAGTGTCAATAGAGCGACTAGAATAATTGTGATTGTATGTGAGTATCTGCAGTCAGGTGGGTGGGGGGATGGGGAGGGAGAGGGGCCCTTGGCAGTGGGAAATTATGTGTGTGCGACGTTTTACTGAGTTGAGAACGGATTGGGTTCAAATGGTTCAAATGGCTCTGAGCACTATGGGACTTAACATCTGAGGTCATCAGTCCCCTAGAACTTAGAACCACTGAAACCTAACTAACCTAAGGACATCACACACACCCATGCCCAAGGCAGGATTCCAACCTGCGACCGTAGCGGTAGCGTGGTTCCAGACTGAAATGCCTAGAACCGCTCGGCCACAGCAGCAGGCAGAACGGATTGGGATTGGTCAAGCTCAAGTGTGCAGGAGGAGGGGGAGCCCCACTTTGGATACTGGCCGTTGTCTCCGGCACTGGACAAGTTACAACCTTTGCAGGGCGTCTGTGAATTCGTTCTTTATCTGTCACACCTAGTTAATAAGAATTCCAAACACCGGGGCAATACTCTAGAGTTATTAGCACTTACATTCTTGTTTGCCGTTTCCTTTGCAGACATATTACTTCCTCCCACATGCATCTCGCGTAATGACTGTGTCGAGAAAATTCGAGATATTAGAGCCAGTACACAGGCTTGCTGACAATCGTTCTTCCCACGCACCATTTGCGAGAGGAGCAGGGTAGTACGGATCAGCTAGTGGTACCAGACGTACCATCTGCCGCACACCTTGAGGTGGCTTGCTGGTTATGATGTATATGTAGAGTCGTTGAACTTCCCCGGAACCCTTTCGACACATCTGTCTTCCATTCGCCTTCCCTAACCTCAGCTAGAAAAGGTTGGCGTGGCGATCTGGAGGGAGCAGCAGCAGAGGGAAGGGCCCTTCCTGGACCCGCTGGGACAGGTCGGGGCGGCGCCGGACCCGAGGTCCGCCGTTGGGCGGGGGCGGTCCGCGGGCGGAGGGCCGTGTCTAATCAACATGCAAGGGAGGCGCGGCAGTCCTACCTGCCGCTTAAAAGGGGCCGTGTCGCCGGCGCGCCGGTATTCCCGCGAGACAATGCCGCCGCCGTAGCGCCGCCCGGAAAAATAGACGGCCGCGTGTTCGAGCGCCCGCGCCGCCGGCAATTAATTTGGCCTCTGGTTTGTGGGGCGCCGCGCCGCGCCGTAATGGGCCGGCTAGCTGGTCCCGCGCGCGTCAGGGGCGCCTCCTCCACAAGAATGCCGCTTAGGCGCCGTCTCCTGTCTCATCCGGCCCGGCTGCCCCAGCTCGACCGGTGTACCAGAGTGCACAGTGTCATTGTTCATTTGACTTCAGGGAGACGTGGACGGAATGGGGCAAGTTTACTCTCACTTCGCGTTTCGTTACTCGAAACGAAGTGTCCAATCCTTAACCAAGTCTGACCAAGTAGCGGACAGTATCCAGTTACGAGGCTTGCTACTTAATCGAGAATCGTTGGAAGAAAAATAATCTTTGGAGTATTTCTCGATAAATCTGTAAGGGGCGGGAGGGTGGCGGGAAAGGGGGAGGGGCTTAATCTTAACAACAGATACTCACGGTACGCTATAAGTCAATCTTGACCCTTACACCGTATATCTGATCCGAGTCGGCTCACTGGCCAAATATTAATCGTTTTCTTGAAAGAGCATATCGCTTGCTTTGGAGCGCTGTACATGGTGGAGAAGTCGTAACGTTCTGCCTCTATGAGGCCCACGAGAAAGACAGGCCGCGGCGCGTACGTCACGAAGGTAGTCCTAGCCTCGCTCGTTCGCTCAGCTCAGCAGACAAAATGCATTTCTAAACCTGTTAACTCGCAGCTGAGCATGTAAGTAGTGACAAGAATTGCATCTTCCGCTAGAATCTGCTATTATGAAGTCTTGCTGATTAACAGTACTACAGCAAAATTTAATTTAAGATCAATACTCAACATAAATGGTATGACGGCTAGCTTATAGCATTCAGTCTCTTCTGCTTAACAGTACTCATTACGTGCTTGAAGTGGTGCCTTATGCAACTGATAATCATTTTAGCATGATTTTATTTTATTGTACGCCAGTAAAGCCGAAACGAATTAAAAGTAGGCCCATGGACTTTCCATAATTATAGGACTAATAACAGTAAGATTCCATTAGAGCGGATTCCAATAGAAGATTCAGTTTTCGTTTGCACGGACACGCCTAGTTACGAGTTAACAGATGTAGAAACGTAGTTTGTCTGCTGATTTGAGCGAGCGAGCGAGCCAGGACTACCTTCGTGACGTACGCGCCGCGGCCTGTCTTTCTCGTAGGCCTCGCACCCTCTTCTGCTGACGTAAGACATGGCAGTGAAGAACTGTGTGCGCGCCAGCCAGCTGTATGAAATCACTGCCGTAGGATGCGTCGAAGTTGAAACGTTACAGAATGGCTGAAAGCAACTATCCTGTTTGGACCTGCCCATGAACACACCGTGAATGAAGTGCCCTGATTTATCGCTTATCAGTGCAGATTGTCCAATATTCATACCACTCGTAGCCATGTAACAAGGTGTAAGAATAGTGGTCGTAAAAACATCTTAACCTATAGGAACCGGAGATGAGTGTCAAGCTATGTCAATGACATTTGGTTTCAAACGTGTCAGGAATCGTTGCTGTCAGTGAACACAGGTGCATCGGAACCGGCTTATGAACTAATATTCTGAAGGCAAAGTGCATGCAGTTGGCATTTAGAGTCGCATATCTCATAAAAGACCAGCCCGTTCCTTACAGTTGCCCGTAAACTTGCGCGCCTTCAAATGGCCGTATCATGACGCGAGCCCATTCACTGACGTTGCTTTCAACATGAACCAAGATAATTATTTCAATGTAATCGGTGACTAAATGTTGTCTTTCTCTTACTTATTTACGACGAGTGTGCTGTGCACAAAACCGACATTTATGAACTGCATGCATACGTTTAGAGCCGGCCGGGGTGGCCGTGCGGTTCTAGGCACTTCAGTCTGGAACCGCGCGACCGCTACGGTTGCAGGTTCGAATCCTGCCTTGGACATGGATGTTTGTGATGTCCTTAGGTTAGTCAGGTTCAAGTAGTTCTAAGTTCTAGGGGACTGATGACCTCAGATGTTAAGTCTCATAGTGTTCAGAGCCATTTGAACCATTTGAACCATACGTTTTGACGAAAGGTGCCCTGTCGCACCTCGACTGGCCCGCTACATCAACAGATCTTATCTCGCCCCAACCCCTCGCCCACCAAAAAACTGTGATTCCTTCAGAACAGCGGGTCAAAGGTAGAAACCAATATTTCCGCAATTTTATAACTCTGCTGCATCCTGTCATCAATGAGTTGCTTCATTTAGATATGACATGCTGGAATAAACTTCTACACTCGCTGCCTTGCCGAAATGATTCCATTATTACGGTGACAAACGATGTTACACGCTATTAGCGTCATCTGTCCTGGGGTGACTAATTTTTTACGCGGTTCGCACTTTGTGTGACTCTATGGCCTCATGCAAGTTTTTCTATTGGACATTACTTCGGCTAATTGCGTGTCCCTAATGTACTCCACATCATATCCAGTGGGAGGGACACACACATACACACAGACACACACAGACACAGACACACACACACACACACACACACACACACACACAGGTACAGACACCCATATGGAGTTTAACATGGAATCCGAACCACGTGTTGTTAAAGGCGAGGTAAAGGCTAAGTTCAAACAAAGATTGATGAGAAATCTGTGGTCCGATGGAGATTCGATTACACAAAATTTGGGTTTCCGCGAGCCTTAACGCTTTTTTTTTTTGCAAATTCTCTGTTGCATACTTCACTCTCTTGTTTTTTTTTTTATTGGAGGGCACCAGCTCTCTGACCAACCACGCTGAGCTACCGTGCCGGCACCGCTAACCCACAAGGCTCAATATGCATGTAGGTAGCTCACCTATAGGCTTGCGACTGTCAAAATAAGTGACATATATGACCGTATCTTTTGACTGCATTGACTTGGAAGTTTCAATGGTTTACACTGACAAGGGACATAAATTTCAGGTTGATATCTCAAACTCTTCATGAGAAAAATGAGTCTTAACAGTTGGACAGACAGAACTAATGTTTTGAATCGCCACGTGCGTGAACTTTAAAGGAAAGGAGCAGTAATATTGACATGACGTATCTTCTTCCATGGTCCATTGTCTTTTAGGCTATAGATTTAGACCCTGATGTAGGATCTCTCCTGGAACCCCTGTATGAAATAGAACGCATTTATACTGCTGTCCGAGGGTGTGATGAAAGCACTGGGAAGGCCATGAAAGACCTATCTTCTTACAAAGAAAAGCAAACAGATGATATTTCCTAGGTGTCAGCACCTAGAGCTATTGAATATCTTTTTTGTCTTCTCTTTATTCGGCTGTTAGCCTTTTCTCCACTACTTCACACCTGCCCACTATCCCTTTACGCCTTCCTCCTGCTTCATGCATCTCCCCCTCCTCCCCACTCTTTATTTCCTCCTTCCCCGTGGCCCGTCCATCGACTCCTCTACCAATCTCAACTTGTCCCCAAGTATGCTCATTGACATATGAAGCTGGTGCAATACAGTTCAATAAAGCAGACCAGTACTATTCCAACACACCTGTCATGCAAGGCTGGCTACAAATCAGGAGCTTCAGAATCATTTATTTCATCTACATCTACATCACCTAAAGTGGAGGAGGGTACTTTCGGTACCACTATCTGATCCCTGCAACCCTTTTCCACTCTCGAATAGTGCGTGAAAAGAATGAATGCCAGTAAGCCTCTGTATTGGCTCTAATTTCTCGATTTTTCTCCTCGTGGTCAATACGTGTGATGTATGTGAGGGAAAGTCATATGTTGTCCAACTCCTCCATAAAAGTGCCGTCCCGAACTTTCAATGGTAAATCTCTCCGTAATGCACAACGCCTCTCTTGTAACGTCTGCCAGTGGAGTTTGTTTAGCATCTCTGTAACGCTCTCTTCTGTTACGCAACGCGCCTCTCTTCGTTGGATCTTCTCTATCTCCTCTATCGATCCTACCCGATAGGGATCCCAGACAGATGAACAATACTCAAGAATCGGGCGAACAAGCGCCTTACATCCAGGCCGCCCTGCAAAGCAGATCGATAAAACAGGATCATACTACTTCAACAGAACACACCTGTCATGCAGGGCAGCCTACACGTCCAAGCCCATAAAACCGTTTCTGGCCGCCGACATGCAGGCTGCCCTGAAAAGCACGTTGATTTGGGAAGCCGATAATGTTTCCACATAACATGCCTGTCATGCAGGGCAGCCTCTATTCCACAGCCTGGAAAAAAAACCTTTTTTGCCTGTATCTCTGCTTAAGCCCCACAGTGCTGATTCTCATGATGCCTTCTGTTTCTGTGCCAGTTTTAGATCATATAGATACAGTGGTTTGGGAGGATACACTGCACATACACACATACACTCTGCTTTATACATTTAACAGATTGTGGGAATGAAATACTTTTTGTTTAGTTTATTTAGCATTACATTGGAATAGAGTATGTGGTGGAACCAAAATTGGGCCAGCGCTGAGGTTGTGGCCATGATGAAAAAACTGTACTGACTCTACATGAAGTGTGGGCATTGAAAGATAATATGAATATTTATGGCTGGAGGTGATTAGAATGCATAGGTTGCCAAATATAGATCCAATGTCTTAGATTCTCGCCTACATCTCTCTGTGAGAAAATTAAGAGGAATTCCTGTGTAAATCGAGTGATACATGCTTACTGTTTTGCAGATTGGCCGCAGAAGTAAAATAAGGACTTCGAGAAGAGATGTTGTATACTGCGAATAGACTACTGTATACATTAACTGCTTCAGCATGCAATTAGCTATCGATGTCGATAGTTCCCAGCGCTTACGTATATCTAACTGATACACTTGTAATTTGTGCTCGTTGGATAAATTACGCCGCACGACTGCTACGGTTGCAGGTTCGAATCCTGCCTCGTGCACGGATGTGTGTGATGTCCTTAGGTTAGTTAGGTTTAAGTAGTTCTAAGTTCTGGGGGACTGATGACCACAGCTGTTAAGTCCCATAGTGCTCAGAGCCATTTGAACCATTTGATAAAGTACGAAATATGAATGCTGCTGGTAATTTGCCATTTTCCTTCTATCCACTTGTTCTGTTGTTTTAAGCTGTAGTTTGTGACTACTAGATGCTAACCTGTTCCACCGCGTCACATTCCTGGGTTAACTGACTTTTTCGTCCTATTAACTCTGTCATAGATTCGTAATAATTTCGAGTGAAGAACGTCTAGGTAGCTAACTCACCAATAAAAGAAAGAAAGTCTTTTAAGTTCGAAGACAACCTTTCGCTAACAACTCCTTTTCTTCTATGAGACACACATACGTATTAGCACAAAGGGGCACAGAAAAAGTTTACAAGGAAAGTGGTTCCATCAGTATGAAAGTAATTTCAGAGGAATACCTGATGCATTAGATAACGTCGAGTATTCTGTAGTGACGGACACGAGAAGTAAAATTTCGTATGCAAAACGACTTATTCACGAAAAAACACGAAAAGGTTCATGTGGCCTAGAATTATTACTATTATTCCGCTTTCATTATATATTTTAACCTGATCGGATTAGGTTCTCTGTTACTTCAGACAAAGGTTTCATACGTTACAGTACTTTTTTTCATATCTTAGCTATCTAAGAAAAATAATTTTAACTGACTGACAATCATAAAGTAGTATTAGCATAAATAAAAAACCATTTGAATGTATGAAGAGAGAATGTAAATAAATTGTACCAAGAACTAATAAAGTAGAAATACTACAGGGTATTATTACTACTGCTTCTGCTGCTGCCGCTACAATAATAATAATAATAATAATGATACAGGTAGATAAAAATTTACTTATGGTTGTACAGAAGTTATTTCTCACGTAGCGAGTCCTGAGGGAACGAAATTTAGGTAGACTGCACCAGCTGAGAGCATCGGGAAGTGACGAAGGTCTAGCTGAAAAAGATATAATTGGGTAACGAGTGCTTACGGAGCTGGTTGTTCAGTTGTTGCTTCAGTAGCTATGTTATTAACTGTGTTCTGAAGCTGAAGGTGTTATTCAGTTCTGTACAGTAATCACGGAGGTTATTCCATAGTCTGGTTCCTGCTACTAAAAAGAACTTCGAGAAGGCGGCTGAGTGATGTATTCGAGCAGAAAGGATTTTGCTCTGATGGGAACGGGTATTTCTGCTTTGTTGTTCAGACAAGGGAGTTAGGGTCAAGGAGAGATATAAGGGACAGTGTACGTTGTTAGGAAATTAGAGAAGACAGAGGGTATGGAAATCTTTGATTGTGTCTACACATAACCAAAGCAGCTTTGTAAAAGATGGTAAAATATGATCAAGGAATCGAATGTCACAGATATATAGAACGCAGCCTTTCATTACTAGTTCCGGGCACCACGAATTTTGCACATACAGACCTAGCAGGATAACGTCGCTGTAATGAACATCTGGAAACCTAAGTGTTTGAATAATTTTCTTTTTCCGGTTGAAAGAGAAGAGATTTTTATATTTTTGTGGGGCATGCAGAGATGCTGTTGCCTTCCTCCACACTGCAGCTGTGTGCACAGCAAAATTCAGCTTTTTCACCATTAGACCCTATCAGAGTACTGCTAGATTTTTTCTGAGGGAGAGATGTTGATACTTGTCCTCTTTAACATTAAGGATAGTGGAGATTGGCAACATTTTGGTCAAATGAGCCTAGCATGATCAATCAGGAGCGATTCGATTTTGGCTGGACTGAGTTTCAACCATATGTTCTTTCCCCACGTTAATAGGGCACATAGCTTTATTGAAACCCTCTACAGCTGTTTTCAAATTAATTGGTTTTGAACTTAGATGCGGTTGGAGGTCATCAGCATTCATATGTTATTTTCAATAGAACAAAACTGATGTCTCGTCACTGACATACGGTGAAAAGAGTACTGGACGAAATAACGAGACCTCGGTGACGCTTGTCACTAGCTGACTTCATTGAGACTTTATATAATTTTCAATAGCAACTTAAGTACTGGTTACTGTTAATAAAACACTAACAGTTTCGCGATTAAAATTCATACCACACGAATTTCCTCACTAGCCTTGTTGTTTCTCACCTAACCATTGACGAATAACTCCGTTAAACGATACCTTTCTGCATCAATCTCTAGAGTTCTGCTATAGGGCTCACGTTCTTTCCATGTCTGCAACTTTATGCATGATACCCCGTCACGCCTGAGGCATGTGTACTTTGCGTGGAATAGATACGAACTAACATAATTTCCAGTCGCCTGTTTCAGCTTAAATTTTTGTGTGGGTTTTCTTGATTGTAATGGAAGAATGGAAATCTGCTTCCCATTTCTCGAAAACTGGAAACCTTTATTGCCTCGCTCTCAGCGTTCTGTAATCCGTCTTAAGAAAGCGCGTTATAGTGTGAGCCGGTTTTAAAATAGCCTGCCTGTTATTGCGTACGGAATAGAACGTGAAAATAGAAAATGTAAAAAAGAGTTCGTTCTTCCCGCAATGTGAGGACGGCGACTGTGCTCTAAATTATTATCAGTATCATAGCTCAGTTGCAAAACATCACAGGTCTGAATTAGCTCTGGGCAAACTTATTTACGCACTGCAAATGCTTTTTATGTTAAACAGATGTTGCTCGCAATTGTGATGACAATAAGTCAGGCGCTGGAGCTAGACCCATACAGCATTATTATTATTATTTATTGTTGTTGTTGTTTTATTATTACTACGATTTTTATGCAACCGCCTTCTTTTCTTAAGTTCTTTCCTCTTTCATCAGCGTTAATTCATTCTCTGACTCATTCTTCGAGAGCACTCTTATTTAACCTTCATAAGCAGAACCCATTCTTTACAACTTTTTACCAATTATTATTATTATTATTATTATTATTATTACGTCGTGATCATCATTATTACATGTACCATTAGCTCGTTAATAACAACAGCATTTACGAAAGTAAAGGAAAATACTTAATACTCAGACATTGTACATAAAACGACATATATTTCATCGACTCCCGTGGGTACCAGTTATCAGCTTTTGGGGTTTTAGATTTATTTATTTACGTGCACTCTAAAGAAATAATGTAACTTTAATGACTCACTTCACTACACACGCACGCACGTACGCACACACACACACACACACACACACACACACACACACACACACACACAGACACACACTTTGTAGATTCTTTACGCACTTCTGAGGATGATAATGAAGAAGAGTGCATTTATGCAAGTGTTGTGACTTTGTGACTTTTCTCCAAACATCATTAGTGCGTCTACTTTACGGCCTCCGAAATATTTTATCATTTTCTTTAACACTGAATAAATATTAGTGACAGCTTTAAAGATAAACCAGGCAGACCACGGATCTTATTCACGTTAACAGGTAAATTTTTTTTTTTAGCTGCAAAAGCGTCATATGGTGCATGTAACGTTTTAATTACTGAGCACAAATCTCGTTCACAGCATTCAAAAGTTCATGATCATAATCTGTCTGTGGTATCACAATCGATTTAACTATTTGTGCTCAAGAGTACTTTGGCATGTGTACCGTCGTTGACAATTGAGGCTATATTTACTTCAGTACATGGTCTTTGAAGAAACTGCAGTTGTATCGGCAGGCAGATGCAGGAAATCACGAGGATGTCATGCAGATTTCAACGGTATGAGTAGTGAGAAAATTTCGCACTGAATGCATTGTAAAATCGGAGCTGGCCTATTAGATAGCAAAACATACCGATAATTGGGTCGATAGCAACTTCGTGCCTTCATTTTACAACCGTGTCTTGGATACACTTAAAATATGAAAATCAAGAAAATCCCAAAACAGTTGTAATTCTAAATGGTATTACTCTTATCATTAAGTACAGCTAATGTCTGTCTGTCGCAGGTTTTATTAGTTAGATTGAGTTTTAAACTACGCACACAGTAACTAACTAATTTCGTTTAAGCTGAAGGTACATCCAACTTTAGGTATTTCTAGGCGGACAGCAGTGTGTGATAAGCTAAAAATAAATATACGTAAAATTAGAATGTGACAAATTTTTTGTAACAGTTTGTACGTTAAGTTCTACTATGTAATGATTTGTGAATATGCAGAGCGATACCAAATACAGACATAAAATTTATTTTTTTAGAATGACTAGGACAAAATAGTGTTCGATAACTATCAAGTCAAGCCAGTTAGAAATTCGATTTGGAGAATGATGTCAAATAGGTCATGTCTACACTTGACATTCACCAAAAAGTGTAACTAATGATTAATTAGCTCGGAAATAATTTATATAACAATGAGAACACTTGTTTCATTGGGACAAACAAGCGATCAATATGTTTCTCGCAAACGTTTTTGCACCGGCGGTGAGAGCATTGTTGCTTCCAAACGATCATTTACACTTCCGCTGTGGAACTATTTTCGCAATTATTTATTTTAAGACCAACAGTATTGTGAAAATAGTATGGGAGAAAATGTGGACTATATTTTGAGTGGAAAAATGCTTCCCAGCTTGATTCAGAGGGAAATATCCCGTCAACTTCTGACTGTGTGGCTGGAGATAATACTGGAGAGATGTGTTCGTTTTTGCCATGTTGTTGGCGTGGACTCCTTAATTGTGACTATAAAGTTTATGTCTGTCAGCGTTCAGACAACTTTTATTTATTGGTAATATCAGTTTCGACCTTTCTGTCGTTGTGAGTAGCTTATCATGTTTGTCAGCCAATGACTACGTTAGAGTACATTAGCAGTGAACTTATCCTCTAAGCTCGTACAAGAGACCTCTTGATATATGATGCTTTCCATGATACTTTCAAGAATAATTTAGAACTAAGAATACTGTGGCATCTGTTACAGGTGAAAATTCTTTACACGAGTCCTGCTTTATAATTCATGTAATATATTTTACTGGTGAATGTTGTTTGGTAATAAACGAAGAAATCAAAAGCGAATACAAGCGCCAAGATACTGTCCGAATTCTAATGATAACGGTCTACAAGTTTTCACTGGCTCAATATAACGTCACAACTTTTGACAAGGTAAGGTTATCTGCATTTTCACAGCCAATGTATAAATACAGGATGTAATTGGCACACACTAGTGTTCTACGTAGTAAAAATCTATAAGAAATCATATGAAGAAGAAATAGTGTCGCTTTGTAGTAAAATAAACCATGCGTCTTGTGATATTACAGTTGTATTTTCAAATACATTGCACTAACCGAGTATAGGTTGTCATTTCACCCTTCTTTTTACGTCCAGAAATTTCGGAAATACCAACAGTGGTCTTTTCTTGTCTCGTGTTCTTAGTTTAACATTTTGATAACAAGCTGGTTCTGCGTGAAATCACATTTTTTTTTTTGAAGTACCGATGCCTTCCGCATGAAACAGTCGAGGTTATTGCAAGACATAACATCTAGTGATACGCTGAGGTACTTCTACTAATGTAGTGCATTGTAACACACACAGCATCGAAAGCAATGGTCGGAGCGGATATTGTGCTATGTGACTGTAGGAGATGTGACACGTTGTTTTTTTTTATGGTGTAAATATTGAGGAGATCTTTGATAGTGAAAGTAAGTATGTCTAAAATTATTATAACGTAAGTTTGAGTTTGTACTACTGCCTTTATGAATGTTTGTGATGTGAAAGCACTGGGGCAGTATGTACTTTTGATATAGATTTATTAAAGTATATGTCAATCTTCGAGTTTTATATACAGCTATACATTGTGAATGTATGGAAGTTTCGAGACGTGGGATTGTATTTAGGATAAATGCGGATTTGCTTTCAAGTATGTCTCATAAAATGATGGGTCGCTCAAAACTATATGTCCCAGTGCTT
Source organism: Schistocerca piceifrons (assembly GCF_021461385.2). Lineage (NCBI taxonomy): Eukaryota > Metazoa > Arthropoda > Insecta > Orthoptera > Acrididae > Schistocerca > Schistocerca piceifrons. Next base: position 743,293,016 of record NC_060138.1, read on the forward strand.
CCAAAGAGAAGTCACCTCCCTAAAACAATTGATTGTTTACTTTTTGCCAATTTCTTCTTTCATTCGTTGCTCACTACGATAATAAAGGTTAATTTTGTGAACATTTTTAACACTACATTCCAAAGTGAGACCACTGCCTTAAAACAATAAGTTGTTTACTTTTTGCCAATTTCTTCTTTCATTCGTTGCTCACTACGATAATAAAGGTTAATTTTGTGAACATTTTTAACACTACATTCCAAAGTGAGACCACTGCCTTAAAACAATAAGTTGTTTACTTTTTGCCAATTTCTTCTTGTAGTTGTTGCTTACTGTGAAGACTTGGTAAAAAATTTTAAAATTTATTATTTTAATGTTATTTGCCCTCAAAGGGCTAAGAACCTATTTGGAACTGGATCTGAGCCATTTCCCATATTTCTACTGCTACAGAGATTAGTTTTTGCAGCCCAACAGTTGTACGTTATATCTCATCTATGTATCTGCTGCTTCATCGCAACATTCGCAGACTGATTTTACAGTAATTCCTTACGCTTGCGCCCGATGTGATGAGGAGAATAACATACTAACTGTACAAGAAACTTGTATTTCCAGTAACCAAATTTTTCCTCCGCTGAATATTAAAAAAGGTCAAGGAGCCTAGTACGCTTCCGTAGCTAAGTGCCTGACTGTTGTGCAGAGAAACCGAATTCGATTCCCTGTACTGCCTGTGACTTTCCCTTTGTGGAAGGACTGAAGAAGGGCGTATTCATCCTCGTAATGCCAACTGTGGAACTACTCTAGTGAGAAGTGGCGCCTTCAAGGTTTGCGAAGCTGGCAGTGGTGGGAAGGATGTCTGCTGACCCCACACTCTCCATCATCTCACCCGAATGACGGGGTTGGCAGAGGATGGCACGGCGGACGGCAGGACCTCTAGACGGAGCTTTAGCTTGTTGTGTAGGATTCCAGCAGTGCTGTAGTCGACTTACCAAGAGTAAATACGCAAACTGTTCACAGTCATAGGCATATTAGAGTCAATAATAACAGACAAGCTGTAATACTGCTTTATATGGCAACATCTCAGAGGCGTGAGGTAAAAAATAAAGACGACAAAGTCCTGCGTTAAAACAGAAGAAAGCAGGCAGGATGCGAGCAGCTGCAGAACATACCTAGATAAGTCTGCAAGGACCACGTGAATTTAGGTTTTTCATGTTCATGGATCATATTTGCGACAACGCAAGGTTGAAGGTGTAAGCAGGCTGCTCAGGTTTTTATGTTGGTAAAGCCACGTAGCGCTTTGTATGAAAATCACAGACTGTGCTGTGTGCAGTCTGTGGCTAGTTTGCATTGTTGGAATATCTGCTATTGTAGTGTTGGGCAGTTGGATGTGAACAGCGCGTAGCGTTGCGCAGTAGGAGGTGGTTCGTCAGCAGTGGTGGATGTGGGGAGAGAGATGGCAGAATTTTGAGAGCGGATGATCTGGACGTATGTCCATCAGAGACAGAAATTTTGTAAGACTCGATGTCATGAACTGATATATATATATATATATATATATATATATATATATATATATATATATATATATATATAATGACTTTTGAATACAATTAAGGTAAATACATTGCTTGTTCTCTATCAAAATCTTTCATTTGCTAACTATGCCTATCAGTAGTTAGTGCCTTCAGTAGTTAGAATCTTTTATTTAGCTGGCAGTATTGGCGCTCACTGTATTGCAGTAGTTTGAGTAACGAAGATTTTTGTAAGGTAAGTGATTCATGAAAGGTATAGGTTATTGTTGGTCAGGGCCATTCTTCTGTAGGGATTATTCAAAGTCAGAATGCATTGTGCTAAAATAAATAAATAAATAAATATTGTGTGTCAATTTAGTGATGATTAGAATAAGTAAAGAGAGAAATGTCTGAGTACGTTCAGTTTTGCTCAGCTGTTTGAAAATCAAATAACGTAAGAGGTTTATCAGCACAGTAATTCATAAATTTTTCTGAGGGGATGTTTCAAAGGTGTCAGTAGGTTCACAAATAAGATAAATTTTCTCTATAAAAACATGACTACATTCTGGCCATTTATGTAACTGCATTTGATAAATGTAAACCAAGATGGCAACTATAATGAATAGCAAGGACCAGAGCCACTTGTAAATAAAAGAACATCAGAAAAGTGGGAACTTTGAAAACCTGTGCCATCCGATTACTGCTCAGGCAATCTTGTCAACTAATATTCGACTCAGACTGACAATGAGATATATATTCGTTGCATAGTATGAATAACAATATCTTATAATTTTCTTTTCTTAATTTGAGTGCACCATATCAATGATTTATTTTCAAAATATATGTCAAACAGGATCTCACGTATTTCATTAACCCGTTTTTTCACTTTAAACAAAATAAACTGCATAAACCTCCGACTTCTGTGCCACATACGACTGTTACTCTAAGCTCACAGTTAACATAGTTGCTACATTTCCAATAGGCAATTCAAACTAAATAGGCAAATAACGAGAGAACGGCTAGTCTCTAGTACGTCCCTGTAAAATATTTTGTCGACGTCAAGATGCTTAGACCTGGAGCACTTTTGCATTTGAGCGTGGGTATAGAAAATCCCCACGGAAAACACAATACACTGTCGCCGGGCTGTGATTACTTTTTCGTGCTTCTGAAGTCCCAAGTTCTAAAACGTGTGCTATCTTACCGAATTTCTGCACTTGAGACTCGTGATATATGAACAGCCCAAACTCGAAGCATCAATAGTACTACAAATATCTGAGATAAGTTATTATAAAAATCACGAATCTCAAATAATGAAGATGCGCGTGTTTTCAACATTTCTCGCTTACTTCTGCCTTCATGCTTTCTCGTTTTCCTTACATAGGAGACCTCTTTTGATAGTTCAAAGCTCCAATACGATTCAGTTTCATTTTTGAGAGTGCGGTAACAGTTTGAAGTGTAGTAGGTATCATATTCGGTAGCAATAGTATCGTTCGTAAAATTATTTCTAGAGCGTAGTACACGAATACTTACTAGATTCTCTCTCTTTTAATTTGGAAGAGCTTTACACACAAAGATATTTCTATTTTGTTACATAATTAGCAAGTTTAGGTAAGATATCCTAATCTCTCCTCTTGCAGTGATCGGTCGCTTTTCCAGAGAGCATCAGAGTTTTAAATTTAACCAATGAAACTAAATCTATTTGTATGCAGTATCACACTAATTGTACACTGCAGTCTCATTCAATTGTTTTTTTCCCTATTTTTCTAACAATTATTTAGAAGTCCCCCTGAAAAAATTTTGTTATTTAACCAGGACGGCTTTTCATTTTAAATCCGATGACAGTCATATCTCTATTCCCAGCAGGTGCAGTCGAATTTCAGGAGAGTGTAATCAACATCGTGCTTATCTTGGAACGAAGCAACTTAGAAGACTAACTAAAAAGCAGTTTTTCACTGATGCACAGGTCCACTTTCGCATGTCTTGGTGACTTAGTTAGAATTAATTCTGCCGATCAGCACGTACATTTTATTTTTTTTAAGAAGAAACTCGTTGTGACCCAACGACTCCTTCGACAATATTCACAATTTTAAGAAATAATTTCTTTCGATGGGAAACACGTATTTCTTACGTTTGTTATAGTGACTTGTACGCTAAATTTTTTTTCTTTATACATAGCTCAATGCTAAATTTACTACTTGCTTGACATGAAAGAGAAAAGAAGAATTTTATCGGGATATGACGTTCTCAAGTGTTTGCTGTTAACAAGAGATTACGCCTTCTTGGACGTTGTCCCTTGCGTATGTTTTGCCTTATCTAAACACTCCACGGTAAAAAGCAAGCGTTCTGCACTGTGCTCATTGTTAGTTCCTGGATATCGTCCATGAGAAAACTGCTTACTGCATATACTCGTTGTACATTAGTACAAGTAAGACGAACAGATGACGGATTAAGGAACTGCTATATTTTTGATAGCGACCAAAGGATTTCGCTAACAATGGGTCTCCTAAGCCTCATCCACTATATAACATGTTGCTTGTAAATCTGTCTGGCAGATGAAGCTTAGGAATTTTCAGCAGCACTATCGATCGTGATGAAAATTTTAGTTCCATCAGTAACAATGCGCTTCTCAATGGTTTTCATGCTAGCGTATTACAGGATTGGAATGTTATCTGTCACGTAGCTGGAATATATCTGTATTTTTAAACACAATACAGGATTGAAAAAGATGTAGGCGTACATACTAAAGCAGCAAACAGCAAGGAGATTATCTTGTAAACCACAGAATTGTACTAGTAATATTCCTACTGACGATGAAACGACCCTAAAAAACGAACAGACTGGCAAAGTACAAAAAGAACCAGACTCAGAAAGAAAAGTCTACAAAGAAAACAAAATATAAGAAAGTTGTGCAGAAACCAAATTTTAAAAAAGCGATGGATTGGTGGGGACACAAGGTAAAGAGGCTCCAAATGGAGGGGTAGAGGTAGCAAACATGCAGAGCCAGACAAAGATTATACAATGTACAATGATGTTCGGCATAGTAGGTACTTGGAAAGACTCTTGACGTACAGAAAAGGACATCGCAAAAGCATCTTAGCCCCCTTACCACTTAAGTAGTTAGTTTCAGTTTGATCTAAAGGTTGAAACAAAATGTCCGCCGCGATTCAACGTGAAAATTATAGTATCCATGAAGCAGTGCCAAAAAGTAAATATTCTTTTAGTACAGAAACACAGATCCCTATTTATAGGGTGACTAAGAAGTGTGAAATGATTAGAAGCCATGTCTGTGAACAACGGATGAATACCTACTAAAAAGTTTCTGAAAGAAGTGCATAAGAATATGTACCTCGATACATGCAAGAGCTGAACTATTACAAGTGTTTAATGCAGGAAGTGCAGTTTCAACTTGCAAAAGTTTTTATAAACGCTGCCATGTCCGACACCTCCAACGCAGTTACTACCTGTTTTTCCCAAAATAGCTTGTAAGCCGTGTATTTTATTCTACAATAGGGAAAATGAGATTGAAAAATATTAACGCCTAGACGTCATCGTGGTCTTAGCGCCTAAACTCTAATATGCAAAGGATAGAGAAAAACATTGGCACAGTCACTTTTATGCGAAACCACCTGTGATACGCCAGATATATCCACAGAAAATACAAATCTGGGTGGCAGGATGGGGATTTGAACGTCGTTCTTCCTAAATACTCGTCAATTACCTTAATCACTACCCCATATCACTCGTCGACTCTGCGAATGGGAGACTGTATGTAACACTCGTATTTTATAATGAAATGCCATCACTATATGCCTCCAACAATACTCCGAACATTTAGAAGTAAAGTCTTGAATTGCAACTTACTCTGTAAACTGTTTTCACTTCAATTTCAAAAACAAGGAAATGGTACTATTCCCCAAGCAGAAGCGTCTCGACAGATCGATGAAAGAGGAATTTTTACCTTTGTTTACTGTGTCATGCGAAACCATTACACCCAAATTTTGATCAGAACAGTGGACACACTTTATGGGACACAAACATGTCATTTTTCTTCTTTCATATAAATATTCAGAAAAAGCTAGCTAACTCTAGATTGGAGACCTAACAAGAGAAAGCAGCATTTGGCGACACAGCTGTAATTTTTGGTTCATTTATAAACTAGTTATTCTGTGACTAACGAGAGGAGAAATTTGCCTCCTAGACAGTGCAATAAGAGTTTCAAGGAACGAAATGTAAATTACGTCATAATGCACATGTCACGTAAAAAAGAAGGCTTCTGGCCTTGAATAGTTTATTTCCTTTTCCTAAGTATGGTCGTATGGTCACTCTATCGCTTGAGAATTCTGCAAACATTTCCGCTCATTGAACGCAGAACACGTTGCTAACGAAGCACGTGCCTGACACGAAACTATCTTTCACAAGACACTTGTCCCTAGGAATGTAGGTGGCACATTAAGGAGATGTGATACGTGTCGGAGCTCTAGGAGAACTTTACCCCTCCCCCCCTCCCCCAGCAACCTCCACCCCCAGTGACGGAACGCTTACAAGTTCTAGTTCCACAGCCCAGTACGATGAGGCAACGCTGCCTCTAATGCTTTTCCTCTTGCGGAACGAACCAGGACCAAAGATATTATTAGATACCAGCAAGTCTGCAGCACTTTTATAACAGTCTTCACACAATATCGCGAGACTACATGAGATCCTGGTGCAAACCTGTGGCTCTCCAGGGTCAACTTTCGTGAGATGCAGAAAGTAACTACAGGACGTACCATTCACACTTTAAGCCCCATCCCAAGTCACTTCTACCTTAGCATTTGAAATCGTCCTATCCAATTAGCTAAGATATTTCGGACAAACCCTCGACCGTAAACTAAGAAAAAACCTCTCCGACGAACCACACAACAAAAAACCAACAGTAGATGATCTGAACATGTTGACGACGACCTCCCATTATACTCTACAACAACAAACCGTTAATTCTACGTCTCCTGTCTTACGTCAATGTTACATGAATTTTTGCTTCATCAAAATTTTATCACTCCCTCCAAATCTTCAAACAACACGCATTCATCCTTGTCTTTTGTATCCATCTATTTCCCCCAATTTGATTTATTAATTTCTTACTCTGCACCGCAGATTGAACACTTACGGATTTACTACACTTTCAGCAAAACTGGCACCTGCCATCAAATAATATCATTCCTAATTACCAACCTTTGTACTCTGCCGCTCTCAGACCGGCATGTACACCCAAAATTTCACCTGCACACTTTCCACACCCTACCGGAAAGAATCTTATACCATCTCCCCGTGATTGACAACGGAAATCGCACAGAGGTCTGTGCATCTTATCAGATTCAACTAAATACACTTTATCTCCATGTCACGTATCCTCTTGTCCTCTACGCTCCCCTCTCCTTCCCTCCCGTCACCTCATTTCGCCACCCTCTTACAACAGCCTGATTCAAGATCCTCATTCCCATCATGTCCAAGTCACATCCTTCAAAAAATTCTCTCCCACAAAAGCGCTCATCACTTCTTCCTCAAAATGAACAAATTCAATTTCCGGTCTCTTTTCTTCTCCCTGACATGTAGGGAAGCTGATCTTAAACAAACTAAAATGCAATTTTATACTCGTGATCACATGAAGTCTGGAACCGCGCTGCCGCTACGGTCGCAGGTTGGAATCCTGTCTTGGGCGTGGATGTGTGTGATGTCCTTAGGTTAATTAGGTTTAAGTAGTTCTAAGTTCTAGGGGACTGATGACCTCAGAAGTTAAGTCCCATAGTGCTCAGAGCCATTTGAACCATTTTTTTGATCACGTGAAAAGGCTCGGTAATATTTGATTCGACCGTTGCTAAAGAAGCAGAGGAATAATGACGGTAAATATTTAGCAGGTGTTCAACCAGAACGACATATCACTGAACAACCACAAAAATCTTCTTGTGTCAAAGAAAGATGGTTCACCGTAGTCTGGTATCATTCAGCCTAGAAGAATATTTCTTAAAACACTTACGTCGCATCGAATTTTGAACATTTCGTCTTTCTGGGAACGCTGTGGAAAGAATAGAAAAGATCCAGTTGGAGACGTTGCAAAAAAGAAGTAACACGAAATGTTTGCACTAATAATTGGTGAAGCACGGAGAAGCTAAACAGTATATTACTTCATATCACAACAACAAACATTATGATCAAATATGACACAATAAACGTGAAATTCAAACAATTTATATCTGAAGGGAGTATTAAATTTTTCATTAAAAACTCCATTAGAACTGTAAATGACAAGGACATTTGAAACGTGTCCAGAATCATTTAATAACTTGGGAGCTCGAAACTTCCTAGGTGATACGTGAATAGCAGTCTTTTTGGGAAGGGGCTGGGGGGTGGGGGTTGAAGAGCATGGGGACAACACACCGCTCCATTGGCGGCTCTCGGTCACCCGGACCTTGGAGCCGCTACTGATCGCCGTTGGCCTCGCGGTCCTGAGTGCATCCCATTGCGGTCGTCTACATCTACAACACACTCCGCAAACCACCTAATGGTGTGTGGCGGAGGATACTTTTGCACCACTAACTTAATCCTCCAACCCTGTCCCACTCGCGAATAGCGCGTGGGAAGAATATTTGTCGGTAAGCCTGTGTATAGGTTCTGATTTGTCTCGACAAGGGATATGCGAATAGCAGTCTGACATGCTGACTGCGCAGCTTTGGGTGTTGGGACTAGGAAAGGGTAACAAACAGTGAAATATTATTGTTGATATTAAGTTTCCACGGAATACTGCTTCGTCTTTTCCTCCAACTCTCATGGGCATTTGTGGACCACTGTCCATGAAGTTTTGCTGTGGTTTTGTCGTCTGCCACTTCTGGTACTCTTCGTGAAGTTTAGTACCTGTTTTTTTTGTTAGTACCTTTTTTTCTGTTAGCCAAGTATTTTTTTTTTTCATTTCCCTGATGAATTCTATCGTGTGTTCCTCACACCTCTTCTAGATCTCGTCATGATTAACTTCTATAAGGGATGTTAGGAGGGGTTTGGTTTCAATAGCTAAACGATACTCACACCTATTAGTTATTAAGTATTGCCTAGTATAATTTTCTACAGGGTGTTTCTCTATTTGTTTGATCCACATGGATCCATCGGATTTGCCCTTGTTGGCTGCTTCGAGGTTTTCTTGCTGCTGGTATGGTTCATGATTAGATCTGCACCATCGTCTCACATCTGGTAGGATCCTCCGTCGCACTCTCTTTCACACGAATTTCGTTTTCTTCTAATTCGAGAATTATTATTGGGGCCTTTTTGATTAGAGATAGGCACTTTGCTGCATAGGGAACTGACGGTCTGACTACTGTGTTGTAATGTTTTACTTTCATATTCATTGATATATGTTTTGAGGTGTACATTTTCTACAAGCGTAGTATGCCTTATCTAGATTGATTTTCTGTTTTTCTAGAACTGCAGTTCCAATTAGATCATCTGAGATCCATTCTCCAAGGTATCTTATGTTTCTGGCCCTCTTGATATGCTTGGTAGCACAAAATCTCTTTGTTTTAAAGTGTTTTTAATATTGGTAATGAATTCGATGTTTCCGACGTTCATCAGTAGAGATGTTTTCTCGGTTGGATGCAGTGCCTAAAGTTGCGCGAAAGGCTCTTGTATTTCGTTTGCTAATAAAATCAGGTCTTTAGCAAAGGCCCAGCATGGGGTCTTTAAGTTGTATTATTTGATCTCCATCCTTAATCTGGCGTTCTCTGGTAGCGATCCGGTCCATTCCCTGTTGATTTTTTCCAGGACACAGTTAAACAACAAACACGAAATACCGTCACCTTGCCTCACACCTGCATTGATCGGCAAACTCTGAGAGTTAACCTTAGAATTCGATTTGGATTTGGTGTTGTTCAAATGGTTCAAATGCCTCTGAGCACTATGCGACTTAACTTCCGAGGTCATCAGTCACCTACAACTTAGAACTAATTAAACCTAACTAACCTAAGGACATCACACACATCCATGCCCAGGGTAGGATTCGAACCTGCGACCGTAGCGGTCGCTCGGCTCCAGACTGTAGCGCCTAGAACCGCACGGCCACTCCGACCGGCTTTGGTGTTGCACCGAGTGGCCTGAACCATCCTACTGAGTCTTTCGTTGAATCCTAGGACTTAAAATTCCAAAGAGAGTGGTTCTATCCACGGAGTTGTACGAATTTTAGATGTCTGAGAAAGATGATTCCCATTGTCTCTCTCATTTATTACTGTGCTGGAGGATGGTCTTGAGATTTTATACTGTCTAGCACAGGACCTCGACGCTCTGAAACGAACTTGCTATTACCCTATCTCATTGTCCAGCGCTCCCATTATACACTCCTGGAAATGGAAAAAAGAACACATTGACACCGGTGTGTCAGACCCACCATACTTGCTCCGGACACTGCGAGAGGGCTGTACAAGCAATGATCACACGCACGGCACAGCGGACACACCAGGAACCGCGGTGTTGGCCGTCGAATGGCGCTAGCTGCGCAGCATTTGTGCACCGCCGCCGTCAGTGTCAGCCAGTTTGCCGTGGCATACGGAGCTCCATCGCAGTCTTTAACACTGGTAGCATGCCGCGACAGCGTGGACGTGAACCGTATGTGCAGTTGACGGACTTTGAGCGAGGGCGTATAGTGGGCATGCGGGAGGCCGGGTGGACGTACCGCCGAATTGCTCAACACGTGGGACGTGAGGTCTCCACAGTACATCGATGTTGTCGCCAGTGGTCGGCGGAAGGTGCACGTGCCCGTCGACCTGGGACCGGACCGCAGCGACGCACGGATGCACGCCAAGACCGTAGGATCCTACGCAGTGCCGTAGGGGACCGCACCGCCACTTCCCAGCAAATTAGGGACACTGTTGCTGCTGGGGTATCGGCGAGGACCATTCGCAACCGTCTCCATGAAGCTGGGCTACGGTCCCGCACACCGTTAGGCCGTCTTCCGCTCACGCCCCAGCATCGTGCAGCCCGCCTCCAGTGGTGTCGCGACAGGCGTGAATGGAGGGACGAATGGAGACGTGTCGTCTTCAGCGATGAGAGTCGCTTCTGCCTTGGTACCAATGATGGTCGTATGCGTGTTTGGCGCCGTGCAGGTGAGCGCCACAATCAGGACTGCATACGACCGAGGCACACAGGGCCAACACCCGGCATCATGGTGTGGGGAGCGATCTCCTACACTGGCCGTACACCACTGGTGATCGTCGAGGGGACACTGAATAGTGCACGATACATCCAAACCGTCATCGAACCCATCGTTCTACCATTCCTAGACCGGCAAGGGAACTTGCTGTTCCAACAGGACAATGCACGTCCGCATGTATCCCGTGCCACCCAACGTGCTCTAGAAGGTGTAACTCAACTACCCTGGCCAGCAAGATCTCCGGATCTTTCCCCCATTGAGCATGTTTGGGACTGGATGAAGCGTCGTCTCACGCGGTCTGCACGTCCAGCACGAACGCTGGTCCAACTGAGGCGCCAGGTGGAAATAGCATGGCAAGCCGTTCCACAGGACTACATCCAGCATCTCTACGATCGTCTCCATGGGAGAATAGCAGCCTGCATTGCTGCGAAAGGTGGATATACACTGTACTAGTGCCGACATTGTGCATGCTCTGTTGCTTGTGTCTATGTGCCTGTGGTTCTGTCAGTGTGATCATGTGATGTATCTGACCCCAGGAATGTGTCAATAAAGTTTCCCCTTCCTGGGACAATGAATTCACGGTGTTCTTATTTCAATTTCCAGGAGTGTATGTTATTCGACAAATTTTGTACGGGAGGACAGGGAGAGATACTCCTCACTATATTGGTACTGATACGCCGTGTATTTTCCGGTACATACTTCGTGGTGTCTTGTGGAGTGAAGGCGCACACACACGTACAATGCAGAATTTATGTTTGTATGACTTATCGCAACAGAATGAAAGAATTCAGCCTCTTTTACCGAGTCTCATTGACTTTCCAGTGTCTCTTTAGTTCCATTTTGTGCAAGATGTGCCCCACATTTGTTAAAATTCTGATCAAAACCGTATTCAAAAATTTATTTCTCGTTACTTAGAAAAGGATCCATTTGATTTTGTGAATATATTTTTCAAACGAATCGCAGAAACGGATGACTCTGAATGTGAAATTTAATCTGCATAATAAGTTACAATTACATAGAGTAAAACAATAAGTAGCAAATAAGCAACCAGTCCTTTGGACTAATTCGATGGAAATATACATGATAGTAGAGAATAAAAATAATGTAATCATCCTTCGGGATAATCTCAAACTTAAGAGACGAACAAGTAACATTTAATTGCGGAATTGCACTCAGAAGTGAATTAGTCTCTCGTCGCAGTACCTCATTGCATTGTCAAGAGGTAAGAAAACAATTAGGTATTGTTTTAATTATTCTTAATGAACTTCTTGTAAAGGCAGAAGACACAGTTTCAGAATGCTGAAAACCTTACTATGAACTCTTGGGGAGGCACTTGTTTGATCACGCATGTCCGTCATGCTTATGTGGGCTGAATGACGTGATTGCCCCGTCTTGTGTCTGCGGACACCTCGCTACCACACTTTACGTATCAGATACCAGTCACTCTACCAACGTCTGATCTGCTCAACTCAAAGAATTAGCAACTTGTTGGCATGAAATTTCATTATCTGAACCCTTTGTGAACTTGATTTTACACTGAAATTAATGACTGTGTGTTTAGATTCGTAGCAGAATGCTCAAGTTGTAAATCTGCCTGCTAAAATACATGCAGAAAACAGGTGTTATCGAACAAATCAAGAATCACTGGATCTCCTGTAATAAAAGCATCTTCAATGTTTAACGTATAATGTATGTACACAACGTATTTGTTTCTTCTGTGCAGTCGAGCTCAATGGATAGTGTTCACTAATGAATTTGGAAATGATTACTGTCTTATAGCGATAGAGCCAACGGCCTTGCCACAGTGGTAACACCGGTTCCAGTCAGATCACCGAAGATAAGCGCTGTCGGGTTGGGCTAGCACTTGGATGGCTGACCATCCGGTGTGCCGAGAGGTGTGGGCAAGTGGGGTGCACTCAGCCCTTGTGAGGCAAACTGAGGAGCTACTTGATTGAGAAGTAGTCGCTCCGGACTCGGAAACTGACATAAGACCGGGAGAGCGGTGTGCTGACCAAATGCATCTCCATATTTGCATCCAGTGACGCATGTGGTCTGAGGATGACACGGCGGCCGGTCGGTGCCGTTGGGCTTTCATGGCATGTTCAGGAGGAGTTTATTTTAGTTTTTAGTTTTATATAGCGTTAGAGTAACTGTAACACCTGTTGCCATTTGGTTGACAGCGAATCTGTCGGAAATGAACCAACAGTTTCTTCCTTTATTATTACCTTCTGATTTTATGACCAGTACACTGCGCATTATGCGAATAATTGCATGGGTGCAGGGGGCTACGAAGAAGCGCAACCTGATGCAACCCGTATTATGTAAAAGAAGAATTTATACCTCAAATGGTGGAACAAATAAAAGTAAGGGAATGCAATGATATAATAAACATCCACTAGATAATCGGGGAAGCGAAAATCCTGAACCCGTTTAATGGAACAGTTACAAACGGCTAAACACGTCACAGACAAATTTAAGAGGAACGCTAGTCGATAAGGAGCTTTCTCCAAACATGGTGTGAAGCAGTGATTTTTAAATTGTGCGCCATTGTTAAAATCTGAACTGACCGAGATGAAAATTACACAATCTTAGCTGTGAGGACGTTAACAAAGTTATTTGTCGCAACTCGTAAAGCGTAATGAAAATGTATTGGCAACTGATGAATGAATTTTATTCTGGAAAAGATATACTACAATTGCTGAAATTTGCAGCCATAAATAAAAAAAAAATCAGTTGCTGTGTGACGACTCACCAGATTCCACGGGTCCCATGTACCGGAATACTCAGAAAATATCGCATGAACCTCCAAAATTTTGTCGATAGAGTTCAGGTCTTCGTGCAGTCCCTACTCTCGTCAGGAATAGTGCTAACGTACAAGGCATATATTAAGAGGGTTATCCGGAAAGTAAGATCCGATGGTGTGCGAAATGGAAATCACAGTGAAAATCCGATGAAGCTTTGCAACAAAAGTGTTGGGCTGTGTATCTAGTATGCCCGTCGAGCGCTTCACGTCGCTCTTTACAGTTCTGAGCGCACAATGAACACGTAGAGAACAATGGTGTCTCCTGCCAAGTATGAGGGCCTGGTGTGAGATTGCGCCTGGTGTCACGCAGCATACATAACGTAACTGTCATACGTTTCCTTCTGCATGACATTTCTCGGCCGCAGTCTGAAGGGACAATGAAGATGCTCCAGCAACGTTCCCGTTGAAGAGTGTTCGATCACTCACAATAGAGCCCGTAATAGACTTTCCATGACTTTCATCTCTGCTCACATCAACCGCTAGCTATGAAGACAACGTTTTGGCACAGATAACGAGTTGTAGACCAGCGTAGAGTATTGGCAGGAAACACAGGCGGCTCGCTTCTATGACGAGGGTATTGGAAAGTTGGTACAATGCTACGACAAGTGTCTATGTAGAGAAGTAGCAACTAACTGTAGCAAATAAAATATTTTTGATTTTCACAGTGGTTTTCATATTGTGACCGATCGGACCTTACTTTTCGAATAGGCGTCGTAAATTTATTAGTTCCTCTCATGTAACTAAATATTGAACACGGTAGAATTGGAAACTTGTACGGAAAAAAAAAATCTCCGATACATGCGAAAAGTCGGCATCCTCTGTTACGGCTTCAAAGCTACCTAAGAGATTGGGATGTGGGGGCAGTGGGGTGATTGGGTATTATAAATGAAATGAGCGTATGGCATCGTGGGCCGGGAGGCCCCTATTCCGGGAAGTTCGGCTGTCAAGTGCAAGTCTTATTTCATTCGACGCCATATTGGGCGACTTGCGCGCCGGCTGGGTATGATGACTGCTACCAGCTACAGATTATTTCACTATATGTGTTTATGAAACTATGTGGTTCTGGAGAGCTTTTCAGTCTCAGGTAACTATAATGTATACAGACAGATTGAAGTGACAAATGAAAATTTGTACCAAGGCCAGGATTCGAAACCAAGACTCTCACTCTATAGCCAGATGCGCTACACATCACGCCACCCTGGCACTGACAGTGGCTTAGCACAATTGTATGGACTACCCTAACACGCCTCCTTCGTCAACCTAAATTACCTTTCGCGCCTTAGCCCACTTGATATACCATATAAACTCGAATAGCATTGAAGAGGCTGTCCAACTGTATTGGAACATCAGCATCGAATGAAACGGAGGATCCCGCCTGAAACCCGGGGATAGGTATGTTTATATATTTGCATTTACGAGGATGAGTCAAATGAAAACCTTAAATATGTAATAACAAATGGAAATTTCGCGCCATTATCCTGTAAGTTGGTAAGCGTGCTACAAACAGCGCACGCTGTAGGTGACAGCATAGTGCAGATGCACACATACCGTCGCAGTGTAAGTATAAAGATGGCCGCCCCACTTGCGACTTGCACCAGGGAAGAACAGCGTTCTGTTATTCGGTTTTTGAGTAGTGAAGGTATGAAACCTATTGAAATTCATCGACGAATGAAGGCTCAGTACGGTGATGCATGTTTGTCACAGCAGCAAGTCTACGAAAGGAGTAGGAAGTTCGCAAATGGTGTGACTTCAGTGGAAGATGCTCCTCGTCCAGGTCAGGCACAACGAGTTGTGACTCCACAGAATATTGCAGCAGTTGAAGCCATAGTGAAGAAAAACCGTCGAATGACACTGAATGACATTGCAGCATGTTTACAGATCAGTCATGGGTCAGAACACCACATTGTGCATGATGTGCTCCAGTTTCACAAAGTGTCTGTAAGATGGGTACCACGGCAGCTGACTCCTGAAATGAGAGAACGACCTGTTGATGCTTGTGAAGAACTTCTCCGGCGCTATGAACGAGAAGGTGATATGAAGTGAGCGATCAAGGAATGGCGCCATTCCTCATCACTAAAACCAAAGAAGTTTCGAACAGAACCATCAGCAGGGAAGTTCATGCTGACTCTCTTTTGGGGCGAAAAACGCGTCATTTTGGAGCATTACATGCCTAGAGGGGCCACTGTCACCAGTACATCATACACGGATCTCCTAAAAAAATCATCTGCGGCCTGCAATCAAATCAGAGCGACGTGAATTGCTGTCAGCAGGTGTCCTTTGGCAACAAGACAACGCAAGGCCCCACACTGCCCGTACAACAGTTGCAACAATCACAGACCTGCATTTTGAGTGTCTTCCTCATCCACCATACTCACCAGACCTTGCCCCAAGTGATTTCCATATGTTTGGACCACTGAAAGACGAAATAGCAGGAAAGAAGTTCCGTTCTGATGAAGAGGTACGCCACGCGGTGCATGACTAATTGCGCGGACTACCAAAAGAATTTTTTTCTAAAGGAATTTATGCACTTTGTAAGTGCTGGAGGACTTGCATTGAGCATGGGGGAGATTATGTTGAAAAGTGATACAGCTTTGTACCACTTGTGCACAATAAATTATATTTAAAAAATATTTAAGGTTTTCATTTGACTCACCCTCGTAAATGAATTTTCAAATTTTTCAGTACACTTTAGGAGAATAAAGTGGAATACAAGAGTCTCAAAAATGACAAGGAATTTTACGACGTTACAAGATGTGCTTAACACAGAATGCTTTTCAGTTGAATTCTTGGGGACTATCCACGCAGATGCGCTTGTGGCCTGTCGAGAGAGCTGCAGAAGATATTCCAGGCAGAAAAAGGCACCCATTCACAGAATGACCATCCCTACCGGCAAGACAAATTCCACACTGTTTACCGAGTCAAGGGGTAAAACCAGCAGTTAGCAGGCAGCTGAGTGAAAATGAAAACAACGGGAAGAGCCTCCGCTAAGAAAATACTAACAGAAGAGGAAACGATTACAAGAAACAGCAGCTCCCTATTTAGACATTCACCTGCCCATAACCTCAAGCACAACTAAAGCGCTTAATAAAATACTACTAATAGTGCATATTTCGATTCTATATTGTGTAAAGTATGACGTTGTCAAAGTTGCGAGAATTTGTTGCTGTTAGGGTCCTGAAACCAACTGCAACACACAAGAACTCGTCGAATTTTTGACAGAATGTTTTAAAGTGATGTACTGTTCTCAACTGAAATTTTTTCCAAGTTATGCCCAAGCAGTGTGTTAAGCATTAGTATAAACGAATAATTATTAGTATATTAAAACATCTTTGCCGGTTAAAAGTTGGGATGACCAAAGCGCTGGAGAGGGGAGTGTGGGTAGAAATAACATACTGTCTAAGACCTCTTTAGCCTCCGTCTCCTAAATCCAACTCTGAATCTGACCCTGTATGATACTTCAGTCAGCAGTGCGATCCTTATCTTCGGACTGCCTGTAGCAAGTATCCCTTGAAGCCGAAACAGATTACGTGACACAGTAGAGTGAGAGGAGCCAGTGGCCGCGCACACGTGGGCTCTGAGACACGCAGCGGTGAGTCGGGCCTTCCTGTGTGTTCCCCTGGCCGGGAGGCCAGGCAGGTTCCGCGCCGCAATCTAGAATCACCACTTACTCCTAATGGCCGCCGCATTCGTAATTAAACTTCTCGTTAAGCAGTAGGGGCCGCTACTTTCTGCCCAAAACGGGTTTCCCTCTGCGATAAGATGACAAGGGACATTTCTGCGCAGCTTATGTTAAACACACCGAGTCCCGAACTGAGCTTCACACTCAAGCGACACGTCACAACGTCTTTCACCGGGAGAGAAGTTCTGATTTTGTTTCAACAAGCCCTTTATTTCTTGGAGGGTGTTAATGGCTTCACTAGTGAAACTGAGACATGAACAATAAACGTGAATGGATAATCTGAATTACGGTAAACAGAAACAGTCACCTAGATCGAATGCCACTCCAGTTACTGTACTTCCAAGTAATTATCTGCAGATATTTATTGGGCAAATACCTACAACCATACCTGCCTTTACAGTAGCTGTACTGCTCTTCATGAATATATTCAACGCAAAGATTTTCTAGGCGACCACACACATTTACCTTCGTGTTATAACAAAATTATCTCATTACTTATACTTGTTTTTTCTTTAGTCATACTGAAACACAATGTAATGTATCCCTCGTATGTAAATTACTATTGGCCATTAAAATTGCTACACCACGAAGATGTGATACAGACGCGAAACTTAACCGACAGGAAGAAGATGCTGTGATATGCAAATGAATAGCTTTTGAGAGCATTCACACAAAATTGGCGCCAGTGGCGACACCTACAACGTGCTGACATGAAGGAAGTTACCAACCGATTTCTCAAACATAAACAGCGATTGACCGGCGTTGCCTGGCGAAACGTTGTTGTGATGCCTCGTGTAAGGAGGAGAAATGCGTACCATCACGTTTCCGACTTTGATAAAGGTCGGGTTGTAGCCTATCGCGATTGCGATTTATCGTATCGCGACATTGCTGCGCGCGTTGGTCGAGATCCAATAACTGTTAGCAGAATATGGAATGGGTGAGTTCAGGAGGATGATCCCGGAACGCCGTGCTGGATCCCAACGGCCTCGTATCACTAGCAGTCGAGATGACAGGCATCTTATCCGCATGGCTGTAACGGATCGTGCAGGCACGTCTCGAGCCCTGAGTCAGCAGATGGGGGCGTTTGCAAGACAACAATCATCTGCATGAACAGTTGGACGACGCTTGCAGCAGCATGGACTGTCAGCACGGAGACTATGGCTGCGGTTACCCTTGACGCTGCATCACAGACAGGAGCGCCTGCGATGGTGTACTCAACGACAAACCTGGGTGCACGAATGGCAAAACGTCATTTTTTGGATGAATCCAGGTTTTGTTTACAGCATCATGATGGTCGCATCCGTGTTTGGCGACATAGCGGTGAACGCACGTTGGAAGCGTGTATTCGTCATCGCCATACTGCCGTATCACCCGGCGTGATGGTATGGGGTGCCATTGGTTTCACGTATTGGTCACCTCTTGTTCGCATTGACGGCACTTTGAACAGTGGACGTTACATTTCAGATGTGTTACGACCCGTGGCTCTACCCTTCATTCGATCCCTGCGAAACCCTACATTTCAGCAGGATAATGTACGACCGCATGTTGCAGGTCCTGTACGGGCCTTTCTGGATACAGAAAATGTTCGACTGGTGCCCTGGCCACCACATTCTCCAGATCTCTCACCAATTGAAAGCGTCTGCTCAATGGTGGCCGAGCAACTGGCTCGTCACAATACGCCAGTCGCTACTCTTGATGAACTGTGGTATCGTGTTGAGTCTGCATGGACAGCTGTACCTGTACACGCCATCCAAGCTGTGTTTGACTCAATGCCCAGGCGTATCAAAGCCGTTATTACGGCCAGAGGTGGTTGTTCTGGGTACTGGTTTCTCAGGATCTACGCACCCAATTTGCGTGAAAATGTAATCACATGCCAGTTCTAGTATAATATATTTGTCCAATGAACACCCGTTTATCATCTGCGTTTCTTCTTGGTGTAGCAATTTTAATGGCCAGTAGCGTAATATATCTAATAGATATAAGCGTGGTTAGTCCATCCGTGGCTCTATAACTCTAAAACGACGCCTACATCCCCACAGGGTTATGTGGTACGACCTGGAACTGCACGGATTGAGTTCGAAGATATGGGTGTCAAAATAGGGCACCGCACCAATGGACGTAAGAGGGAAGTCAGTGAAGTAGCTGCAAATCGAATGCCGAAGTGGCCGAGACTGACCAGAATGCTCCTTGTAGAAAATTCGAGAATCTTGTTGAAGAATGTCCCAGATTGCTATAGAATCTTCAGGTGTGTTCTAGAATTTTCCTGAACGTTCGAAAATCTTCTAAAATGCTCCAGCATACTTGAGAACGTCCTAAGAGTTCCATTATCCTATTCTGGTGGGATACGTTGCAGCTCAATGTAGATAATGTTGAGAAGTATGCATCAATATACTTCAGACAACAGATTAGAGCAGATCAAGGAAACGTGAAAGTGGTAGAAAATGAAATAAATTTAAGTGGAACTGAATTGCCTTAATGCAGTGAATATTCATAGAATTAAAGTGAGGGAAGTTCGTGAAATACAATGATCGAAACTGCATAAACAAAAAATTAGTAAATGAGGAGTGCAAAGTAGAAAAAGCAGAGATTATAGTTTGGCGGGTGAAGCATTCCGTTATGATCCCACTAGAGAGTACGAAAGAGTCTTTTAACGTTTTCTAACATTTATGTAGGTTTTGAAAATTTCTCTAATATTGTTGAATGTCCTCGGTGTTCTGTTAACAAAGAAATGAGTCACAGAGTGTTTTATTTCAAAACGGGGTGTTGTTACACACTTAAATGAAATTAAGAGTACCTGACAGTATATTTGAGTGTGAAATACTAATACATTTCAATGGCTGTTTTTTAAGATGTCGTCGAGTGTTCTCGAGTGATCCGCAATGTTCTTATAAAGCTAATAAAAATAAAGACGTTGCGAAGCACATAAATTATTGAACGTGGCTAAAAGTGATCACTTATTTGCTATAGATGATGAAAAAAAAGCATTGGCAGCAATGCGAATGGCATCGCAGAATCAATTAAATGAATAAATTATTACTGCTGAGCCACAAGCTGAGACTGAAGCAAAGATGACTGCAACGAAAGTACATCTACATCTACATCTACATTTATACTCCGCAAGTCACCCAACGGTGTGTAGCGGAGGGCAATTTACGTGCCACTGTCAGTACCTCCCTTTCCTGTTCCAGTCGCGTTGTGTAAGTAGTACCATGTACGTTCCTCTCAGGTGGTGTTAACTCGTTGTTGAGAACCTGAGAACCACAGTGATGTCTCATTGGGAGAGAAAAAGTGGCTGGAGGTACAAAATAACATAAGAGTATTACAGTAGGCGACACTGAAAGTTGAACAGATGGACAAAATGGCTCTAAGGACTATGCGACTTAACATCTGAGGTCATCAGTCTCCTAGACTTAGAACTACTTAAACCTAACTAACCTAAGGACATCACACACATCCTTGTCCGAGGCAGGATTCGAACCTGCGACCATAGCAGCAGCGCGGTTCCGGACTGAAGTGCCTAGAACCGCTCGGCCACAGCGGCCGGCACAGATGGACAGAATTGGCTTTAAAGCGATTAAGGAAATGTCACCGCCCTTTGATACACGGCAGCTCCTCCGTTGCAAGGAACAACCAGTATACGGTGTCTATGGGAAACCGGCTCCAGTGTGACGCATGTTTCGTGATTGGTTTTGTATTCGAATAAGACGACAACGGTTAGCCTGCTTGTTGACTTGTCTCTTTTTCGGATGTGTTATTTTTCTCACTCGTTTCAAGTTTTTTTTGCTTGCTTGGTGATGAATCGGCTATATCTGTTTAAACATTTTTTTTAAACGACTGAAGAAAATGTTCGTTTTCATGTATTTATGCAGCACATACATATAGAACAGCGAAGATGAATATAATTTCGTATCTCTCAAGCATACTAGCCTCAAGGATGAAGAGAACGTGTGTGATGATCTGGATATCACTGTTCCGAAACACAGAAATCACATCGTCGTAATCCCTCTTCAATTCCCCCCGAACAAAATCTAAATGTACCCAGAATGTTATTGGTGCCTGTTGAATAAGAACGTAAGATGAATTCCGAACTGGCTGTCAATTATGCAGGTTGTTCGCTTGTAAAAGATACACGTTTGACGTCTTTACGAATGAAAAAACACATACTTAACGTCCAGTACTTGCATACATGAAACTGGCGGCACGGGTGATATTTGCTTTCAATAAGAACGTCTACAGATGCGTGTTGCATGTATGACATAAATGGCGGACTTTTTCGTAAATCGAGTGCGATTGTGGTCACGTTAAGTGTGACATGAACCACTCAGACGCGATGCTACTGTGACAGCAGCTTATCGGCAGCTTCCGGAGATAGGAGGCTCATGGGAGAAAGGTGAGCAAGCAGATGGTTGGCGACTGAGGAATCTGTGCTAAGAGTGTGTTTGTGTGTATCGAAGCAACAGAAAGAGAGAGAGAGAGAGAGAGAGAGAGAGAGAGAGAGATAGAGAGAGGGATGGAGAGAGAGAGAGAGAAGGAGGGGGGGGGGGGAGGGAGGGGAGAGCGAGAGTGGTGCTGGGAGAGTTGTTCAGACGTTTGGTAGAAATCAGCCGTAGTAATGCAATAAGACAGTGGTCCACCTTTTGCGGAAGTTTATCAGCACCTGCATAATGCTGGGCATCTCACTGACGAATATTAATAATATTTTATGTTTTTCATATTTCATTCGTGGAACAAGTACAGAGAAAACATCCATTAATCTTACCTGTTCCACATTACCATGTAATCTGACCATTTTGATTCAGAACTGATGGTGAAATGGATTTAGAGTAGGCCAAAGAGCAAAAATTGCTTGAAGAAGGGAACTGACTTAATTTGTAAATTGCTGACAGTATTAGAAATAGAGAGCAAATAAGTTCACTACACCACAAAAGCTCCAAATCAGCTAAGTCTGAGAAATCTTATACTGAAGTTTTCGTCCTAAAATGTGAAATGTTCTAAAGTTGATATTTCGAGACGACTGACACTTGTTTGAGTTCGTTAATACTTTACCCATGGATAAATATTTTCTCATATCTGGTTGAAGATTACTGCTACCATGCATACTGCCCATCGCTGAGGCTCTGATGGACAGTAAGAATGCAATGGGTCATTGCGATTTTTCGTGTGAATACGAGTATATAAGTAAATTTCCATACTGCAGTGGTAAGTTTGTTGCTACAGAGAAATGCAATCGAAAAATACGAAATGACCTACACTGCGTATGAGTTCCCTAGAGTCGGACTTACAATCTGTCACTGTTAGGCTCCTTAATTGACAGGCGTGGCGCGCGTGCGAATTCAGTGACGCAAGACACCACCAGTCTGCATATATTTAAGTTTTGAACACCATTCAATTTATCAGCAACGGATACATCGTGCTAGATCTGTATCGTTTGCTTCATACTTGTGATATGCAACCCTTGTTTTAACTATAGTCCTAATGCGGATTGGACACTATGAGATTGGATGCTGGGATACGTAAATATTCCAATCTTATTTCGTGGTCATTTGAGCTGGAAGATAACTTCGGGTTGCACAAAGGCAGGGAATGGTATCGGCCGTTGTTTTGAAAGAAACGTCCTAATCGATTTAGGAAACCCACTGTAAACCTGAGTCTGGGTGACTGGCCTGGGATTTTAACCTGGGTGGTCCAAAACCAAAACATTGCATCACCTCGCTAGATTACTATGGTCTTATTTCTAGAAACACTGGAAATTATCATTGTACAGGTATCGAGTAAAGTTTATCTCGAAATAACATTAAGTGAAACAACGATGAATTTCTAAAACTTCGTTAGCCGTTTCTTAAAAAATGCGTATATAGATTACAACTGTTGCATTAATATTGTTACAGTTTCAGAAAAAAATAGGTATTTGTAAACCTGAAATTTTCAAATTTTGGAGTGAGATATCAATCTCCTTAAAGTTTTTGCTTGTAACTGAATGATTATGGATGATCTCCTGTAGAGCGTCAGTGTGTTTTCGTGACGACGTCTCCTTGATCGTAGAGTTCGGACCGTATTCCATCAATACTCTAAATTATTTACACATATCTGGTTTACTCTGCTGGCTAAATTTTTAAAATAGTAATGTAGTATATGTCAAGTAGATATATAAAGAAGAAATGAGAGAAAGAAACTAATTAAGAAGACTTGGATCTCTTACAAATTTGTTCCACATTATATACAGTACCGTTGCAGTTACAAGTATCATTTCAATAAAGATCAGCGACTCAGTGTCTTGGCATTCATTGTAACAATAAACACACGTTAATAAGACAGTTCGTGAGGGACACAAATTTGTCTAATTTTGCTAGAGCTTTGGGGCTGATTGTGTCTACACTAAATAATAACACGTTTTCATCAAATTCCACTATAAGATAAACTATACGGGATACAACAGTGTAGTCAGAAGACTTATTAATAGCAGTAGCAACGCATGTCGGAGTTAGCTAACGTCATTCTGTCAGCGAGCGTCTGAGTGCTTATATAATTTCAACTGCGTGCCTTCGCTTATATGCAAGTGCGCCTGAGAAACTTGCGACTTTTCTTATTAGCTACCGTGAACGACGGACGAAGCATACGTCCTCCGCATTTTCTTCCTGCCTCTCCGCTCCTCAGAAGGAGCATTTTTTCCTTACACAGGGGACCTGCCCTAATAAACACCAAGACAAAAGAGGCACTTTTAATTAATTAAAGTGCTTCCGGCGGTTTTTGTGTCGTAGTCGGCGGGTTCCTCTGAAGAAGCCGTGCATAACACAGGAGCAAAGAGGCTCTAAAAAAGAAAACGTCCGCTACTAGAGAACGGGGCGGGTAGTTAGCTATTCCGAGGGACAATGCATTATCATCGAGACGATTACGCCGGCAGTTCCCACCTGCAAACATGGCAGTGCAAATGTGTTCGCTATTCACAAATTTAGAAAACGAGTAATAGTATTAACTAGACCTGAGGTGTATTTTCGATATCTGCCACGTACGAGTACACGACTAAGCAAAATTCGCGCAATCCGAGTACCTCACGCTGTTTCTTGGAACAGTCTAAAGCAGAGCTGCATGAGTTTCAGTCGATACTTCTTTTCTGAAAGACAATTATGATAAGTAAATGTAGTCGCATTTACAAGGAGACCGATTGTCTGTAAGGCGCTCCACTGATGGTTTACTGATACCGTGAGGAGACGTCTTGGGTTCGAAATCATGATGTAGCTCTCCAATTCGTAGTCTTTAGAAACTTATGTGCTTCAGGTTGCCAAATTCTACACATTAAAATATCCCAGAATCATTTTTCTTGCAATATCTATGTCTACATCTACGTGATTACTCTGCTATTCACAATAAAATGTCTGGAAGAGGGTTCAATGCACCACCTTCAAGCTGTCTCTCTACCGTTCCACTCCCGAACGGCGTGCGGAAAGAACGAGCACTTAAATTTTTTTGTGTGAGCCCCAATTTCTCTTATTTTCTCGTGATCATCATTTCTCCCTATGTAGCTGGGGGCCAACATAATTATATTTGCAGTTGGAGGAGAAAATTGGTGATTGAAATTTCATGCGAAGATCCCATTGCAACGAAAAACGCCTTTGTTTTAATGATTGCCACTCCAATTCACGTATCATGTCTGTGGCACTATCTCCCCTATTTCGCGATAATACAAAACGAGCCGCCCTTCTTTGAACTTCTTCGATGTCATCCGTCAGTTCCACCTGATGTGGATCCCACACCGCACAGCAATACTCCAGAATAGGGCGGACAAGTGTAATGTAAGCAATCTCTTTGGTAGATCTGTTGCACCTTCTAAGCATACTGCCAATGAATCGCAGTCTTTGATTTGCTCTACGCACAACATTATCTATGTGATTGTTCCAATTTATGTTATTTGTAATTGTAATCCCTAAGTATTTAGTTGAATTTACAGCCTTCATATTTGTGCGACTTATCTTGTAATCGAAATTTACCGGATTTCTTTAGTACTCAAGTGAATATCTTCCATTTTTACCTGAATTTTTAAAAAAATTTCACAATGTTCGAGAGTATTTGAAAATATTCCCGAATGCTATGGAATGTTCTGCAACATTGTGGACCACTCGAATCCTTTTTGATATGTTCCAGAACTCTCCACTGGTGGGGGTACCCATCGGTAGGGGTATATAAAATAAGATAAGTCGTGGTTCCGAACGTGTTTCTTATTAGTGATGAAGGGGGGAACGGAGAAAGCAGTGTAGTGAGTAAATAAAAACAAACAGTGAAGTGTGAGTAGTCAAAGTGATACAGTGGCTGAATGTAAATCGAAAATAAAGTGTGAAAAGTGTGTAAAGTGCATGTAGTGTATTTGTTAACAAGAAGTTGATTTTATTTATATTTCAGACAATGCCCAAACGTAAAGTAGGAGGATATCTTGCCGGTCCTAGAGCAAAACGGCGAAAACAAAAAGAACAGCGAAAAAACGAAACAGACGAAGAGTGCAAAGCACGTTTAAGTTCCCAACGAATTAGGATTAGCACCATGAGAAGCAGAGAAACCGACGAACAACGAAATGAACGAACTGAAGAATCAAGAATTGCGACACAGTTCTATATTGAAAAACTGCGAACTCAAGCCAGTCATGGAAATATCACCCTCCGAGATGTGCGGACGAGAACTAATAAACCGTACAACTTACCAAATAAGCCTTCCACTAAGACACGACTAAAGAATATAACAAATACAAACACATCGTAATCGGGAAAATTGGTAACATCTACCAATTTTACAACGCCAAAAAATTTAGCAGAGAAACACCAGGATTCTTTTGCATAAATGGAAAAATTCGGTTACCATCACTGGAAGCTCCTCTGTAGGAATTGTTACATTAAATGACCGGGGAAATTTCAGAATCAAAACACTTTCCTCAAAATAGTGTATAAAAGCGTACAATGCCTGCCTCCAAATGACTTCTTTCGTTGTCACTAATAGAATTAAAGTCGATTACGTTTTTTTTTCCATCCAAGGAGAAACAATCACAAAATGAGACCATAAAATCACAAAATGAGACCATAAATTTCTGCCAATATATTTCATCGGAAATGTTGAAACAGAAACTGATCAACGATGCACAAATATCGTTGGATTGAAACGAGATGTGGTCCAAGATGTACAGAGGATCTTATACAAACACAATAACTGAATCACATGTTCAAAACAGCTCTAGACCGAATGATTTCTGATGACTGTAAAGCTATAATTCAAGCCGACAAGACACCACCTGGTGAGCGCAAACGTCGACTTAATGCACCTCAGATAGACGAAGTCACCGTCGCAATGCACAATGAAAACACAAGCCGTGACACAATTGTACAACGGAGAAGAGAAAGACTACTGCGCATTGCAGAGACACACCGTTCATATGATATCTTCCAACATCCATTAATATTTCTGCATGGAGAGGACAGATATCATTTTAATGTGAAAGAAATCCAACCTGAAACCGGTGTAGAAATAAACAAAAATGTCACTTGCAAAGATTTCTATGCTTACCGTTTAATGGTCAGAGACAATCAAACGTAATCACATTCTCAACGCACGCTGATTATTCTAACAATTTCTGGTAGATACGCATGCAAAAGTTGAAGCGGAACGGATGCTTTTCATAAGACTAAATCAGAAGAAACTACGCTTAAAAGAACACATCCACGTTCGAGACGCAATCATAAATGACGGAAACATTGACGACTTTGGAACAATGGTAATCTTATCCTCATCATACATAGGCAGACAGAAACACAGGCACGAATTCACTCAAGATGCCATGACCTACATATGAAAATAAGGACGACCTGACCCCTTCACAACATTCACAAGCAATTCGTCGTGGCCACAAATCAAAGAACAACTGAGATACGGACAAGCCCCCAATGCATCGACACGATATAATAGCTCGAATTTTCTGACAAATGAGATTTATTGAAGTCATCGCAAAATATCATGTCGTTGTTCATCCTACACAATCGAAAACGGACTGCCTCACTCACATAATCTCATATGGCTACACGACAGAATTCATCCCACGGGTATCGACAAAGCCATCCAAGCTGAATTCCTCAAGCCACAAGAAGATCGGAAACTGTACAACATAATTGTGGATAACATGATTCATGGACCATGCGGGCCACTAAACCCCAATCATCTGCCATGTATGAATGATGGAAAATGTACACAGGAAAAAATACCCAAAACCTACTCGGACGACACAAAAACTGGAGTTGATAGCTATCCCAAATACAGAAGACAGTTCACAGTAAAAATACGAATACGAGGCAGCGACAAACTGCAAATAGGTAGGCAATGGGTAGTACCATATAACACACTACGTTCCAAAATGAAGCAAGCACAAATAAACGCAGGATACTGCAATTCAGTGAAATCCATCAAATACTTACGTAAGTATATGAACAAAGGCAGTGAATTGGCAGTATTTGAAATAGCCAATGACTGCGAACAACTAAACAGAAACGATGGGACCCTCATGTACCAAATGGGAAGATACATCAACAGTAACGAAGCAGCCTGGTGGATTTTCTGTTTCCTCATACACGAACGCCAATCGACTGTGCAACATCTAGCAGTACATTTGGAGGATGGACAGAGAGATTACGTCATAAAAGACACCGCCAGAAAAAATGCAAGCGAACCACCTTAGAACACAATCTTAATAGCTTTTTACCAGCCGTGTCGAACAGATAATTTCGTGAAAACATTACTATATGTCGAAGTCCCTATCTATTATACATGGAACACTACAAGAAGGAATTCCAGTTGAAGATCATTCAGAAACCATGAAACTGGCGCACTAGGCCGAGTACACACCGTACGTCCGAACAACGCCGAATATTTCTATCTCTGAATATTGCTACACGAAATACGGGAAGCAACAAGTTTCACAGATCTCAAAACTGTTGACGGTTACCTATGCCAGACGTACAGAGACGCATGTCAGTGCTTTTGACTACTGGAAAACGACAACCACTAAGAATTACCACTACAAGAAATCTCACTCACAGACTCAAATAGTGAGAGACTTATTCGCCATAATTCTAACAACACGTAACCCCGCGAATCCAAAACAGCTATGGGACACAATCAAAGAGAGTAAGAGTGATGACATATTGTATCAAACCCGACAAGCTCATTCTGAACCGATAATCGACGACGACATCTTTAGTGAAACACTCATTTGTTTAGAAAATAAATGTTAAACAATAAGCAACCAGACCTTGGTACTACTTTGGATGCAAGCACCATGAAAAGATGCAATCAGTTTGCTAAACCTCGAAATTGCAAAGGAGAAACGCTACATCAACGAAATAGTTCAATATATTGCTCGCAACAAATAACTCGATGAAAGTCAAAAGTAAATTTATAGCGTTGTCATGGACCGGATCGATAACATTTGAGGAATTATTTATTTGCAAGCACCAGGCGGCACTTAATAAATCTATTGCTGGCGGAAATAGGTGCTAAACAACACATCGCACTTGCGATGGTATCATCAGACGTTGCAGTCACAATTACGGAAGGAGGACGAACTGCCCATTCCGCCCTACAAATACCGCTGAATATAGCCGAAGAACAGTTCCCAGAACGTAAACTCTCAAGAGCATCTCGACGAGATGAACTGCTATAGCATGCTAAAATTATCTTCTGGGACTAATGCACAACGGCACATTAAAAATCACTCGAAGTCACTGCCAGAACATTACAAGACTTGCGAGGAAATTCTGAAGTGATGGCGGGAGGTCTACTCATACTCTCAGGAGATTTTCGTCAAATAATTCCAGTTTTCCCCAAATCAATACCAGCAGACGTGATCAATGCATTCTTAAAAAAAGTCATATCTCTGGCCAACAACTTCTACAAATAGGCGAAGGCACATATCCTAATGACCAGACGACCGGCCTCATTAAACTCAACAGTGATTTTTGTAACATAGCTACTGCTGGAAACGAACACCAAATGTATCCAAACATTGTTCACAACTATACGAATCCGGACTGGCTGTTTGAAAGTGCAACTAAAAATAATATTGTACATGATATCAACTTTAATATTCAAAGAAAATTCCCTGTGAAGAGAGAATATACAAATCGATCGACACAATAGTTGACGTTGAAGACAGCGTGAACTTCCCTACAAAAATTCTAAACTCTCTGCAAGTACCAAGAATGCCAGTACACTGCCTTAGACTTAAAATTTGTTCTCCATATTACTCAGAAATCTGAACTCACCAAATCTGTGTAATGGATCAAGGATGATCGTCAGACAGCTGTCGAATAATATCATCGAAGCCGAACTTACGACTGGAAAGTACAAAGGACACACACTATTTATCTCCAGAATACCACTGATCTCTACTGAATTGCCATTGCAATTTAAACTACTGCAATTTCCAATCAAATTAACCTATAGTTTTACAATTAACAAAGCGCATGTACAAACTTTAAAATATTGCGGCATCAACCTCAAAGACTCCTGTTCCTCTCAGCTCTCAGGGTCAACCATACGCAGCTTGCTCTCCAGCAGGAAATTCGAAAAATTTATATCTATGTAGCCTGAAGAACAAAATGAAAACTGTTGTTTATAAACAAGTATTGTAACTAGTTAAAGTATGTATATTTTTACCTCTTATACATTAACAAATATTGTAAATAGTTAGAATACGTTTTCAATAATTTTTCTTACTTCTCATACTTTAAAGTTTATCCTTTTATTTCAACTACCACACAGTTTCATATCAGCTCCCTGAGCGAAGCCGGGTATCCCAGCTAGTAACACATACACGAGGGTTGGAACTTTAACAGTGGCAACTATTTATTTACAGCTCGTACAACATAGATACATGTTTCAAAGTTTTACTGGCCTTCAAAGTAGTCACTAGCATTCTGTATAACCCGTTGCTAGCGATTTGGAAGTCGTAGGATAGTCTTAGCAGTGCCAGTTGTGTTGACAGTTCGAGCAGCGCGATCTATTGCACGACGAATTTGTAGCAGTTCTGAAGCTAATGCCATGAAGTGTTTCCTTCAATTTAGAAGTCGAGTTGAACTCACAAGGGCTTAAGTCAGGGGAGTACAGTAGGTGGTGTAGCACTTAGCAGCGCCATCAGTCAAGCAAATCAGTAACAGTTTGCACTGTACGTGCTTGAACATTGTCCTGTAAAATGATGGTCAGGTTCCGCAGAAAGTGTCATGACTTCTGTCTCTATGCTGTTCATTTTTGAAACACAATCTACGACCAGCTTAGAGACAGAAGTTACATTCTGCAAGGATCTGACCATCATTTTGCAGGACAATGCTCAAGCACGTACAGTGCAAGCTGTTACTGATTTGTTTGACTTATGGGGCTTCTAAGTGCTATACCACCTATTGTACTCCTCTGACGTAAGCCTTCGTGAGTTCAACTCGATTTCTAAATTGAAGGAAACACTTCAAAACACTTCATGGCATTCACTTCAGAACTGCTACAAATTCGTCGGGCAATAGACCGCGCCGCTCGAACTGTCAACACGACTGGCACTGCTAAGAGTATCCTACGACTTCCACATCGCTGGCAACGGGTTATACACAATGCTGGTGACTACTTTGAAGGTCAGTAAAACTTTGAAACACATGTCTGTTTTGTACGAGCTGTAAATAAATAGTTGCCGCTGTTAAAGTTCCAACCATCGTCGAAATTTCCCTAATCTTAAAACAGGTTTTTGTCTACAAACGAATTTTTTGAAACTATGTACAGGATAACATAAAAACGATTCAGCCTGTTAATTTGTACCTTTGACCCCGAAATGTTAACATATTTCTTGGGAGCTTTACCTATAATATAAGAAATTTGTTAACATGAACTACAAGTATTTTTTGTAAAGCCGTAAGTAGTGAAACAAACCATAAAAAATCGAACCCAAAATTCGAGTTAGCACTATATCGTTAAATTTAAGGTCATTTCATTGTGGTTGGGTTAAGCACATATTGATTTAATGTGATATCGAGTGACGTTATCCGTTTCTGATTTCAGAAAACTCCTGAGGGGCTACTCTGCACGCAGTCTGCGTTCTTTAGTCTCGAATACGCTTGATCAAACCTTAATTATGGTTGGCATTATGTTTTTTTTAATTCAAAATCTGAATTAAAGTTTGAAGAATGAGCAATCATAATCCCTAAGCAAATCATTTGTATGTCTCAATAAATGTTTCGAAACTGTGACATTCGTTTTGTTTTGTTTTCTTTTTTCCCCCTTAAATGAGAACCTGGTCTTACAGGACCAACGCTTTTCTTAATAGTCAAGCCATGTTTCATATCAGTGATGTCAAAAACACATAAACACCTGTCGACAAGGCCAGAAGTACCAAGAAACCAACTTAGTACGTTGGAACCATCTGAACAGAGCAGAATACATCCAAGTCAAGTCAGTTGCCATGAAGAACTCCAGCTTCGAACTTGTTCTCGAACACGAGTTGGCCTCAGACTGTAGATAATGAAACTTTGCAAAAGAAGAAATATGGCGAAGCTTCACATGGCACAGGTATTACTGCGATGCCCTTTGTACGTAACTGTGATTTAACTGAACGCTCACCTCCTCCAGACCGCTTCCCACAGCTGCACTTTTGTGAATGCCCTCTACTCCAAGAGTAAGAACTGAATAACAAGTAAAAAGTGAGTGACGGACTAACTTCAGACCCAGACTCCAGACTTCCACGCCCAGTACTTTGTCAGTTTGCCATCCTCGCTAGCCTCACTGGCCAGTTCAGCATCTCTGTCATGTTTCAGTCTCTCTTGATCGCACGCCGCGAATACTCAGCCCATGTATCTTTCATGGGGACCTCTCCGCTTTTGTTCATACATTTCAGAAGGTCAGTACCCGAACTATTTCCCAAAGCAATACAACGCTATTGTAAAAAATAAAAAAGCAAATAAATAAAATAAAAAATTATAACCTACTGAAATCGCATAGGCTCTGGTTCACATATCGCTACTGACATACTTTCTTTTCACTTTGTTTTCATTACACGTCGAGCAACAAATGCAAATGTTAGTTAAGAAGTACTGAACATAACTTTAATAAAAATGACATCTGGTTTTCTAATTACTGATCATACGAAAATACATTAAGTGTTGATACAGAAATGCAAAATGCCTGTTTGTTAAGTGAAAAAAATTACACTCATTAATAGTAATATTCAATCTTTAAAACTTTTCCCATTTTCGTACCAAATTGGAGCTTCGTGAATACTCACATTTTCATGTGAATAATAATAAAAATAGAAATATGCTATTAGTATTAAAAACAATGATTCAATATTTGCTAATTAAAATTTCCATTTGCTAATAAACATGGAATTAGAAACAAGTAAGAAAGAACGCTGATAGGGACATTCGAGCCAGTGATTAACGATTATTGAAACTTACTGGCAGATTAAAACTGTGTGTCCGCCCGAGACTCGAACTCGGGACCTCGCCTTTCGCGGGCAAGTGCTCTACCATATTAGAATATTTCTTTGTAGGTACCGTGTTCGAGTCTCGGGCCGGCACAATGTTTTAATCTGCCAGCAAGTTTCATATCAAAGCACACTCCGCTGCAGAGTCAATATCTCATTTTGGATTAACGATTATTGTTCTCTTACGTTGCGCGCTGAGATTCCAACGAACTTGTTAACAAATGCAGTAGTAAAAAAAATGTTTAATTTGTTAAGTATACAGATAGCTGCTCGTTATTTTCATATTACCTACTTCGGGCAACGTCACCCATCTTCAGATCATATGTTGCAGTTAAAGGGTAACCTCTCGTAAAGCAACTATCAGTTCACTGTCATATACACAATGAAATGACAGTTCCTCTACGAGACTTTACTCTGTGACTGCAACATATGACATGAAGATAAATGACAATGTCCGAAACCGGTAATTTCCAAATAAGGAGCAGTGATCTGCAGACTGAATAAATTGGGCAATTTTATATAAATTAGGATCGCAGATACTGCCCCGTGACAAATATGCTGTAATGATTTGTACTTACGACTTACATTGCGAGGAAATCATCTAATCTTGAACGGCGATTTTCCCGGTTGTTTTTGAGTACTGCCGTTTACTGCTTTAGGAAACTGAGCCCTGGTCACTGACCTACAAATGTTATAAGCGTGAAGAAAGTTGGTGAGGACTACTTCGTAATTCACCCTTCTTAGTGGCGTACCCGAAGGTCGAGTCAAGCAGGAATCAGAGCCATATTCTTTCCCTAGCGGCACTAGTTCGGCATCATAAGGGAGACTCTTTGCACCCTGTGGTTTGGAAGGTACAGAGAGAAAACTGGAACTGGTGGGAGGGAGAGACGACAGGCTTGTCCGCGAGGAGTATTCGGATAGCGTAATTGGTAGCTCGCTTAGCCTGATAGTCACAGATCAGGTAACTTTAGCGGAATTTATTTATTTACATAAAATGTAAAGGTATTGACAGAAAATAAGTGTTAGAATATTTCTTTGTTAGACGCACACACAGGTAGACAGAACATACATAGCTACATACAGACCAGTACCGTATAAACTGTGTAAAACTATAAGTTATAGAACACTTTTGTACAGTCCATTATTAGTGATACATTGGTCTTGGATGCGGGTACTTGAGGCAACAGTGAATCTGTACATTGTGAGGAGAAGTTTGTTGCCAACAAAGCCGTCACGCAAGTTAGCAACGGATGACCACGCCTCACAGGTTCTTGAAAAAGGATTGGAGTACTTTCATACAGTCGGGGAAAATAACTTGTTACTACTATGCGCCGTAGTTTTGCTAAACAATAGACACGAGTCATCTCTCTTACAAGAAACCCGTGAAGATTTCGAAGAATGTGTGAATTACTATGATGAAGGGTCACAAGATAGGACCTTCACTGGTTGCTGCTGATCTGATCTTAAAACGTTTTGACATAAAAGAAAGCAGCTAATGGTCCAGATTTACAACTTTCTGCAATACGTAGTGATCACATTAGCCTCCCAATATTCGTTGAAAACATGACGACATATTGTCCTTGAAATCAATAACGTGTGTGCACTACTTGGAACGTATCGTTTCAAGCTCGGCACAACTTGTAACTGTAGCATGATACAACAAAAGTCCTAATTCACCGTACCCATGTAAGTAGATGGATTCGTAGTAAACATTTCACACATTCACAATCTGTGTTTCGCAAAAGAGCTGTTTTTTGCTGTTCCAGTTTTCATTATGGAAGACCTATTGGAAGATGCTGCCGCTGATCCTCCAACGCTGAAAAGAACTGTATTAAGAATATACCAGGGCGTGATCCAGCGACTGGAGATACGTTTGGAGACACAGGTAAATTGCAGAATCTTTCAACAGGATGAGGATTCTTATGACTAATTTCACTGATGTGCAGAAAAATCGTGTTTCTTGGAAGAGACGGAACACTTGCGTATCTCAAAATAATTTTCAAGCTTAACTGTTATTTTCTGAGAAGAAAACAACTTCGTTGACGA
This sequence comes from Schistocerca piceifrons, assembly GCF_021461385.2. NCBI lineage: Eukaryota > Metazoa > Arthropoda > Insecta > Orthoptera > Acrididae > Schistocerca > Schistocerca piceifrons. The sequence goes on from NC_060138.1 coordinate 743,327,684, forward strand.
ATGTGATGGACATAGAATAATCTGGTGGCCTCAGCACTGCACTTTTTTTGTTGGACACTCTGTTCCGTCTTACATGAAATGTCGGCAAGCAATATTTTATCGTATAGTTCAGTACATACGCCTGAAATATTTGTTTTTCGCATTAAAAGTGGAGAAAAGGTTGTGAAATTTGATGTCCATACTTTCAGTTAGTTATTTTTATTTTTACAGTATTTTGGCTCAATACTCTTTCATGAGAAACGATATTCTATTCGTCAACCAATCCAAAACAAGCACTGTTGTAGCGCCGTCAGCGCATCAGGACTAATCATTTCTGTTATAAAAATTAAAATCATTGAATGAACAAAAATTAGGTGAAATGTTGTGAAAAAATCTTACTACCAGCTTCATAAACTAGATTGACCGAACTGTTGTTTGTACCCTGCTAAAATAAATTTCTGTAAAAAAAAATTCGGTAGATATTTTGCTACAGATGTTTTGACCTTCACTTCTCGCAAAAGTTATCTGGTGTGTACAAAGTGCACTAAATGTAGCTTGCCATGTTTATTTGTGATTACAGGAATCTAGAAAATAATTAAGAAATGCTGGTGAAGTCAGCGACTTACTGTTTGTAAACGATACACTAAATTTCATGTGTTACTGATATATAACGCAGTCACTGCTGTGTTTAAAAGTCTAATGGTTGAACTAGTTTCATTTAGAACGAGGTGGGACAATCACTGGATTGTTACTAGGAAGGAGCGGCTTCATATCTCAGTACAGCCACCGTGACGAAAGATTTACATTCTTTCCCCAAAGACGAAAACTATTATGTAAATTCCTAAGTATTAAATGACATGAAAACCCATTACCGTAATCTCTCTCGTAACATTTATGAAGACAGTATTATAGCACTGCCAGTATTTCTAGAAGTGACTGCCATCGTCCTAAAACAGAAGTGTATCATGTGGAACAATTAAGTCCTGTGATATTCTTTCCCCATTTCTTCGATGATAAAATGCACTTAAAATATATTTCATACATTGATAAACATCGATTATCTCTCAAAGTCTTGTCCTGTAAATTATGTTTTTCTAGGGGTGAGTCTGTGGTGTATGTCACTGCAGTACAGCGCCCCTTTTCTGCGTTTATGAAAAATTACGGGGATAAATGCATGCATCGAAGAGAACTCGTAGCCAGCATATGGCCAACTCCCTCGGAAAATCACCAAGAGGATCGTTAAGATATTCTGTTAATATGTGAGGAATAAATCAGCATGAGCAGTACGTTGCACCCCAAAAAGCAATTAAGCTTGTTTAATGATTTATTGAAGGACGTTGGGATATGACGTAGCCATCAGAAATTGTGTGCCACTAAGTTCACTCCTCTCAGCATTCAAATTACTATGAATTTTCGAATCGTCCGCTCTGAGTCTAGTTCCGTGATTTAAGATCGAACAGCATTAATATATCGCACACAAATAAAATGTAAACGTTGAAGTAGATTACTTTTTCATGACTAAGACTTTTACTGATGATGTAGCAGCACTGACACGAATTAGAGTAATTAATTTAGGAGAATGGGTTTCCTTTATGGGAGTCCCCAATCAACAAACTGAATGAAAGCCAATAAACTGAACCACAAGTGCCATCTATTATCTGAGTGAATTTACAAATCTTTCTGAACGTCTGCACTGGTTCGAATGCAAAATCGCATTATCTAGAACATTAAAAACAGCGCTAAGCAAACAATTCACATATGTTTTGCTGCAGCATTGTCCAAAGCGTTATTAACGTTCGTGAAAGCCACATCCACGTAGCGAATCTGTCCAACCAATGGGATTCAGTGTTTCAGGGGCATGTGCTTCGAATTTTCACAGGAAGTCGCAATACTGAAGGAGTGGACTAATACTCAGACAATGATTGACTCCTATTCTGAACATCCGAAAAATAGTTTATCAACACAAAAGCAATTTTTACACACGTCAAGTATTCTTCGTAGTTAATAGGTGTACTACAGTGAACAACTGTAACAGCTACTGCCTATGAATTTTTGTCAATAATAAAATGACTTCACGAACATGTTCTTGCAAATAGCATGTTCACATCTTGCATCTAAATACAAATTATGTTTATTCCCAGTCGCATGTTTGGAGCGTCCCAAGATTCGGTATTGAACCCGCTTTGCTAGTTACCTGTTATGAAGTGATATTTATGATGTGTCTGTATTCTGTACATGATGTACTGTTAGTTGTAAAACCTCGATGTTTATTCCAAAAAACAAAACGAGGCATTTATGCGAATCATTCATGGCTTTTATTTACATAGCATGACATGAGATAACAATTTTCTAGAGAGAGAGGAAAAATAATCGTGGAAGCTGTTGCATCCAGCAAGAATATGCTCTGCAACATCACTTACATCCTCTTGAAGATGAAGGTAAAAAGTACGAAACGCGTAATAAATCCCGATAAACTATTTTACCGGCAGGTGAATATTTTTTGTATATTGTTTAGTAATGGATACTGTTCACTCGTGCGTATCTAAAGAGTGCACTTTTTTATTCAAATTACATGAAACCTAATGTTTATTTATTCATACAAGCTGGGCGCAGCTGTAATTAAAGTCATCTATGCTCTGCTTTCGGGCTCACAACAAAATGCTTCTCCAGTTTAGTCGTGGTAGAACAATATTTTCCGGAGAGAACGTTGTTGAAAAGATTCTGTATTTTCTAAATTTCACCGGTGTTACAAATGTAGCGACATGTGGTATAACTCCGTCTTTCTGGTCTGCAATTAAGTCGTTCATCGGTACCAGGAAGTGAAATATTAGTGCTACGAACAATTCCTAAGCGACAGCTGAACATTTTCTGCCTCGTATTAGTTCTTTTAAATCAGATAATGCTGCAAGGTATAAAGGAGAGATTGTTTGGAGCTCCCAAAGAAATAGAGAAGTCTGGTGGGAGCTATGTGGGAGAGCCGGGAACCCTACCTGGATAGCTCAGTTGGTCAAAGCCTTGCCTACGAATGAACAGGGTTTGTGCTCCTATCAGGCAGTTTCTTAAACCAGGTAATATCTGTACGCTGATGTTCGCAGAATCTTTCAAAAGTGACACAAAGTTCCAGTAACTGTTGTTTACGGCAGGCTGTACATATTAATGCGGAAGTATTGTATTTTTTAAATAGCGAACTCCCGTCAGATATTAGCACAAAAATTTTACCACAGTTAACGAAAGTTCACTTTCAGTAACTAGCTGAAGTTGTTGTAAGATATCACTCTTTGTGGGCTGATCATAAATAATAATTAACTCAAAATGAGGAATTGTATCTCTATAGTTCGACGACCGACTCCGTCGTCTTCTTCAGGTGGTGCAAGTCTTACTTTTATGGGTGCTCACTACCTGCACTGCAGCCATACTCGTAGAAATATTGAGCATACAATGGAAGCAACCACTCGGTAGAGCAACCGGAAGCACATCATTAATGAATCGCGCTTAGGACACCAGAGACGTTACACCACAAATAATATTTCCGGTCACTATTCGGAGACGACAGACATGTTTAAGAACAGGACGCCTTCTGCTTGCTGCAAAATTTATATTTAGTCTATTATTCACCCGATTTCCGTGTTCTGTTTAATGGACATCTACAATGTGTTCTGACGCGAGAGTGCGAATTTCAATTCTTGCCGTACATGCAGAAGAACCAGAAGTACAAATTAAAAATTGACTTAAAATAAGAAGCTCTATCTCCATGATTAATATATTATAATTAATATTAATATTTTATAATACAACATACATATTATACTATATGTAATATTTAAAAAAATCATTAATATTAAGCATTCTTCAAATCAGATGGCGGCAGGTGTGAATATTACCGAACTACCAGTTTAATGAGTCACAATTGCAAAATACTAGCACAAATTCTTTCCAGCAGAATGGAAAAACTGGTAGAAGCCGACCACAGAAAGGTTTGTTTGGATTGCGGAGAAATGTGGGAATACGCAAAGCAATACTGACCTTATGACTGTTCTCAGAAGATAGGTTAACGGAAGACAGACCTGTGTTGATAGCATTTGTAGACTTAGAAAAAGCTTTTGACAATGTTGACAGAAATACTCTTTTTTTAAATTCTGAAAGTAATGATGAGTAAGCTAATATAATAATATGAAAATGGATAACCATTCGTTCATTCTGGGAGTTAATTTTGAACAACTTTGTTTTATAGTGGGATGTATCATTTTTAAGTACGGAAGAAACAGTTTCCTTATGTCCAAACTCAGACTGAAAATCGTTTTCTTGAGTGCACGATGAAAGTAGGAAATTAGCGTCGAATCCGGTATTGGCAGAGACGAGCCAACAATGAATGGCAGGGGGAGTAATTCTAGTCGTACGCTAATCAGCTCTTTGGCACACACGTTAAGGTGGTTTCGAGAGTACTAATGGGAACAGAAACGTGAAAACGTATAAACGTTTCATAAACGATCGTTCAGTTCAAGATGAGCAGTGAATCGGTCTACAACTAAAAATTACAGTTTAAGTAAAGTGAACAGAACTATTATACGATACTTGCACTCCAGTACCCATAAACTTCACAAAAAATCGGCAAGTAACGTCAATATCCCTGGTGAGGAATTTCTGTTACGAGGGTGTACATGAACTCATCCGCTCTGTTCCCACAATATTTGCACTTATGTGTACAAGTTGTTGCAGGCACGTAATTACATGCACGATAAACAATAGCATTAAATGGTTCTGTGTTGAGTCGTTTCTCGTCACATACCTTTCCGTGTTTTCGGTCTACTCTTGACTTTCATTCGTAACCTCTTCCTATCACCTCATCAGCTATTTCGGTAATAAAAAGTCACATTTAATAATGCGTTAAAAGACAAATAACAATAAATTAATACATTTATATTTATGGAGAAAAGTTTCTTCTCAATTTCGCCTTCAACGAAGCTTTTTCACTATGACTGGTTATATTTCAAATGAATCAAATAAACAGTATAAAAACAATACTTCTAGCGCCATCTCACTGTAGTTATTGAAATTTCAGACAGAATCTATTACGGTCTGTTTACACTCACCTTTAAAAATTTCATCTGCGCTCTTTCTTGCTGTTTAGTGTTTAGTTATATTTAGAGCCCGTAACACAGTTTTATCCTGCCAAGAAATTATTTATGTCTTAATTTTTCTAGTTATTAACTACTGTAACAATTTATCTGCACAGTGTACTAATACTCTTTCTGTTCTTGGTAGCGAGCAGCTGAGCTTCGTTTAATTTTGATGTTGAGGAGAACTTAATATCTTGTAATAGAAATTTAATGTATTTTTTTATTCCAGTTTAAATGATGATATTCACTTTTGCGTGCTGCAACGGTTTCTGAAACCACACAAACTTCTACGGAAAATTAAATTTTTCCAAATGTGAAAACACGTTAGAAGCTACAACGTAGTCATGTACCTCGAAACAAATGTTCGATGGAAATTTGAGATCAAATGGCTAACAAGCTGAAGCGGAACAGAGTCAGTGAATCTGTTACAAATGATAAACTCAGGCATGCCAATACATTAAGCGACAACAGAAAAAGCTCAGCTGTTCTATGGAAAAACCTGTGTGGTCTTGGTGTAGGCAAAGTAAAAGCTGCAGCTGATCCATTGTCCCAGCCGAAGAACTGAACCAGTACTTCACACCACGTACAACCACAGCTGAACCGCAAACGAAGTAGAGAATCCTTGATTACTTTATGGGGGACTGTTGCCACGAAAAATTCTATTTGAAATATATTACTTGCAGTACCGGAAAAATATAAAAAATAAAAATAAAAAATGGCATCATGCGTATCAGATATGCATCTGCTCGCCACATTAGTATTACAGTCCAAATGATGACGCTTATTATTGTTCCACTACTGCCTACTGAAACAGGCATCTTCAAGCACTCCCTAACCCCAAAAGTTTTCCCTGCGGCATGGAAACAGGGACTAGTTACGTCACTACCTAAAAAGGACGTTGTCATAGCATCGATTACTGACCTATTTGCGTTCTTTCTGCTCTTTCACAGGCCCCAGAATACACAGTCCACTACCACCTAAGAAATTACCTAACTGCAAACAGTCTACTAGATTAATACCAGTCACGTTCCCGCAAACATTGCAACACAATATCTGCATTAATAAAGATAACAATTGGCGTGACGCGAGTCTTGATGCACAAGAAGCGACTGTCATGCGCTTCTTAGACTTCAGCGAAGCCTTTGAAATGGTCGACTTAAACATTTTACTTGCCAAACATATCAGACTAAAATCCTCGAAAAGTGCAGTTTAATGGATTCGCTCCTATCTGACGTCTCGCCAGCAATGCGTCTTGTCCCGCACTATGAAGTCACAGTGGATGTAGGTAGTATCAGCCATCCCCCAGGGTTCGGTATTAGGTCCTATACACTTTTCATCGTATGACAATGATGTGTTATCAGTTTTGTCCTCCCGTAAATGCCACGTGTATGTTGATAACCTCCAGCTGTACCTCAGAGTAAAACCAATAAACCTGAAGACAGCTATCGACAATCTCAACATCGACGTATGTGCACTATTAAAATGGGTGCAGCATATAGGATTAAATCCGTCTATAACCCAAGCGGCACTAGTTGTCATTCTAGCGCGAAATATCGGTAATCAGTACCATCTTTAACCTCAAATGGGACAAATATAAACTTCTCCCTCTCAACGAAGAGTCTAGAAGTAATAATACATGAAAATCTAAATTGGACTAATCATGTAACTGCAACGTACAAAAATGCGTCATTATCTGTCTATACTCTACAACAATATAAAAAACTCTTCCTTCTTGACCTGAAAAAGAAACTTGTACAAACACTTACACTTACACTTATTTATTGTAGCGATGTTATTCTGAAAGGTCTTTCTCAGGACTTGTCACGGCGGTTTGAAGTGGTTATAAATGCCTGGGTTCGGTATATCTGTGATGTTCGACTCTTCATATTTTACCATCACATACACAGCTATCCTGACTGGGTCCAGACAGGTGCACAGATATCCGCACCCTCTGTCTTTTCTACTCGTATTATCAACGTACACTGTCCCTCACATCTCTCCTCGACCTTAACGACATGGTAAAACAACCTGTTCTCATCAGAGCAAAATCCTTTTTGTCCCACTACATCGTTCGGCCACTTTTTCGAAGTCCTTCTCAGTAGCCGCAAACCGACTCTGGAATAACCTCCCGCATTGTATTAGAGAACTGCTTCGGCAAGCAGTTAATGCCATATGTGCTAAAGCAACATTAATGATTATATTGGCCATGTAAGCAAGCACTCGTTACTACGGCACATTCTTCTTTCCAAACGGATCTTCCTCATTTCCCAGTATTCTTAGCTGGTATAATCCCATTAAATTTCTTATCCCCAGAACTCGCTATATCAGAAAACATCTATTTTGTGCACTCATAAATTATATTTATAATTGCCATTATCATTATTGTTATTATTGTTCATTATTAATATTATAACAGTCATTATTGGTCACAGCAACAGCAGTAGTAGAAGTACTGCCACAAGTAACTTATTAGTTCATAGCCAGTATTACTTACTCTCATTTTCGCTACAGACACTTAAATCATTTTAATACTATTTGTCACTTTAAAATTGCCATTTCTGAGTAACTATGATGTAGATACGATACTGTATGTGTGAAGCCCTGTATCGATGTAAGAAAGGGAATGGTAATCCTAATCAGATCAGGTTAAATAAATGAAATGAAAGCATTGCAATCAATAAACTGATCTCAACATTGCAAGTACTAGTCTCTCAGATTATTACGCTAGTACACACAATTAAAAAGTAAGTTAAATTAATTTAAGAATAAACATAACTGAATGTCAGTTAGAGGTTAAATACGTTTTGAAATACAAGCTTTTGGAAAACAGCAGAAATTTCCATTTTCAAGACAGGTAAAAGTCTTAAAACATTAAAGAAACTCAGTTCATTTGCAAGTATCACACGTTCCACGCTAAAATACAGGATGGTGGACGGACGACGAAATAAGGTTTAATTGTCCACATATAATATAAACAGATCTAAAAATATATAGCATTTTACTCACTATGAAGTTCTGAACACGAAGAACTAACAGTATATTCCAAATAGGTTTAATACACTCCTGGAAATTGAAATAAGAACAGCGTGAATTCATTGTCCCAGGAAGGGGAAACTTTATTGACACATTCCTGGGGTCAGATACATCACATGATCACACTGACAGAACCACGGGCACATAGACACAGGCAACAGAGCATGCACAATGTCGGCACTAGTACAGTGTATATCCACCTTTCGCAGCAATGCAGGCTGCTATTCTCCCATGGAGACGATCGTAGAGATGCTGGATGTAGTCCTGTGGAACGGCTTGCCATGCCATTTCCACCTGGCGCCTCAGTTGGACCAGCGTTCGTGCTGGACGTGCAGACCGCGTGAGACGACGCTTCATCCAGTCCCAAACATGCTCAATGGGAGACAGATCCGGAGATCTTGCTGGCCAGGGTAGTTGACTTACACCTTCTAGAGCACGTTGGGTGGCACGAGATACATGTGGACGTGCATTGTCCTGTTGGAACAGCAAGTTCCCTTGCCGGTCTAGGAATGGTAGAACGATGGGTTCGATGACGGTTTGGATGTACCGTGCACTATTCAGTGTCCCCTCGACGATCACCAGTGGTGTACGGCCAGTGTAGGAGATCGCTCCCCACACCATGATGCCGAGTGTTGGCCCTGTGTGCCTCGGTCGTATGCAGTCCTGATTGTGGCGCTCACCTGCACGGCGCCAAACACGCATACGACCATCATTGGCACCAAGGCAGAAGCGACTCTCATCGCTGAAGACGACACGTCTCCATTCGTCCCTCCATTCACGCCTGTCGCGACACCACTGGAAGCGGGCTGCACGATGTTGGGGCGTGAGCAGAAGACGGCCTAACGGTGTGCAGGACCGTAGCCCAGCTTCATGGAGACGGTTGCGAATGGTCCTCGCCGATACCCTAGGAGCAACAGTGTCCCTAATTTGCTAGGAAGTGGCGGTGCGGTCCCCTACGGCACTGCGTAGGATCCTACGGTCTTGGCGTGCATCCGTGCGTCGCTGCGGTCCGGTCCCAGGTCGACGGGCACGTGCACCTTCTGCCGACCACTGGCGACAACATCGATGTACTGTGGAGACCTCACGCCCCACGTGTTGAGCAATTCGGCGGTACGTCCACCCGGCCTCCCGCATGCCCACTATACGCCCTCGCTCAAAGTCCATCAACTGCACATACGGTTCACGTCCACGCTGTCGCGGCATGCTACCAGTGTTAAAGACTGCGATGGAGCTCCGTATGCCACGGCAAACTGGCTGACACTGACGGCGGCGGTGCACAAATGCTGCGCAGCTAGCGCCATTCGACGGCCAACACCGCGGTTCCTGGTGTGTCCGCTGTGCCGTGCGTGTGATCATTGCTTGTACAGCCCTCTCGCAGTGTCCGGAGCAAGTATGGTGGGTATGACACACCGGTGTCAATGTGTTCTTTTTTCCATTTCCAGGAGTGTATATTATATGGCAATTAAAATGTGTAGAACGCGAAATATTTACAACTGTGCAAAAATAACTGCATGTCTAACAACAACAAAAATTCTAGAAAACAGCGGAAACTTCTTATGGCATCTCTAGAGCGCATTCATTCATTTGATTCTAATATCATACACTAGAGTGGGGTACCGACCAGGAAACATCGCGTCTTCCTAGGAACACTCTCCTGTCGGTACAACAATCTCCCCTACTTGACCTACTAACTAATCCGTTAAATAGATAAGAGATTCGTCATTCAGATAAAAGAAAGTCGTTCCTGAGTATGAATATCAAGAGCCTAAGATGTATTTCTAACTCACATATGTAAGGAAATGTGTCATTGGCTCACTTCCTTCTTAGTTTAGAAGAAATAATCATTTTTGTGACCACAGTCATGTGCCTACTGAAACGAAAAGTAAAAGGATAGTAAGGGAAATTAATTAAGTTTAAGGAACATGTATAGTAATGAGACAAAAAGCGTTCCGATTCCTTAATTACGCTCGTCAGTTTTGCTGACTGTACCGAGTGTCATAGGCGTAATACGATTTTGCGCTTCAAACTCGATGCTGGGATTGGATGTACGCAATTCCAGACTTTCACAAGTACTACTCTCGCAGGAAAGACAGTATATAAAACAAACTTAGGTCTGTGTTTCTACGAGACCAGTGTTGAAGCAGTCGCTTAATGCTTTTATATAGTCGAAACTGAAATCTGGTTGCTACAAATTTCAAAATACTGTTGCTCACAGTATTGTTTGCTTTGTAAGCACAACACTAAATTTAGATAAGTTAGTACCGTTGATGAAATTCGTCGAGTAATCTTACATTTTCAGAAGCCAATACCGGCCGATTTCTACCAATACTTCCGCTCCCTGCACATCCTTTAGAAGTGATATATTATATTGCGCAATCACCACCACGCCTCAGCATACAGTCGGGATATATCAGCTATGACGCTAAGCACATATCTTCTCTTGTTCATGTATCTTTTTACAGTGGTACTATCCATTAAGTTAACAGCAAATCGAAATAAATAATACGTTGAACTGAAATACTTGAAATCCACATCTCACGTTTAGAATTTCAGACAGCATTTTCTGGGATATACTGACAAAATCATCATATTATTTTAGAAAAACAGTAAATCATTGAGTTAGAGATATGGTCAGTTTAGAACTAATCTGTTATTTGCCGAAAATAATCCAAGAAAGAACGAATTGCAGTCCAAAACAATAGGTGAAGAAGACAATACCTACGAGTAGTGTTTCACAATGTTCTAGCGTAGTTTTCTGCTATTCCTAATATAAAACACAGAAAAATTTAACCCATTTCACAAACATAAGCGTCATAAAATACAACAATAAGCAAAAGAAACTGCAAACAGCGTTTCATAAAGAATCAGCAAAGGTTGCCACAGGAACAGGTGAGTAATCGATACCACACAGTAAGTGCTGTAGTGCCAGTGTAAAGTATAGCAGATGAAAATAAATGTGGAGGAGAAAATGAGTTCTCAACTTTTCCCTGAGTTTGTTGACGAAACTTTAACATGAAGGTGATATGTTATGAAGCTTCTCGTAAGGTCAGTATGTTTCGTACTTTCTATCGTTACTACTTTTAAGAAAAGAAATCAGTAAAATACTTTCGAAAGCAAAGTGAAATAGCTTTTATTTATTTTTTCTACATGGTCAACCGTGAGCCTGACTCTATATAGGAGAGTTTCGTTGTCACAATGACTAATTTCCTTTGTTCAGAAAGCTACTTCAATGAGAGGGTTTTATTTTTTTTACATCCCCTGCTGTTTTCTACTATTTTAGCTCTTATCACATTTTCCATAAACATTCAAGTCATCCAGTGCAAGGTGAATATCAGCCTGAGCTGACAAGAAGAATATAAGTGAAAACCAACTAAACATGTAATGAAAAATTCATTCAGACCAAAAGAAGTTTCTTTCCAACAGTACCGAAAGGCGGCTGAATTAACGTGTAGTGATCGTACAGTAAATGTGGCGTCCTCGTTCGAGTTGTTAAATCTGCGACTATGGTGTAAATAGAAGCTAGTTGAGACAGACTCTGAAAACTTTTACGACTATTGTGGAAGGGGACGATCACATAGAACCAGTCGTCGTATTTTGATGACCTCCTCCTCGTTATAGCGCCAACTCGTGAGAACAGCGGAAACAACTGTATTGCAAACCAGGAGCAACTGCTGTGCTAGAAGTATACTCACCACTGCGGCTAATAAAACCCAGTACATTACGTTGAAAGGGAACTTACAAAGAAATCCTGCACTTATACTAAATGAAAATAGCGTAAAAAACCATGGCTGAAAGACATTTGGCCACTTACCTATATCAGAAATTAAACTTTAATCAACGTATGCAAACAGACACAGAAATAGCATGCAAGTTACTGCACACACTAGCCAGGAATCGGGATCAACATTGTGAACTGCATATAAAGGTAGGCTTCCGCGGCCATTGTCACATTCAATAAAAGCAAAGACACCCTTAAGTAGGTCGCTTGCAACAAGGACTGAAACGTCGGTAGTTGTTTATGTATTGATATATATATTAACAATACGGTCACAAACCCAGAAAATTTTTATTGAATAGTGAACTGCAGATTATCCATGGTTACAGGCACATCGACAGTTCACCATGATGGTAATGCGAGGTCAAAGGAGTGTGCTTCTTAGGCAGAGGCTTTCAGCACCACATCAGTGGAGACACTGTGCAAGGTGCTCGGGATGTACCCTATACACTGATATACGATACATTAAGATCCGCGAGGCAATATATTGGTTGAAAACAGGAAGACCAGACACGATGAGAGACCTTTTAGGCGAGGAAATGCAGACGATGAGACAGTTCAAAACCCGGAGAATAAATTCATGGCAGAGGGACTGGGACAAGTGCGGAAAGGTTCATAGCGCCTATGTATTCTTCCCCAACATCAGCGAGCGAATGGGGAAGAGACATGTCAATCTTAGTCGGGGAATGACTAATTTCTTGCCCGACCACGGGCCGTATCCCAACCATTCACCGCGTGTAAACATCGGTTCGGAGAGAGGGAACCCAGAACACATACTCCCACACTGTGACCGTTGGTCGCAGAGACGATGAAGAGCACATTCACACGACGACATAACACAAGAACTTAGAGACCGGAGCCTGTGGACCGTGCTGAAAGATTCTACGGACAGAATATCTAAAGCGTTGCTTAAAAAGTGCTAGCAGTGATGATGGACCAGGCGTGAACGAGCTCAAGCGACGAATACCTCCACAGACAATACAAACGAGGCAGATGACAATAGTAGTGGTAGCTGATGAGACAATAGGCGAAGACTGACATTCACAGAAGGAGGAGATATCAACATGTCGGAATATGACAGGAACGAGCATTCGAAATAAAAAACGTGTAGTACAAAAATGTACGCTTTAAGAGCTATGAGCACTTCTCCATCTTCGACACTATGAAAAATATCTCTTCTATTGAAAGCTCTTTACTTTCCATATTTTATGAGGACGCAGTATGGGCGAAACGAAGAAAAAATTTTGTGGTAAACATGGGCTCTACAATGCATGCCTTAAAAGCTATGAGCACTTGTTCGATACAAGAGATGTGTTTCATAGTAGCTAAGATAAACAAATGCTTAAAGCTCTAAACATAAGCACTTTGGAGCTCATGTTCACTGATAATTTTTTTCTCGTTAGAACTCCGTCTCTAAAGGGATATAACAGTTACAAGAATGAGAACACACTGCAACCAGCCTTAATTTTCTTGAATGATTCTTTAGCAGCTTTCGGCGTATTTGTTGATACAACAGTCTACGGAAGTGTTGTTGGGTTTCGGTGGGACAAAATTTCAGTGAACAACTCTGTCATCATTTCCTGAATCGATCATCTGAGCCACCTTGTGTACCTGATGACGTTAACAGCGTTGCTCTCAGAAATACTGTGCCCTTTGGACACCAAAATACGATAGTACACGCGTCGACTTCTCTAGCGACTTATTGAACCTTCAGACAAATGTAAGCAACTTGTTGTAAGATAGGGTACAGATATAAGAAGTTCATGAGGAATGTATTCTCCCGTCGTCAGAGAGAATAAGCCTGAATATTCTTACAAAGGTAGAGGAGACCCAACGGACACAAACAAGTACAGATACAATGCCCTAGAAAATACTCAATTCAAGATGTTTTCAAGGACAGTTACACAAAAAAATCAAAGACTGTGTGGACAGTCACCTCCTAGAACCACAAATGGGCTTCAGATCTGGAAGATCAACACTAACGGCAGTCATGCTTCTTCCAAACAACATCGACGAAGCCGGCCGATGTGGCCGAGCGGTTCTAGGCGCTTCAGTCTGGAACCGCGCGACCGCTTCAGTCGCAGGTTCGAATCCTGCCTCGAGCATGGATGTGTGTGATGTCCTTAGTTAGGTTTAAGTAGTTCTAGGTTCTAGGGGACTGATGAACTCAGACGTTAAGTCCCATAGTGCTCAGAGCCATTTGAACAAACATCGACAAAGCGCTACAAAAGAAACAAATGTTCTACACAGTGTTCATAGAGTTTAAAAATTCCTTTGACCTACTGGAAAGAGATCTCATAGTCCGAAAACTGGAAAACACAATGAGAGAAGATAGCGTATGGGCAAGAATAATCAAGTCAATCCTCAAATACAATTTAATCACAATATCACACAACCTATCTTTTTCGAACATTTTGCAATCGATCGGAATCTTACAGGGTGACCCAATGAGCCCTTTGGTGTACATTCTCGCCACTGATGAAGTACTGCGAATTGGAGAAAACGAAGAAGACGTATACATACATGCATACGCTGACTACATAGCCGTAGGATCAACAGATGTACAGAAGCTGCAGAAAATCATTGAGAAAATAGATAAATGGAGCAGTGAACACAAATTACACATAAACATAACAAAGACCGAAACGATGATTTTCAGAAAAGGAGGCAAAACACCCAAGAATGCGGAAATCAACATCAGAGGACAAAAAAAAAAAATCTCATCAAACTTTAAATTCCTAGGGGTGACATTGCAACCAACAGCCAAATGCTTCACAAAACATACAACAGAAAGTACAGACCAAGCAATAACAGCAATACAGGACATCAAATACATCCTCCTACTCAGTCTAGAAACGGTAATGAAATTATTCAACGCAAAAATCTTGCCAATCCTGGCCTACGGGTTGGAGGTTATATGGGCCACCTGACAGAAAAAAAATATAGAAACACTAGAAAAGGTAAAATCGACTGATCTAAAAAGACCACTAAGTATCTAAAATACAACAAGATCTAGACTAGTGTACCTGCTAGCGAGAGTGACATTTCTAATCAAAGACATCAAACTTCGATATATGATGCCACACACCAAAGGCTTCCAGAAATCAACTGAAGGTCACGGAGGATAAACGAGAAAAAGTATGGCCGGATTTCTAAGGCACCGAAGCCATGAGGAACCGCTCACCGACAGCACCAAACTTCGAACTGCGACATGCCGTAACTAGATTATCTATTCACGGCTTTCATCATCTAATTTACAAAATCAAAAATTAAGACGACCCAACCACAATGTGTGTATGAGAACTGTGTAACGAAGCCTGTGAACGATATCACATAGAACTGTGCAGTAAAAGAGTGAAATCTATAAATGAATATGCAAAAATGTAAAATGTAAAATGTTAAGCAACGTAACTGTATATGGCTATTTGGCTGCAGTTTAATAAATGGTAATTATAACGGAGGGATCTCTGGGGGTGCTAACGTTTCGACATTATGTCACAAGGAGTGTTCCAGAAAGAAGCATACTACAGAGGGATGGCGTGCGACTTACGGCGGGCAGGCAGCGGCCGTCGGCGTCGTAGCAGGAGCGGATCATGACTGTCGTGGCGCCGTGATTGGCTGAGGCGGCGCGGTGCGGCGCGGCCCGACGCGAGATAAGGCGAGGAGGCTGGGCGGTGCGGCCCGGCGGCACGTCGGCGCTACACTGCCGGCCGCTACCGTCTTGCGAGCAGATAACGCGTAATTAGGAACACCTCCTTACACTCTGTTCCTACTTGTCGCAGATAAGTACCGCCGGCTGGCAGCGCGCGCCGGCGGCATCAGCTGCGGTGTCCGCGACCGCGGCGTCGCGTGAGCCACGCCAGAGTTTCAGGACAACATTGTTCTCCCAAGGAAAAGTGAAGACGCTTCACATCTATCGAAAGTGAAAAAAAAACCTCTGTCGGCAAAAGAAATCTTTACACCGACACTGACGAACGACTATCATGACCGAACAGAAACCTTCCACTGTGCATGAATGCAGTTATTCCAGGAGTGTTAGTTCTGTTAGGTTCACAGGAGAGCTTCTATGAAGTTTACAAAGTAGGAGACGGAGTACTGTTGGAAGTAAAGCTGTGAGGACGGGGCGTGAACCGTGCTTGGGTAGCTCAGATGTTGGAGTACTTGCCCGCGAAAGGCAAAGGTCCCGAGTTCGAGTCTCGGTCCGGCACATAGTTTCAATCTCCCAGAAAGTTTCATATCAGCGCACACTCCGCTGCAGAGTGAAAATTTCATTCTGGAAACATCCTCCAGGCTGTGGCTAAACCGTGTCTCTGCAGTATCCTTTCTTCCAGGAGTGCTAGTTCTGCAAGGTTCGCGGGAGAGCCTCTGTGAAGTATGGAAAGCAGGAGACGAGGTACTGGCGGAAGTAAAGCTGTGAGGACGGGGCGTGAGTCGTGCTTGGGTAGCCCAGATGGCAGAGCACTTGCCCGCGAAAGGCAAAGGTCTTTAGTTCGAGTCTCGGTCCGGCACACAGTTTTAATCTGCCGGGAAGTTTCATAGCAGCGCACACTCCGCTGCAGAGTGAAAATCTCATTCTGGAATGCAGTTATCCCTTAACACAATTATTTTGTGTCGAGCATCTTACTGGATCATTTTATATTGCACACTTTTTAAGGGAGAATCAACGAGCACAACTAGCATAGCTACTTAAATTTCAGAGAGGTTGTACTGTAGCTCTGTGGAACGCTGGAACTTGCTTCCGACACCTTGGGTTATTCATCTGTGTATTGGTGCCGCTGGTCAAAAGCAACTCCGCACACCTGTCGTCCTGCTTCAAACACCACTATTATCGAGATTCACACCTGGGCCTACGGATCAGTCGTTCCTGACGGCACGATGACAGCAACGTCAATGATACACCAAAATATTCATAAAAACCAGCGACTGACTCCTTGAAGCTGACCAACAAATGAAGGCAACAGTCATTAGGCTTCTCCTCAGAGACATTGTGTAATCGGCCTCCGATAGCTGAGTGAAAGATTCACCTAGAGTGTCGAAAGAAGCCGTGTTAGGTGATGTGACCAGATTCTGTCTTGACGTCAGTGATAGTCGCTCGTGAATGTGCCGTCGACGGCCTTATCGGTGTATATGAGAGAAGACTGTACACGACAAAGTTGCTAATGATAGTGTGAGGAGACGAAAATGATCATATCTTTAGTGTTTATTGAGGGAACGCTGAATAATACGCCCTACTTACGGAATTGCAAACAGGTCATCCTGTCAATGTTGCTACAGCGTCTTGCAGGTGTGCTCTTCAGCCAAGACAATGAGCAGCCACACACAGTTCCCACGCTACACGACGAGCTCTCCAGGACATCATAGTATTGTTCTCTTTTTATTGTAGATAACTAACTCAAATTGCAATAGCGTGTGGAAATACGAAAGATCACACTTTTGAAAAAGCGTAAAGGATGTGCAATAGACAATATGTTCATCGATGTAGTTGGAACATTTTAAATAATGATGAAAAATTCGAGTCAGAATATTTTTACCAACAACATCCTTTTATAAACAAATCTCACTCTTATTTGAATAAATAAAAGGACAGGTGTGTATTAATACAGCAGGAAACATTTGGGGCGATCGTTTACCCGCTGCCAGATATCCGAAAAACTATTGCCAGAAACATGCTACCGATTTCGAATTGCAAAGGTCACTATTCTAAGAATGACGCTATAAATTTTTTTTATTATGAAGTGATAGATGAGAACGTGAAGAAAAAGATATCCGGGACACTTAAGGAGTTAACACACTCTTATAGCGAGAAAAAGATTTCTCAAATGAATGCATAATTCATGGTATCTGTTATAATAGAAACAAAGCCACTATTCGCCTTTGCCCCCTCAGTGTGATGAGCTGAAATACAACCCAGAACGTCCGCAGGTCAAACGAAGGAGACCTAGACACGGACTGGCACCCGTCGAAGGACCTCCCGAAAGCCCTAACCTCTCCTAGTTTGCGAATGTTCCTCAGTGCGACCTACTGAAAGATTCTGGCGTTTCGAAAAAAAGTTCAAATGTGTGTGAAATCTTATGGGACTTAACTGCTAAGGTCATCAGTCCCTAAGCTTACACACTACTTAACCTAAATTATCCTAAGGACAAACACACACACCAATGGCCGAAGGAGGTCTCGAACCTCCGCCGCAACCAGCCGCACAGTCCATGACTATAGTGGCGTTTCGGCATTCATTAAAACAAACATAGTGGAAGATAATTTTAAGCCATGTTCTTGTTGGTTAGATATGCAAAATACCACTTATCTCTGCTGAAAAATGGGAATAATTATTTCTGAAGTTATATTTTATGTTAGATATCTACGTCCCATTGTTTACAGTTGCCTCCATACAACGCTCATATTTTTTCGGTGACTGAGTGAGCTGACAATCTAATCATTCAGGTGCCAATGAATTTAATAACACCTCACCCCTTGGCTTGGATTTAGTTATAATCGCCGTCGCAGGTGTGAACTTTCCGGAAGGTTTAATGAAGTCCTCACAGCGATAACACTGTCTTCGTGTCAAGTATTTGTTGTCCAGAGTCGGTCGTGCGGCGCTATCGGTATCAGTAGCACTGCACACCAATCATACCTCGTCATACTCTAGAAACAGCACGAAAAGCACACGAAAGGTGTTGAGCACCAGAGAAAGGCTGACGCCAGCGGAATAAAATCAATAACTAGCTGTGAGGGCAGATAGACCTACAGAATGGAAATAATTCCAGTCAGTGAACACTAAGGTTAGGGAAATAAAAAACAGAACCATTTTTATGAAAGACGAATATTATCCAGCTTAAAACTTTATTCAGTTTCTTGGTGTATATATAGAAGGCCACTCAAGGAGCAGTGTGATAAGAACACTGGATATCCAGTTCTTGACATTGTTTTCTGTATTTCTCTAAAGGTTTTAGTCAATACGCACGTGGACTGGAGTGTAGAGTTTTTCATCCGACCGTGATTACAGCAAATTCATGAAGTAACACTCATTCAGCTGCAGTCGCAATTATTTTAGAAGAACTGCAAAAGGTTTTTACTGGGTTTCTTTCCGTACTTCACAGTCATCTGTAACTGACTGGTGACGTTTAAGTAACAGTTAAATGGTTCAAATGGCTCTGAGCATTTTGGGACTTAACATCTCAGGTCATCAGTCTCCTAGAACTTAGAACTACTTAAACCTAACTAACCTAAGGACATCATAAACATCCATGCCCGAGGCAGGATTGGAACCTGCGACCGTAGCGGTCGCGCGGTTCCAGACTGAAGTGCCTAGAACCAGTCGGCCACTCCGGCCTGCAAATAACAGTTAAGCATCGCATGATGGCTGCGTGCTGCCAAAACTCGTAATATTGGAAAATGAATGTCACTGAATCTTAAAAATTTGTGTTTTTCATTTTTTTTTATAAATTTCGCAATACAGTTGCAGAGCTCTACCACACGCAACGTTCGCAAATGTAAGTCACTGTAACATTCTCCCCACATGTAACCGTCCATACCAGCCCAACGTAACGAAAATAGTCATTAGTGAGGAGTTTGGTATGACGTGTATAACGTATTCTAGGCGTAACCGAAGTTGGTTGTGTATCCTATGACCTTACTCTGTCCCGTGAATTTCGCTTGTCCAACGTTTCTTGCATAGCATAATTCGTTCTGCTTTCGCTGAGTAATCAGAAAGACGGTGCCAGTCGTCTTTTCCGATAAACAAAGAGAACTGACAGAGTTAAGTCACAATATTCGTAACTATACGCATACATAATGGCCCGGAAAACAGAAGCTTCAATATGGTACACGAATATTCGTCCAGTGTTGTGGCTGTCGTTTTTAAAATATTGTCAGTTGTTGTAAACTATTGGTTACAAGACTTCACATTTGCATCTGCGTGTCATAAATAAAGTACCGTATACTGAACCCCTGGAGATGTATTCTGACCATTACTCACTGATTGGTAGCTGTCAAGCTGCTCACGTAGTTTGTCTACAAAAAATGCAAATTAGGAACCTTAAGAATATGGGAAAAAGAACAACGCCGATGCCACAAGCGTGGACCTGTTCATAACGCTTCACAAAAATCGCTCTAGCTTGCGAGATGAAAGTGACCCAGAATTGAGTGCCTCTTCTCCACCATTTGTCTGGAGCGCAGGCCATCCTAAGTGTGATTTAATCAGTGTTCGACACTCGTCAATGTGAAGCTTGTGTGCTCCACTCCTCTGTCACGAATACACACAGCACAAGGCATCTGCTACAAGAGATCTACCCGAACTAAGAGCAAAAAAATGGTTCAAATGGCTCTGAGCGCTATGGGACTTAACATCTATGGTCATCAGTCCCCTAGAACTTAGAACTACTTAAACCTACCTAACCTAACGACATCACACAACACCCAGTCATCACGAGGCAGAGAAAATCCCTGACCCCGCCGGGAATCGAACCCGGGAACCCGGGCGCGGGAAGCGAGAACGCTACCGCACGACCACGAGCTGCGGACTAAACAGCAAATAAAGTGATTTTAAATTACTGAGATGTATCTGTTCTACAGCCCATATAGGTCATTTACCTGCAAGCCACCGTTAATTCTGCAGGTTAATGAATCTGAACAGAAGCACAAGTCAATGAACTGATTTAAAAAAAAAAAAAAAAACTGAACAGCTCGTGGCAAAGATCTAAGTGATGTGGTCCCCGTGCCTTTGATTGTTGGACTACTGCACCTTGGGCGCACAGAAAGTAATGTAGCATAACTGCTCTTGTCAGTCGTGCATACTGTTGACTTGCGCTATCGCTTTATTCAATTTGCTCACTTGTGACGAATAAATGAATGTCGCACAAAGACACAGTAATTTCGATTTTGAAAAAAAAGGCTCTGTAAATGCTGCACTTGTTAGTAAATGTCGTTTCAAGCAAATATTAAAGTTTCTTTCCAAAGACATAACCTGACAAAAAAAGAAATTATGGACCCAAAAGACATGGTCGGATGTCAATGTCACTTCGTAGACGTATGTAGCGCAGTTGTAATACTCTGTGACAGATAGTTAGAACGGCTAACAGAGAACGGTAGTATTGTTCGTGGGGAATGTTGCTACCAGGCCCTGTAAGGTATATACGGGGAGTGAACAGCATCAGACGCTGAATGGTCACTGTGAAGGACACGGAGATTCCGCGTGCTCGTGAGAGACAACGTTACCAGCAAACGACAGACCTTGGATGGGTTAATTTAATTTCGACGGCTCGTCGAATCATGCAGTATTCAGACACGTGAGTCATTAAGATGGGACAGTGGCCCGATGTTAGACTTCAAGGGAACGTCATGGCATCCATATCCGTCGTCAAGGTTCCGGTCGCAAAAACAAGGGAGCATCTATCGCCTTGGTGCCGCGTCATAACCACTTCACATCTGAGCCTGCCATTCGAGAACAAGTAATGGGAACCTGCAGGGTTTGTGTGTCATCCAGAATCACTGGTCGAAGATTAGTAGCGGTCGTACTACGGAATTACCGTCCCATGCGTCGGATGTCGTTAACACCACAACGCAGACCACTGCGTTTGGAGTGGTGCAGTGACTGGGAGGCATGGACTGCACATTAATGGCGTCACATTGTGTTTAGCGATGAATCGCGGTTCTGTGCTACCCCGGATGACCAACGACGGTGAGCGTGATGGAAACAGAGCGCCCAGGTAAAGGTCGAGAGGAGTGTTCCGAGACAGCAACGAAGCAAACGCTGTCAAGAGTTTCGGAAGGCGAAATGCCCGAAAGGACTGCTGCCGTTCGTTTCACTGTTAAATTCAGCTGTAGGTTATTAACAATTATCTATGGCTCTTCAGATACGTGTTTTCAGTCCATTATTTGATGAAAATTACGAAGAAGTGCTTGTAGATTTAGGTTCCAGGTTGATGCCGCTAGCTAAGACTGAATTTCGAAAGTTACTTTACGATCTGGTAGAAAATTTATAACTATCTCACATATTTGAAGTGAAATGAAACTGGAAGGTAAAGATTTCTATCAAAACTTTATAAAGAAGCACCCAGAAATGTCTTGCAGGAAACCTCAGGCCACAAGTGTAATAGGTTGTGTCAGGTTCAATCGGCCACAAGTTACAAGGTTTTGTAAGCAACGTTTTTTTTAATTTCTTGTGCTTTTGATGTGTTAATAGAGCTATTTGTTTGTGAATCACAAATACATCTTTTCTATCTGGAAACCCGTATTGTGTTGTATAGTCCGTACTGCCCGACACTTTCTTAACATCTAGAAAGAGTTAGAAAATGTTCCTGTGTCGTCATAACAGGACACAACCAGGGCAAAAGCACCACAGGCGCAAAGACGCGAACTGGTGCCATTGCCATAGAGACTCGCCACTTGCGCGAGTTCCACCAGCACCACGGGCGGCGCTGAGGATGAAGATATCGACTTCTTGTTGGCCAATTGCCGCCCGAGTACAATCCGTCAATGACCAGACGACACCGGACAGAAGTCCACTTGGAAGACAGAAGAGCAGCTCTCGCCCACTTGGTTATAGATCATCGTCCAGGGCTGACTTAGAAAGGGAACTCTTAGAACTGAACACACAGTTGTTGTAAATTGCCATTTGTCATGCGCTGTGAAGTTTATCTACGATCATTTACAATTAGCCATTGAGGGCCCCTTTTGTGTTATATAACAAACAGTGTTACAGACTTTATTATTCAACTAGTCTCACAGATAAGTAAACCTTTTTAACTAATTTGTATGACTTTGTTACTAATTTGTTGGAGTGTTGTAGAACATACGAACTCCTATCCTGTTACCAGACCCTGGGGCATGGCTGTGTAACAGTGGCAGGGAGAAGTTGTTTTAGCGGTGTACTGCGCCAGAAGACGTTTATGAACTCACAAACTTGGCCTACTGTAACAACAGTGGTAACTCGGCCTCCACATCAGTAGCGGCGAGGCCTTTACAAAACTGGCGACGAGGGTTTACCAAAAATGTTTTATAGCTGAGGGTCACTTTGGTTAGAAATATTCATTTCACTATTCACGCAAAAACAAACGTTTGGCTAAAGTTTGTGTGGAGTTATACCTCATCTGAAAAGGACAACAAAAGTTTATACCAATTTTGGATTAAGTGGTCCATACTAGTTGAAGTTGCTCTGTATCTTTTTACTGTGTTGAGTAACGGCTGCAGCAAGAGATACCTTATCTCTTTGTCTTGTCGGCAAAGAAGAAATCCCACTATCAACAAAAGTAGAAGACATGACCGTCTCCCTCTTGGGTATAAGCGCTGATGACCTCGCTGTAGAGCGCGGCGTGCATACCACCACCTCATTTCTGTGGCCTACCACCTACTCGTCTCCTCACCTCTGCCATACCGCACACAATCTCCGACCTCCTTGCTGCTGATGCAGTAGAGAAAAATGCGCTTTAGGCTGTACGAGGAAAGAGTGTGATACACGGTCGCCACGAGCATCAGTCGCTATCTCGGCGCCGTTGCAGCAGGTGACCAAACAGTGGACCGCAGAGATGCTGGCGCCTCCACAGAACGGTGCGGCGTCGCCAGCCAGCAGGTCCCGGCCAGGCGCCGAGATGTCGGCGCGCTGAGTGCTCCGCGGACGCACAGCTTCCGGTCAGTAGGCGGGTGCTATCACTCCTGTGCTTTTAACGCTGTAAGTAAACGGCCACGTTGCACACTGGCTGCGTTCGAACGATCCCACGTGCTGTAAATATACTCTGTGCAGCAATAGAGACCTCGTTCCAAAATCCGTATACGACAATCAGATGGCTCCCACAAGGGGTTCGAAACTCGGCCGGGTGCAGAATTTTTTCCACTCGGGGACTGGGAGTTGTACTGTTCTGATCATCAAGGAAAGCTCCCGTTTAATCTTCCTAACATCTGGGTAATCTAGAAATATTAAATAGGAAATTAATATCCATGGTAGCAAATTAACAGCGCTATTATTAACGCCAAATTTCCACCGTTCAGTAGCAAGCGAGAGTGATCGATATTCCCCCTATTAATTCACTTAGGAAGGAACAGGCTTCAAATGTGGCTGTCATCGTTCAGGTTTCTTTGTGATTTCACAAAATTATTCCAGGTTATGGCATTTTCATTATATATATAAATGACCTAGCAGATAGTGTCGGAAGTTCCACGCGGCTTTTCGCGGATGATGCTGTAGTATACAGAGAAGTTGCAGCATTAGAAAATTGCAGCGAAATGCAGGAAGATCTGCAGCGGATAGGTACTTGGCACAGCGAGTGGCAACTGACCCTTAACATAGACAAATGTAATGTATTGCGAATACATAGAAAGAAGGACCCTATATTGTATGATTATATGATAGCGGAACAAACATTGGAAGCAGTTACTTCTGTAAAATATCTGGGAGTATGCGTACGGAACGATTTTAAGTGGAATGATCATATAAAATTAATTGTTGGTAAGGCGGGTGCCAGGTTGAGATTCATTGGGACAGTCCTTAGAAAATGTAGTCCATGAACAAAGGAGGTGGCTTACAAAACACTCGTTCGGCCTATACTTCAGTATTGCTCATCAGTGTGGGAACCGTACCAGGTCGGGTTCACAGCGGAGATAGAGAAGATCCAAAGAAGACCTGCGCGTTTCGTCACAGGGTTATTTGGTAAGCGTGATAGCGTTACGGAGATGTTTAGCAAACTCAGATGGCAGACTCTGCAAGAGAGGCGCTCTGCATCGCTGTGTAGCCTGCTGTACAGGTTTCGAGAGGGTGCGTTTCTGGATGAGGTATCGAATATATTGCTTTCCCCTGCTTATACCTCCCGAGGAGATCACGAATGTGAAATCGGAGAGATTCGAGCGTGCATGGAGGCTTTCCGGCAGTCGTTCTTCCCGCGAACCATACGCGATTGGAACAGGAAAGGGATGTAACGACAGTGGCACGTAATGTGCCCTCCGCCACACACCGTTGGGTGGCTTGCGGAGTATAAATGTAGATGTAGATGTAGGAAGGTGCTATTAAATAAGATGCAACCGATTTATTTCCTCATCCTTCTCCGAAACTTCTCTAATCAACTCGTTGTTGATTGATAGGACATTGAGGTATTGACAGCCTGTCTTCCTGTCGGAATCACTAGGAAAGAAATTTAGTAAAAGAAATTTAATAAAAACATTGAAAATGTAATGTACGTGTAAAACTGTAACAACAAGAATTACATTTGATCTTCACTGGACTAAATACACAGCAACATAAGTTCCAAATTCATGTAAGCAATTGTGGCAGAAGTGGTTTTTTCCGCATCTTAATGATCTACATTTTCATTTAGTTCGGTAGCTGCAGCGTCGGCGTGGCCGGGTACCAACCAAACAGGTCGGGATTCGATTGCTGGCAGGGCCGGAGATCTGCTCCGCTCGGGTCTGGGTGTTGTGTTGCCCTGATCAGCATTTCACGATGAGCGACACGGAAGTCGCCTAAATGGCGTCACCTAAAAATACTCACACGAGAC
This sequence comes from Schistocerca piceifrons, assembly GCF_021461385.2. Taxonomy (NCBI): domain Eukaryota; kingdom Metazoa; phylum Arthropoda; class Insecta; order Orthoptera; family Acrididae; genus Schistocerca; species Schistocerca piceifrons. Next base: position 743,353,066 of record NC_060138.1, read on the forward strand.
AGCGAAACCGCCACACGACAGAAAGATAAATTTGAGAAGTAGGAATTCAAAATGTATTAGTACTGAAGTCTTAAAACGCCTGATCTAGCATGAAATCAAGAGTTTTTATTGTTAAATCATAACGCGCAGCTCACGACTGAGAGTACTAAGAGGCGATGTTATACGAATACGGCTTGTAAGCGGTTTCATCTGTACCTAATCTGCTAATAACACAAAACTAAAAAGCAGGACTTCGGCTGCAAACGGTTTTTCTTTTCGTTCCGTCGGATCCCTGCCCTGTCTTACGACATACGTACTCTACTGGCCATTAAAATTGCTACACCAAGAAGAAATGCAGATGATAAACGGGTATTCATTGGACAAATATATTATACTAGAACTGACATGTGATTACATTTTCACGCAGTTTGGGTGCTTAGATCCTGAGATATCAGTACCCAGAACAATCACCTCTGGCCGTAACAACGGCCTTGATACGCCTGGGCATTGAGTCAAACAGAGCTTGGATGGCGTGTACAGGTATAGCTGCCCATGCAGCTTCAACACGATACCACAGTTCATCAAGAGTAGTGACTGGCGTATTGTGATGAGCAGACGTTTTCAATTGGTGAGAGACCTGGAAAATGCGCTAGTCAGGGCAGCAGCTGAACATTTTCTGTATCCACAAAGGCCCGTACAGGACCTGCAAAATGCGGTCGTGCATTATCCTGCAGAAATGTAGGGTTTCGCAGGGATCGAATGAAAGGTAGAGCCACGGGTCGTAACGCATCTGAAATGTAACATCCACTGTTCAAAGTGCTTTCAATGCGAACAAGAGGTGACCGAGACGTGTAACCAATGGCACCCCATACCATCACGCCGGGTGATACGCCAGTATGGCGATGACGAATACACGCTTCCAATGTGCGTTCACCGCGATGTCGCCAAACACGGATGAGACCATCATGATGCTGTAAACAGAAACTGGATTCATCCGAAAAAATTACGTTTTGCCATTCGTGCACTCAGGTTCGTCGTTGAGTACACCATCGCAGGCGCTCCTGTCTGTGATGCAGCGTCAAGGGTAACCGCAGCTACGGTCTCCGAGCTGATAGACTATGCTGCTGCAAACGTCGTCGAACTGTTCGTGCAGATGGTTGTTGTCTTGCAAACGTCCCCATCTGTTGACTCAGGGATCTATACGTGGCTGCACGATCCGTTACAGCCATGCGGATAAGATGCCTGTCATCTCGACTGCTAGTGATACGAGGCCGTTGGGATCCAGCACGGCATTCCGTATTACCCTCCTGAACCCACCGAGTCCATTTTCTGTTAACAGTCATTGGATCTCGACCAACGCGAGCAGCAATGTCGCGATACGATAAACGGCAATCGCGATAGGGTACAATCCGACCTTTATCAAAGTCGGAAACGTGATGGTACGCATTTCTCCTCCTTACACGAGGCATCATAACAACGTTTCACCAGGCAACGCCAGTCAACTGCTGTTTGTGTATGAGAAATCGGTTGGAAACTTTCCTCATGTCAGCACGTTGTAGGTGTCGTCACCGGCGCCAGCCTTGTGTGAATGCTCTGAAAAGCTAATCATTTGCATATCACAGCATCTCCTTCCTGTCGCTTAAATTTTGCGACTGTAGCACGTCATCTTCGTGGTGTAGCAATTTTAATGGCCAGTAGTGTATATTTGGACCCCTCCAGAATATGGGGAGTTCATTACATAAATATAACTATAATGTAGTGCTTCTGAAATAGTCAGAGCGTATAAACAGTTCCGGAAAATACGTGTACGATCTGCTTTTTGACAGCTAACCTCTGGGCCCCAGATAGAATCCAGACTCAGAAACTTTGTGTATTCTGTAACCGGAAAATTTAAATTTTGCATTCGTTAGTTGTTTGTTAGATCGGCTACTGCTGCTACAGTGGAAGATTATCAAGATTTAAGTGAGTTTGAACGTGTTGTTATAGTCGGCGCACGAGCGATAGGACACAGCGTCTCTGAGACAGCGATGAAGTGTACCGTGAATGTCAGAAATTCGGTAAAACATCAAATCTCCAACGTCGCTACGGCCGGAAAACGATCCTGCAAGAACGGGACCAACAACGACTGCAATCTTTTCTCAAATGGCTGCATATTTAAATGCTCGGCCATCAACAAGTGTCAGCGTGCAAACTATTCAACGAAACATCATCGAAGCCGAAGAGCCACTTGTGTACCCTTGATGACAGCACGACACCAAGCTTTACACTTCACCTGAGACAGTTACCACTGACACAGGACTGTTGACGACTGGAAACATGTTAGCTGGTCGGACGCGTCTCGTTTCAAATTGTACCGAGCAGATGGACGTGTACGGTATCATGAATCCATGGACCCTGCATGTCGGCATGATAGTGGAGGCTCTGTAATGGTGTGGGGCGTATGCAGTTGATGTGGGACCCCTGACACGTCTAGATACGATTCTGAGACGTGACACGTACGTAAGCATCGTGTCTGATCACTGCATCCATTCGTGTAAATTGTGCATTCTGATGGACTTCGGCAATTCCAGCCGGACAATGCGACACCCGACACGTCCATAAATGCTGCAGAGTGGCTCCAGGAACGCTCTTCTGAGTTTAAAAACGTCTACTGACCACTGAACTCCCCAGGCTCCCCAGGTATGAACATTATTGAGCATATCTGGGATGCCTTGCAACGTGCTGCTCAGAAGATACCTGCCCCCTCCCCCCCTCTCGGACTCTTGCAGATTTATGGACAGCCCTGCAGGGTTCATGGTGTCAGTTCCCTCCAGCACTACTTCAGACATTAGCCGAATCCATGCTACGTCGTGTTGCGGCACTTCTGCGTGCTCGCGGGAAACCTACACGATATTAGGCATATGTACCAGTTTCTTTTGCTCTTCAGTATAAATGTAAGCAACCTTGTGATGCATAATACTGGACTGATGAATTTGATTTCACTGATACCACGAACCATACCATCCTAGCTGAATAGGTCTGTTCATAAGCCCCTTTTACGTTAAAATCTAAAATTCAGAGTAATGTACGACTCTCTCTCTGTCGAAACTTTATGCTGTTCAAATTGAATCATAGTTCGTCGAAGAAATTACTAACCCAACCAACAGCTCAGGTAATGAAGACAAAGAAATTGCAAATAGGAGAAAACATTCGTATATTCATAAATTGTCGTACATTGGCAGGAGGAGCACCATGAACAAAATCCTAAAAACCGCAGGTTGGCGTGGTAGGGGGAGGGGTGCGGGGGAGCATTTCAAGGTCAGTTTTTTACGGTTTTCTCGAATAATTCGAAAACCGTGGGTTCTAGGGAAAATGTTTCCCAGTACAAAATTAAACTACACTAAATTTCCTCGAAATAAGTCCTATTCATTTTTTTCTATAAGACTAATAGTCGGCGTTGCAGGGGATGGAAAAATTGCAAATTATAAAAAGTAATATCTTAATAATATAAAATTAATGTTTATTCCCAAACGAAGTGCTTGGATTAAGAAAGGTGTAACACAGTGATGTAGTATTTCGCACCTACTCTTCAGTCAATGACGTGAATAAAAGAAAGATTCAACAGTGTGATTAAAGGTGATGGAATATCGATGATAGAATAAGATCCTTTGATGGCATTGCTGTCCCCAGTGAAAGTGAAACATAATTACGTAAACTGTTGAATGTTTGTGTATTCTGCAACCGAGAAATTTAAATGTTGCCTTCTTGAGTTGTTTATAATTTCGGTCGATGTACCTACGAATTGCGAACTGTTTCTCTCACCAATCAAGGAAACCGTGTATCGGTACAAGTCAGAACAGGTGCTCAGAAGAAACAGAGCAAATGTTTCATAAGTCTAATGAGTAGAAAATGTGGATTAAGGATAAATAAAAGAAAGACAAAAGGAATGAGAAGTAGCAGACATGAGAATACCGAGAATATTAACATCAGAACTGACGATAATCAAGTAGATGAAGTTATGAAATTCCGCAAGGAGACCGTAAAAAGCAGACTAGCACTGGCAGAATGTCTACTAGTATCTACCACAGGTATTAAAGTGAGGTAGAAATGTCTGAGAATGTACGTTTGGAGCACAGCATTGTACGGTAGTGAACCATGACTGTAGGAAAACCGGAAAAGAAGAGAATCGAAGCATTTCAGGTGTGGTGTTACAGAATGTTGAAAATTAGGTGAAGTGATGAGGTAAGGAATGAGGAGGTTCTCCGCAGAATCGGTGAGGAGAGGAATACATGGAAAATAATGAGAAGATGAAGGGACAGTATTAGAGGACATCTGTGAAGACGTCAGAGAATAACTTCCTTGATACAAGAAGAAGCTGTAGATGGTAAAAACATTAGTGGAAGACAGAGAATGGAATCCTATATTTAGCAAATGATTCAAGATGTGGGTTGCAAGTGCTCCTCTGAGATGAAAAGATTGCACAGGAGAGGAATTCGTGGCGGTATCCATGCAACCAGTCAGAAGGCTGATGACTAACAGAACAAATATTAAATGTGTGTACTATGTCTAACTGCAGTCTAAATTACGCATTAAGGTATGAATTATGTTCTGAGGCTGTAATAGGATGGAGCGGGCGGGGATAGAGGCCGGAATCGCGAGGGAAGGTTGGTTGTCGGATTGTGGTCATTCACTTCCCCTTTCATAGGTCTGCAAAGTGAAGAGCAGGAAGATTTTTCCACACTGCATCTCTCCCATTAGGTCAGAAGAAGCAACTATAGGGTGTTTTACAAAGTTATATCGATCCCCCGCAACGCGTTTTCTGAATCACTGACGGCTGAGTGCGCAGACATGTCCCAGACCTGTTTACTTTCCCGAAAGTGCATTAACACTGCATGGAGTACAAATATGAGTTACTAATAATACTAACATAAGAAATGCGTACGGATAGACTTTATATAAATCTCTGCATGCTTTTCTATACTGCTATAGGGGAGACTGATTTTTAGTCGTCTGTACGGCAGCTGGTCATTTCTTCCGACAAAGGCAACTTCCCCACCACGAGCGATGCTATTTTTCATTTTACAGACCGTCTGTAACACCCTCGTATTTCACGCACAGTTCTCATAAATGAGTAAACAAAATAACTGCACTGCGGTCGTGTTTATATAGTATAGTTATTTTCAGTTTATTAATCAAGTACTAATTTACAGTTGTTAAGTGAGCTTTTATGTCGTAAAATACGTTCCTATAAACAAAGACTAAGAAGAATGCAATTTGTAAGTGTGAGTTGTTAGTGATCTTTTTAGTGTTGGTAGGAAAGGTACTGGGTTGGTATATACAGAACCTTGCTGCTGTCTGTCGTTCACAGAATACCGTAAACCCTGTGTAATTGTATTTCAGTCCCTTGGTGGTGAGCTAATGAGTGACCGGAAAGTTACTGCACTTCTCGCACCATTAATTCTGTTGCTTGTAGACTATATGAACCTCTTCCAATCGGCAATTTCTGACAGTCGTAGAGTGGGCTGCACTGTGTGGAGCCACTGTAAACAGGTCGTGCCCAGGTGGATGCAAAGGTTCTCGTTGTATGTCCGAAGTTAAGGAAGCCGGGCGTGGCCCTTATTTGGATGGGTGGCCTTTCGGGTGCGCTGCGTGCTGTTGACAATTTTTCCTTTGTCTTTACAGCAGAAGGCATATATATATATATATATATATATATATATATATATATATATATATATATATATCGTATGGCTAATAGAATACAGCAGTAAGTAAGTAGTAATACAAACAACGTATAAAAACAATGAATGGTCAATGTTAGAGGCAACAAACAATTATTAGATCTAAAAAAGGAAGTAAAACACCAAATACACAAAAATACATAGAAATTATAGTAATAGTATCTAGTAATAGGTTTTTCAGAAGAGTAGACCAGACTCATGATTGTATGTCCAAGTCCCTCAGCCAGCCAGAAGCATCTCCCTCCAGGAGGTGCAGCTCCTGCATTGTGCCAGGGAATCTCCTCGTAGGGCAGTCCATTGCGATATGATGTAGAGTTTGTGGATTCCCACAGTTTATCTATGCAGACGATATTGCTCTCACATATCAACATCAAGACTTCCACAATTCCGAAAGAATCATCGAGGAAGACCTTATCAAAATGGATGAATATTTCGAAACATGGAGGCTCAGACCTAATACTTCTAAAACCCAAGTCTCCTGTTTCCACCTCAACAACAGACAGGCAAACTATGCACCCCACGTAGAGTTCAGAGGCCAGCTGCTTAATTACAATCCCCTCCCAAAGTATCTGGGAATTACATTGGACCGATCTCTGACGTACAAGGAGCACTTATACAAATGGGCAGCAAAAATCAAAACCAGAAATAATGTCCTACACAAACTCACTGGAAGTAGCTGGGGAGGAAGCGCCACAGTTCTCAGAACATCTGCTCTTGCACTAGTATATTCGGTGGCTGAATACTGCGCTCCGGTCTGGCTAAACAGCACTCATACAGCAACAGTGGACACCCAGCTAAACGACACCATGAGGCTCATCTCAGGCACTATTAAACCGACGCCCCACCAATGGCTCCCGGTACTGGCTGACATAGCCCCATCTAAGGCGAAGATCTGCACTGAAAAGGGAATGGCAAAAGTGCGCTAACAACCGTGACCTACCCTTACACGAAGACTGCAAGAATCCTAGCCACAGGCTCAAGTCCCGTAAGCCATCATGGAGATTAGAAGGCATATGACAGGTGGTGACGTGAAATCCCTGACCATCAGTCTTTGCGACAACGCTCTGGATTCAATTGCAGCCGTCTATGCCGTGTCTCATAAAGCGATGGCAAGCAACTCCGTTGATGGGAATCCGTCCTTCGGTTGGGGACGTTAAGATCGGCTGACTCCTTGCTGTTCTTTGAGAGGAGTAGGCTACGTATCTTCATCGTGTTTCATTGTCTCCCCTCTCTCACCGTCTCTAACGCGAATGCGATACTACACTGCCGTGACGTTATGGGATACCTCCTAAAACCGTGTTGGAAATCCTTTCACTCAGCACAGTGAAGCAGCTTGACGTGCCAGAGACTTAAGTCGTTGGAAGGCTCCCTCGCAGAAGTAATGAGCCATTCTGCCACTTTAATCATCAGTAATTGCGAAAGTGTTGCCGATGCAGGATTTTTGTGCACGAACTGACCTCTCAATTGAATCCCATAAATGTTCAATGCGATTCATATGGGGCGATCTGGGTGGTCACATCATTCGCTCAAATTGTCCAGAATGTTCTTCAAACCAACGCGAACATCTGTGGCCAAGTGATATGGAACATTATCATCCACAACATGCAGTCCGTGAATGGCTGCAAATATTCTGCAAATAGTCAATAAGTGATTCAGTTGGACAAGAGGGACCAGTCCATTCCATGTAAACACATCTCACACCATCATGGAGCCACCACAAGCTTACACAGTGCCTTGTTGACCACATAGATCCATTGCTTTGAGGGGTCTGCACCACAGTCGGACTGTACCAACAACTCTTACCAATTGAAATCGGAATTCACTTGACCAGGCCACGGTTTGACAATCGTCCAGGGCCCAACCGAAATCGTCACGAGCCCAGGAGAGGCGCTGCAAGTGATGTCGTGCTGTTAGCAAAGGAGCTCACTTCGGTCGTCTGCTGCCATAGGCCATTATCACCACATTTCACCGCACTGCCCTAACGGATACATTCGTCGTACGTCCCACATTGATTTCTGCGTTTATTTCACGCACTGTTGCATGTACTTCAGCACTGAGAACTCTGTGCTCTCTGTTGTAAAGTGAAGGCCGTCGGCCACTGCATTGTTCTTGGTGAGAGGTAATGGCTGAAGTTTGGTATTGTCGGCGCACTGTGAGACTCGGAATATTGAATTCCGTAATGTTTCCCGAAATGGAGTGTCCCATGCGTGTAGCTCCATTTCCCGTCACGTCGAAAACCTTTTCGCATGAATCACCTGAGTACCAATGTCAGCTTCGTCAATGCCACGACTTTTATGCCTTGTGTACTCGCTGCTACCGCCGTCTGTATCTGTACATATCGCTACCCATGACTTTTGCCACTTCAGTTTACACTGCGCGTACACCATTAGTGTCATCTATCCTTAATAGACTCACTTTCACACGCACCTCTCATACTTCTACATCTACATCTATACTCCGCGAGCCACCTTACGGTGTGTGGCGGAGGGTACTTATTGTACCACTATCTGATCCCCCCTTCCCTGTTCCATTCACGAATTGTGCGTGGGAAGAACGACTGCTTGTAAGTCTCCGTATTTGCTCTAATTTCTCGGATCTTTTCGTTGTGATCATTACGCGAGATACATGTGGGCGGTAGTAATATGTTGCCCATCTCTTCCCAGAATGTGCTCTCTCGTAATTTCGATAATAAACCTCTCCGTATTGCGTAACGCCTTTCTTGAAGTGTCCGCCACTGGAGCTTGTTCAGCATCTCCGTAACGCTCTCGCGCTGACTAAATGTCCCCATGACGAATCGCGCTGCTTTTCACTGGATCATGTCTATCTCTTCTATTAATCCAACCTGGTAAGGGTCCCATACTGATGAGCAATACTCAAGAATCGGACGAACAAGCGTTTTGTAAGCTACTTCTTTCGTCGATGAGTCACATTTTCTTAGAATTCTTCCTATGAATCTCAACCTGGCGCCTGCTTTTCCCACTATTTGTTTTATGTGATCATTCCACTTCAGATCGCTCCGGATAGTAGCTCCTAAGTATTTTACGGTCGTTACCGCTTCCAATGATTAACCACCTATGGCATAATCGTACTGGAATGGATTTCTGCCCCTATGTATGCGCATTATATTACATTTATCTACGTTTAGGGAAAGCTGCCAGCTGTCGCACCATGCATTAATCCTCTGCAGGTCTTCCTGGAGTACGTACGAGTCTTCTGATGTTGCTACTTTCTTGTAGACAACCGTGTCATCTGCAAATAGCCTCACGGAGCTACCGATGTTGTCAACTAAGTCATTTATGTATATTGTAAACAATAAAGGTCCTATCACGCTTCCTTGCGGTACTCCCAAAATTACCTCTACATCTGCAGATTTTGAACCGTTAAGAATGACATGTTGTGTTCTTTCTTCTAGGAAATCCTGAATCCAATCACAAACCTGGTCCGATATTCCGTAAGCTCGTATTTTTTCACTAAACGTAAGTGCGGAACCGTATCAAATGCCTTCCTGAAGTCCAGGAATACGGCATCAATCTGCTCGCCAGTGTCTACGGCACTGTGAATTTCTTGGGCAAATAGGGCGAGCTGAGTTTCACATGATCTCTGTTTGCGGAATCCATGTTGGTTATGATGAAGGAGATTTGTATTATCTAAGAACGTCATAATACGAGAACACAAAACATGTTCCATTATTCTACAACAGATTGACGTAAGCGAAATAGGCCTATAATTATTCGCATCTGATTTATGACCCTTCTTGAAAATGGGAACGACCTGCGCTTTCTTCCAGTCGCTAGGTACTTTACGTTCTTCCAGCGATCTACGATAAATTGCTGATAGAAAGGGGGCAAGTTCTTTAGCATAATCACTGTAGAATCTTAAGGGTATCTCGTCTGGTCCGGATGCTTTTCCGCTACTAAGTGATAGCAGTTGTTTTTCAATTGCGATATCGTTTATTTCAATATTTTCCATTTTGGCGTCCGTGCGACGGCTGAAGTCAGGGACCGTGTTACGATTTTCCGCAGTGAAACAGTTTCGGAACACTGAATTCAGTATTTCTGCCTTTCTTCGGTCGTCCTCTGTTTCGGTGACTGAATAGGGGATTTAGATCCGCTTACCGATTTTACATATGACCAAAACTTTTTAGGGTTCTTGTTTAGATTGTTTGCCAATGTTTTATGTTCGAATTCGTTGAATGCTTCTCTCATTGCTCTCTTTACGCTCTTTTTCGCTTCGTTCAGCTTTTCCTTATCAGCTATGATTCGACTACTCTTAAACCTATGATGAAGCTTTCTTTGTTTCCGTAGTACCTTTCGTACATGATTGTTATACCACGGTGGATCTTTCCCCTCGCTTTGGACCTTAGTCGGTACGAACTTATCTAAGGCGTACTGGACGATGTTTCTGAATTTTTTCCATTTTTGTTCCACATCCTCTTCCTCAGAAATGAACGTTTGATGGTGGTCACTCAGATATTCTGCGATTTGTGCCCTATCACTCTTGTTAAGCAAATATATTTTCCTTCCTTTCTTGGCATTTCTTATTACACTTGTAGTCATTGATGCAACCACTGACTTATGATCACTGATACCCCCTTCTACATTCACGGAGTCGAAAAGTTCCGGTCTATTTGTTGCTATGAGGTCTAAAACGTTAGCTTCACGAGTTGGTTCTCTAACTATCTGCTCGAAGTAATTCTCGGACAAGGCAGTCAGGATAATGTCACAAGAGTCTCTGTCCCTGGCTCCAGTTCTGATTGTGTGACTATCCCATTCTATACCTGGTAGATTGAAGTCTCCCCCTATTACAATAGTATGATCACGAAACTTCTTCACGACGTTCTGCAGGTTCTCTCTGAGGCGCTCAACTACTACGGTTGCTGATCCAGGTGGTCTATAGAAGCATCCGACTATCATATCTGACCCACCTTTGATACTTAACCCAGATTATTTCACATTCGCATTCGCTAATAACTTCACTAGATATTATTGAATTCTTTACTGCTATAAATACTCCTCCACCATTGGCGTTTATCCTATCCTTGCGGTATATATTCCATTCTGTGTCTAGGATTTCGTTACTGTTCACTTCCGGTTTTAACCAACTTTCCGTTCCTAATACTATATGCGCACTATTTCCTTCAATAAGAGATACTAATTCAGGAACCTTGCCCTGGATACTCCTGCAGTTTACCAATATTACGTTAACTTTTCCTGTTTTTGGTCTCTGAGGACGGACGTTCTTTATCAACGATGATAATGTCCTCTCTGGTAAGCCGTCAGGTATTTTATCGTTTCGCCCAAGGGGGGGTCCCTCTAACCTAAAAAACCCCCGTGTGCACGCCACACGTACTCTGCTACCCTAGTAGCTGCTGCTTCCGGTGTGTAGTGCACGCCTGACCTGTCTAGGGGGGCCCAACAGTTCTCCACCCAATAACGGAGGTCGATGAATTTGCAACCATTATAGTCGCAGTGTCGTCTGAGCCTCTGGTTTAGACCCTCCACACGGCTCCAAACCAGAGGACCGCGATCGACTCTGGGCACTATGCTGCAGATATTAAGCTCAGCTTGCACTCTGCGTGCGATGCTGGTTGTCTTCACCAAATCAGCCAGCCGCCGGAAGGAACCAAGGATGGCCTCAGAACCCAAGCGGCAGGCGTCATTCGTTCCGGCATGTGCTACTATCTGCAGCCGGTCACACCCAGTGCGTTCAATAGCTGCCGGAAGGGCCTCCTCCACATTACGGACGAGACCCCCCGGCAAGCACACCGAGTGCACACTGGCATTCTTCCCCGACCTACCCGCTATTTTCCTGAGGGGCTCCATAACCCGCCTAACGTTGGAGCTCCCTATAACTAATAGGCCCGCCCTCTGTGACTGTCGGGACCTTGCCGGAGAATCAGCCACTGGCCCAACAGGCGAGGCATCCTGTGGTGGCTCGGAAACGATGTCATTACCACTAGGAAGCACCCCGTACCTGTTGGAAAGGGGTAAGGCAGCTGCCACGCGGCCAGATCCCACCTTCGCCTTTCGGCCAGGCACGCGCGAGCCCACCACTGTCCGCCATTCACCCTGGAGTGATGGCTGACTGGTAAGATGCTCACTGCCGGAAGACGCAGCGACATCAGGGGTTCCATGTGATTCCAAGGCCACCGAAGTAGGCATAGGTCTCACCACAGTTGCCCCAACGCCACTACGAGCCGACGCCTGCGCCTCGAGCTCGATGAGCCTAACAGACAAAGCCTCCACCTGCCCCCGAAGAGTGGCCAATTCTCCTTGCGTCCGCTCACAACAACCACAGTCCCTACACATGACTATGTTTACCCTACTCTATACGGTGACAAATTCCCAAGATAATCTTCTGATGAGCTACTCTGATAATCAAGAAACACTCACTGAAATACGTGACGCGAAAACTACGCTAGGTTTTCCCAGAAAAACTATTTAAAAGCTAAGCGCAGCAAATAAGTACAAAAACGCTTTATACAAACAGTACTCGCTGCTGCTGGTGCTCTCGCTCTGGCTGTCACAAGACAACTGCTGATTCAAGTGACTAGTGGCTAACGGCCGCGAAACAAACAAAAGACGGTTTTAGGGCGCTTTCTGTTCTAAACGATCAAGAAAACACTAAGAAATCTAACACGAAAACTACGTAAAGTTTTATCAAGAACTGTTAGTTACTATGCAGAGCAGAGCTTAGCGAAGTAAGAAGTCTGTGGGCGCGTAGGATAACGAAACCTTCCAGATAGGTGACTGAACCTGCCCTTCGGAGCCTCCTAGTCATTCGTGCCTTACGCCTTTAGTGGGACGACTTATCAAACGTTCATAGTATATCATCTGACGTACCCACCATAGAAAATATACTGTGAACGTCCCACTGATATGTATGATGGAATAATACTGATCATGTTGAGGTCTACAACAGTAATCTGCTATAATACACTGGTTGATTTACTTTGAAATATAAATTTCCATGACTCTCTGGCAACCTACTTTGTTGCGGAGGGAGCCAGTTCAGTCCTGTGATTGAGTAAAGCGTTTGATACACCGCATGCTATGAAAAGCATTCGAGACGGTGACCATGAAATCGCCATTGTCAAATACATACCGACAGCATGTCACACTTAGGATGGGCTCTTCAGTGCGGTACACAGCTGACAGCTCAAGCTGTTGAACTGAATTACATAACAGCTCACAACTGCAAATACGTTCTCATCTAATAAACTGAAATTAACTGCTTCGTATAAACACGAATTCAGCGAAGGGACTTGGATAGGAAATCCTGGGAGGTATAGTCATTCTGTAACCTTTCCCGGAAGAATAGAACAGGTGCCATACAGGACGACTAAAGAATCAGTTTCCCCTCTAGCAGTGCAGAGCAGTGTGCAGAGATTTATGTAGAGTCTGTGCATATGGGTTTCTCGTTTTAGTATTATTAGTAACTCATATTTACATTCCGTGCAGTGTTAATGCACTTTGGGAAAAGTAAACAGGTCTTGGGCATGTCTGCCAGTGATTAATAATCTGCGCTTCGGAGGGTCGATATAACAACGCAAAACACCCTATAGTTTCTTCTTGTGAGTAATGGGATAGATGTAGTAGGCAGTCACCTTCTCGCTCTTCAGTTCGCAGACCAATCAAAGAAGAACACCATGACTACAATAAGCGACCTACCTTCCCTAGCGATTCTAGCCTGCATCCCCGCCCCCTCCATCCTATTACAACCCCAGAACGCAGCTTATCCTTTAGTATCTAGTTAGACTGCAGTTAGATGTGACACACATTTGCGGAACTAACATTTAATAATTGTTCTTGCCCCACTTCATTTAGCAACAGACATTAATTTTACACCATTAAGATACTATTTTTTATAAACTACGATTTTTCCCTCCCCTGCAACGCGTCAACTATTAGTCGTAGAGTAAAAAATGAATAGGACCTGTTTTGGATTAAATGTAACGTAGTTTCATTGAGTTCAAGCCATCATAATGGCGAAGGATGGAGACGCTGCATGTTATTGATGTTCACAAACAGGTATTCGGATGTTTTTGATCAGCTTGTGTTTGTGGACTCAAGCACCTATGTCCAATGATGGATTTAATTTCCTCCATCACTGTTACACCTATAAGTTTGCTCTCTTTGCTTTAGCTCATGTATGTCAGATCGATTACATGGAGAATGCTCCTTGGTATATTTTGAACTCAGAAATTTCCAATACTCTTTTTTGCAACAGTTCTTAGGCGTCGAATCATTCAGTTCGTAATCCTGATGTGAGATCAGGAACATTGTATATATGGACTTTTGATTGAAATATTCTAAATCGTTAACTGACACAGGCTCTTGTATCTGTGAACATGAAACAAAACATTTTGGTCTTCATAATTTCTTCTCTTTTCTTTAGTAACCAGTTATGCTTTTTTCTCTTTCCTTTATTTTTAAGTATGCTCTTTTCATGTACTTCTTTTTCTACCCTTTAACGTTTTTCTCCTTCCGCGAGCAACGTATTACTTACGTCTGCTTATGTTGGTCTCAAGCACATTTATCTTCGCAAGTAACATGTCTACTACATGTAATATTTGTTGTGAATATGCCATGCAGCCAGAGCGAAGAACAATGCCTTCTCTATTTCATTAATAGTCATTCTAAAACGCGGCTTCACATCTCTGCCATTTTTGGGGTTGGGGCTTCCATAGGGTACCAGAAACTTCCAAGCTGATTACAAATGTGTGCTGGACCGAGACTCGAGACCTGAAGCCTATTTTTGGCGGACAAGGCTTTTACTGAATGAGCTGTCCGCTGACGACTCACGACACACCCTCACAGTTTACTTCAGCCAGTGACTCTCTCCTAGCTTTAAAACTTCACAGAAACTCTCTTCCAGGCTTTTCGGGTCTAGCACTCCTGGAGGAAAGGACATTACGAACACATGGCCTAGCCACAGCCGAGGGGGACTGTTCCAACATAAATGGAATACTTCCTTGCTGACTGATAGTGAGTACTACTCCAAGATACCGAGAAAGGAACTTTTATGCATTTATTGATGAAACACACCTTTCAGTATTTGGTTCTGTGAATACGTGAGTTGGAAATAACGATCAGCAATAGTTTGAGGGTGGCAAGGGTGACCCTACCAAGACTATATCTGCCTAAGACCAGAACAACTACTTAATGTTATTGGAGCTCTACATCAATCATGAGGAGGTCCTTCTAAAAATCACTGGAACAGGGGCTGCACCAAATACAGCTGCCATATAACTCATTAGACAATAGCTTATTGAATGCTAAAGGCTAGTAGGAGAAATTCGATGAATACTCTGTCCAAAGACATTCTACAAATCCCTATTATAACGTAACATTGTAGGTTTTATGTTTTTGCACACGAAAAGAGGTGACTGGCCTTTCCTGGATCTTAGCATGTGATAGTGCCCACGAGAAGCAAACACGTCAGCAAGCCATCTATTATCGCCAGCACCATCAGTGCGGCACGCTGAGCTTTATCGCGCTAAACAAGATGCAAACGCAACTGCAGTCGACTTCGATGATGATATCAAGGAATTACTTCCTGACAGGTTGTGTTTGTGTTGGTAATAGTGATTTAGTAAGAAAATGCAGGTAATCGCCGGCCGGTGTGGCCGAGCGGTTCCAGGCGCTTCAGTCTGGAACCGCGCGACCCCTACGGTCGCAGGTTCGAATCCTGCCACGGGCATGGGTGTGTGTGATGTCCTTAGGTTAGTTAGGTTTAAGTAGTTGTAAGTTCTAGGGGACTGATGACCTCAGCTGTTAAGTCCCATAGTGCTAAGACACATTTGAACTTTTTATTTTTTATTTTTTTGGTGAAATAATCGTAAACAAATCATGACAGAACACCAGAAGCTACGTAAGGCTGTATCATATACACTTCTTGTTAGCTGTAATTTCTTGCCACGGTCTACGTATGGAGATCTAAAGTGTATAGCACTGATTGCAGAAATGTACTGAAACTTCTCTGCAGTGCAAAATTACGAAGTGAATTCAAAGTGTGTTACATATATGTCGTCCCACACTAAGAACGTTACGAAACAAAATGGCGCGTTGTCAGCAGAGAGTACGTGTTCTGGGTTTTCTGCAGGTACAGTTCTGCTGCGGTATGGATTACAGGTGCATCACTGGGTGCGAGTGAAATGGAGCGGCGACTGGAGGCGCGCTCGAAAGTTGTAGTACTCGGGACAGTACGATTCTTGTGGGCATCGCGTCTAAATTGCACACGGATTCATCGTGAAATCCTATGGACCGTACGAAATTTCGAATACAGCCATAGTGAAACGTTGCTAACTACTTGAACAAGGCCGCAAGGACGTGGCCGATGCTCATCGGCAAGGACGGCCGCCGACATTGACCGCAGACGATAATGTCTAACAATTATAGGAACTCATTCGTAGCAACCGCAGTTTTCCCGACGATGCGGACGTTCGCACAACGTTCTCGAATAGTTCCGTGACCACGGTTTTGAGTCGTCGAGGAACTGAATGATTACTAGAACGCTCAGATCGTTGTTTAAGAATACTCGGAGATTATACTGAAAAACAATGTCACGTATCTGTGTCACTCTAAAGTACAGTGACGCATTCAACAAAAGTTTCTTTTTACTTCATAATAATGTGTAACTAACTTTTGAAGTCTCGTCGTACAATTGTCTGACATCAGACGCTATATTCAACCACTAATGTGTTTCGAAACAATTGCTACTGCAGTCTTATCTGCAGATATGCCGTCCACGATAAACGACACGTTGGATTAGCGCTCCTGTAAACTGATTTCATTGTCCATGAAGACTATTTGTGCTTAACAGTTTCATACTTGACAATTTAATCCAACAACGTAAGTTTATTTCTTGATAGATTAAAAATTTACCTAAAATTATCTAACTAATTACATAGAGAGTAATTTCAAAGTTCATCGGGAGATAATTATGTCAAGACCGAAAACTTTCAAACTTGGTCATACTTATTCCTGTGAGATGTACAAGAAATAAAATGAAGTAAAAAAACTCTTTCTTTATAAAACAACTGCAAAATTTACAAATAATATTATAATAACAAATTATTTTAAGACTGGCTTTTATTATATAGTGTAAAGATTTTTGACTGACGTAAATGCGTCAGGCTAATTAGAAAGCTGTAATAGAAAACACTCTCTTATGCAAACTTAAATTCCTATTTTCCACTAAAGTAATCACGTAGTTTTCTTTAGACATGAATCTAAAATCACATGAAATTGTAACTGCATCTGATGAGAAACAACAAGATATTCTATAAATTTCTAGGTGAACAAAATCATCTGACAGTGAATGCACTTTAAACTTTCCGGTTCACCTATTTTGTGAGACTAATTTCTTAGTGTTCAGAGATGTGAGCCTTGCATTTTTCTGCCAGTGAAAACGGAGCTATTTTTGAAACCTGGCATTTCTGCTGTTGAGAGCGCATTGCCTTGTAAATATATTCTTTATTGCTTTGTATATCCTCACAGAAGAGAATCGAAGCATTTGAGATGTGGTGCTATAGACGAATGTTGAAAATTAGGTGGACTGATAAAGTAAGGAATGAGGAGGTTCTACGCAGAATCGGAGACAAAAGGAATATGTGGAAAACACTGATAAGGAGAAGGACATCTACTAAGACATGAGGGAATGACTTCCATGGTACTAGAGGGAGCTGTAGAGGGCAAAAACTGTAGAGGAAGACAGAGATTGGAATACGTCAAGCAAATAATTGAGGACGTAGGTTGCAAGTGCTACTCTGAGATGAAGAGATTAGCACAGGAAAGGAATTCGTGGCGGGCCGCATCAAACCAGTCAGTAGACTGATGACAAAAAAAAAAAAAAAAAATCTTCAGCGATACTTTGGAAACTCTTTTCTGTTTCAGTGCGTCAGTCGACATTCCATAGTGAATACTGCAACAGCTTCAAAGCTTAAGGTTGCTAACAAACTCTTGCACTGTAGTTTTTGTATTCTTTTCTTTAACGAATATAATTTCCCCATAGCATGCAGATGCTACGTTTTATAACTCATTTTTGTTTGACAGATTTAATCCGACATCTAGAAATTCAAAAATGGTAGACTGCAGCTTGCAGTGTTAGATCTCGTAATCGGGTAGATAAGTTAAAGAATTTAGAAAGGGAAATGGGTGGTTTGACATCATGTATAGTATTAATTGGCGAAGTATGGTCGGATATAGAACAGGGCTCCTGGTCAGATCAATATAGGGTTGTCAACACAAATTCAAAGAGGAGTAATGCAGGAAAAGGCCTTAAGAAAATAGAAATGCAGTTATGCTACTAGGGAAAAGTTTTCTAAACTGTAACAATTTTCCGATTTTGTTTATTATAGCCTAAACAGTAATTCCAAAATTATTTAAAGAATGCCCTCTTCAACTGCTGGATGTTCTTGGTATCTAAATGCAAATTCTGAGAAAAATAAACACAACACATCGCATTTTCTAAAAATCTGCAAGTCGAGCAAATTAGGAATTTGGTTTCCTAATTAGTACCAGAGGGTGTATAAGCCGAATCACCCTAATGGGCTAAGTACCTGAGCTTCAAGATACGTACCAATGCAAGTTTAAGGAAACTTTCCACATTTTAGTTCTTACAAAACTATTTTCAGGCATTGCAATATAAATTTTTCACTCTTTTCTCCACCCCTGTACACTTTACATGTACCCACATTTTGCATTTCATGCCTCTGACCATTTTTTTCCATTCCATCTTCATGGCACAACTCGCCATGCCATTCCTCTTGTTGTTTCCATGGTAGCTTCCCCATAGAGAATCCGAAGCACTTCCCTTTCACAAGCGGAGCTGTGGAGCTAGATATCTTCTTCTTTACTTCAGTTAACTTACTTTTCTTGGCATAGACCATTCGGCAGCTGACAGTCTCCTTGGACAGTCGTTCAAGTTTTGGTAAGAGATTTTTATCATTTTCGTAGTGCTTAGTGATATTTCTTGGATGGACACCTTTAGCTCACTTTTTGCTAACCATGGCTTCGTCTGCATTGAAATTATGAGGCAGTCCGTTTCGTTCTGCAATGTCCAAAGCAAGTTTTCTTACGTCCGGCGTGCATCAACCGAACACCATCCCTTCAAATGTAAGAACATGCTCTTCCAATTCGTTTTAAAACTTCGTCGGAAAACAATTTACTGCGGTCAAAAATTTTTATGTCCCTCTTTGCATTTGTTTTTATTTTTAGCGTTTCTCATATTTATTGGCTTAGGCACAGTTTATATGCATTCACACCCATTCAATTCATGATCTCCATTTAGATGTATTGTTACAGCTGAATGCTATTCTCTGCGGAGCACAGATGAACAGCTAACTATACAAGCAAGTTTCTTAAATTGTACCGATATAATATTGGAAACTTTCATCGGTACATTATAGGCAACGTCGCTTTTTTTGTCTTTATCAATTTCCCATAAACGAATGCAGATTCGTGACTGTTTGAAAGGTAAGGTTATTTCACTTATATTCATCCATAAACAAAACATTAGGTGGCCATTACCTTAAACAGCAATTCACTTTGTCATGTAAACAAAAACTTAGATGAAAACTACAAAAAAATCAACAATGTTTTCCTCAACACACAGATGGTTCTAAGAACCACTTAGGTCACGCTGATGTTACTAGTTGTCGAGTTGTACAATAGATACGAATTTTAGAGCTGTTGTATGAATTAGGAGGCCATATAACATAGACAACTCTCCCTTATGAACAGCATAGTGAATGCTTTGTCGTAGCCAAGATAGACACGAAGCCAACACCCACTACAATACTACAAGCCTAAGAGTGATTTTATCTACGGTGAACAAATTCTAGGGACTGATCGCTGAGAGAATACGGAACAAAAAAGGTCTAATTTACGTATGTCCGTAAAGGCATGGTTTCCATGCTAGATACTTTTATTCAGTCTTACTTTGTCACTGAGACTGCGGTCTAGTAGGCGCTGTACCCTTCAGCCACAGTTACAGAATTCATGGTTTCTTCCTAGAGGGTGGTACTGTTCCTCATACTTCATGCCCTATCGGTCTTTCCTGCCCTAGTTATTGGTATTGTTGTGTCCGATTCACTTCTCTTGCTGACTCAACTTGTAGTGGGTGTGAGTGTTGTACACAATGGTTCCGTATTCGAATCGAGAGCATGCCGACATAGTGTTTACTTACGTAAAGGCAAATGGCTGCGGAAACGGGCAACGAGGATGTATCAAGAGACTTATTCCCGCCCACAGCAACCACAGCATTCAGTGTTTGCAACAGTGTTTCGCCGTTTGTCTGAGACAGGGTCATTCCAGAAAGCAGGAAACCGTGAAGGACATACCCGAAATTTTCGAGCACAGAGTTGGAGAAAAATGTGATTAACACTGTGGAAGGCGATCTTCGTGTCAGTACCAGGCAGTTGGCCCGCCCGTAAAGGGTAATCCAGATGACCGTGTGGAACATTCTCCATGACAACTGTAGATGTAATATCCTTATCACTTACAGTGCCTGCATGGCTTACTAGCGACAGACTTTCATATTGGGAGCAGTTTTGTCGTTGGTTTCTTCACCGGGCAACCACGATTCAGGGATTTGTGTCATCCAGCCTCTTCACAGATGAGGCCAACTTTACACGGAGTGGTATCTTCCACTTTCATAACACTCATCTGTGAGATAGTATGCAGAACCGCCTTGCTACAGTGACAGTGAATCATAAGCATCGATGTAGCCGAAATGTGCGGGCCGGAATAATCGGCGACCTTATTTTGGGACCAGTCTTCCTTTCACATCGCCTAAGTGACTTCGGTTGCCATGCGGGAAGAAATGCCATTGATGATTCGAAGGGTCATGTGGCTGCTGTGTGACAGTGCTCCAGCTCACTTCGCCGTTAATGTCCGGACTCATCTGAATCAAGTCTTCCCTGGTCGATGGATCGGACAAAGGGGTGCAGTTGCATGGCCTGCTCGTTCACCGATCTCAACCCTTGTACTTTCTGTTTATGGGGCCCTCTCAGATGTATCGTGTGTGCAGAGGCAATTCCTGATGTGGAGGCACTGGAACAGTGAATTCATGCTGCCTTTGACAGTGTTCGGATGTAGCCTGGCCGATGTGAACGTGTGAGACAGAACGTGGAACGGCACGTACTCGCATGCGTCGAGCCACTCTCATCACACACTGTAACTGCGGAGCATGGTACAGCGTGTATTAGACCGCTGTCTCTGTAACAATGTGTGATTGGATGAATGGTCTCTATCATGGATACCATGCATTTCCGGACATAACCTCATTAGATTTTTTTTTTTTGTTCCATATTCTCTCGTCGATCAATCCCTACAGTTTGTACACGGTGAAAAAATATCACCCTGTATATGCCAAATAGCTCCGCAGATGATGAAGATGATGATATACATAAAGGAAACTATTAAGATAGTTTACGAAGATGAAAATTTAATTGCGATGGGTGACTGGAAATCGACAGTAAGAACAGGAAGAGAATGAACGATAGTGGGAAAAAATGGACCGATGCTAAGGAATTATATAGGAAGACACCTGATTTTGCACAGAGCATAATTAATCATCGCTGGCATTTGGTTTCAGAAACATGGAAGAAAGTTATATACGTTGAAGAGGCCTGGAGACTCTGGAAGATTGCTGATTGATCATGTAATAGTGAGACTTTGGAACCATATTTTAAACTGTAAGGAACATTTCCAGGGACAGATGTGGATCCTTACCGCAATTTATTGGTTGTGAACAGTGAATTAAAAATGCAAAAAATGCAAAAAGGCAGAAAATAATGGAGCGGGTTCTGGATAAGTCGAAAGAACCAGAGGTTGCCGAGATTTTCAGAGGGAGCATTAGGCAACGACTGACTGACACAGGGAAAAAGAAAACCGTGTGAGACGAATGATTTGCTCTAAGAGATGAAATACCGAAGGCATCTGAGAATCACATAGGTAAAAAGACAAGGCGTATAAGAAGTCCGTAGAGATCACAGAAGAATTGAAGAAATGTCTAAAAAATGAAATTGACAGGAAGCGCAAAATGGTAAGGAGAGGACGAACGAAAGGCTGTAAAGCATACATGACCAGTGGAAAGATAGACGCCACTTATAGAAAAATAGAGCTTTGGAGAAAAAAGAAGAAGCTTATGAATATCAATAGCTCAAATGGCAAGACGTTACTAAGCAAAGAAGGGAATGCTTAAAGATGGGAGGAATATATAGAAGATCTGTTTAAGGGAAAGAAACTTGAGGACAATATTAAAAAAAGAGAAGAAATAGGTAAAGATGTTATATGGGAGACTTGATACTCCCAGAATCATTTCGCAGAACACTGCCTAAGTGGAAACGAAGCCCCTGCGGTAGACGACTTTCCATCAGAATTATTGATGTCCTTTCCAGAGCTACCCCTGACAAAACTATTTCACATGATGTGCAAGATATGCGAGACAAGGGAAGTACCTTCGGACTTCCAGAAGAACCTAATGATTCCAATTCCAGAGCAAACAGGCACTAAAATTTGTGAATACCACTGAACAATCAGTTTTATAAGAAATGGTTGCAAAATATTGACACGAGATGTTCACAGAAGAATGGTGAAATTGATAGAAACCGACCTGGGAGAAATGTTGGTACACACAATGCGATACTGACACTACAGCTTATCTTAGAAAAAAGGTCGAAGAAAGACAAACCTACGTTTATAGTATTTGTAGAATTATAGAAATCTTTTGACAACGTTGACTGCCCTAACGTTTGTAATTTTTGAAGGTAGCCTGGATGGAGTACAGGGAGTGAAAGGGTATTTATGGCTTGCACAGAGACAGAACTGCAGTTATAAGAGTCAAAGGACGTGACAGAGAAGCACTGGATGAGAACGAAACGAGGAAAAGCTGTACATTACCCACAACGTTGTTGAATCAGTACACTGAGCAAGCATTAAAATGAATCAAGGAGAGTTTAGAGAAGGGAATGAAAGTTCAGAGAGAAGAAGTACAAAGTTTGAGGTATCCCGATGCCATTATAATTTTGTAAGAGACGACAAACTAACTGCAAGAGCGGTTGAAGAGAATGAATAGTGCGTTGAAAATTTATTGATGAACGTTAACAAAAATAATTCAATCTAGTCAAAGAAAATCAGGTGGTGATGAAGGTACTGAATTAGGAAATGAGGCACTGTAAAAAGCCGATAAATTATGATATTTGGGCATTAGAGTAAACAATAAGTGAAGAAAACTTCACAAGTCAATTTCGCAAGAAAAAAAAACATTTTATTGGATGACGGTTTCATCGGATCTTATGTTTTGAATTAAAAGCTTGGGAAGTGTTCTTCATTTACCATACATTTCACATCGTCCCCAGACTGACAGTGTCAGAAATATATAGAAAAATAAACAATGATGGCCGAAGCAGAGTGGTTATACACTGAAGCGCCAAAGAAACTGGTATAGACATACGTATTCAAATACAGAGATGTGCAAACAGGCAGAGGCAGAATATTGCGCTGCGGTCGGCAATATCTATAAGACAACAAGGATCTGGCGCAGTTGTTAGATCGGTTACTTCTGCTACAATGCCAAATTATCAAGATTTAAGTGAGTTTGAACGTGGCGTTATAGTCGGCGCACGAGCGGTGCGATCTAGCATCTCCGAGATAGCGATGAAGTGGGGATTTTCCAGTTCGACCATTTCACGAGTGTACCGTGAATATCAGGAATCAAGTAAAACGTCAAATCTCGAATTTTGCTGCGGCCGGAAGAAGATCCTGCGGGAATGGGACCAACGGTGACTGAAGGGAATCGTTCAACGTGACGGGTGAAACCCTTCCGCAAATTGCTGCAGATTTCAATGCCGGACCATCAACAAGCGTCAGTGAGCAAACCACTCAACGAAACATAATCAAAATGGGCTTTCGGAGCCGAAGGCCCACTGGTGTACCCTTGATGGCTGCTCGACACAAATCTTTACGCCTCGTCTGGACCCATCAACACCGACATTGGGATGACTGGAAAAATGTTGCCTGGTCGGACGGCTCTCGTTTTAAATTGTATCGAGTGGATGGACCTGTACGAGTATGCAGACAACCTCATGAATCCATGGACCCTGCATGTCAGCAGGGGACTGTTCAAGCTGGTAGAGGCTCTGTAATGCTGTGGGGCGTGTGCAGTTGGAGTGATACGTCTAGATACGACTCTGACAGGTAACACATACACAAGCATCCTGTCTGATCATCTGCATCCGTTCATGTCCATTGTGCATTCCGACGGACTTGGGCAATTCCAGCAGGACAATGCGACACCCCATCCGTCCTAAATTTCTACAGAATGACTATTCTGAGTATAAACGCTTCCGCTGGTCACCAAACTCCCTAGACATGAACATTATTGATCATGTATGAGATGTTTTTCAACGCGCTGTTCAGAAGAGATCTTCACCCTCTCGTACTCTTACGGATTTATGGACAGCCATGCAGGATTCGTGGTGTCAGTTCCCCCCAGCACTACTTCAAACATTTATCGAGTACATGCCACGTCGTGTTGCGGCACTTCTGCGTGCTCGAGGGTCTCTGCACGATATTAGGCAGGTGTTCCAGTTTCTTCTTTTTGTTTTATCAGATTAGCAACAGTAAGAAAAGCATTTCTGAACAAGAGAAATTTGTTAACATCGAATACAAAGTTAAAAGCTAGGAAGCTTTTTATGAAGGTTTTATACGGAGTGTAGTCTGTGCGGAAGTGAAACACGGAAGACAAACATTTCAACCAACAAGAAATTAAAAGTTTGTGAATTTTGATGCTGATGAAGAATTCTGAAGATTAGATGAGTGGATCGAACAATTAATGAGCAGGCACTCAAGAACGTGAGCAAGAGAGAAATTTTTGGCACAGCTTGACTGAAATGGGTGATGGAGTGACAGAACACATTCTGAGGCGTAAAGGAAGTCAGTTTTTACATTGATGGGAGGTGTGTGTGTGTGGGGGGGGGGGTGGATAAAAAGGGGGAATAGTCATTAAAACTGTGGAGGGAGTCTCAGGCAGTAAGCAGGTTTAAATTAATGCAAGTTTCAATAGTTGTGCATAGATGAAGATGTTTGCACAGGATGGAGTAGCGAGTAGAGCTGCGTCAAACCGGTCTTCGTACCGGCGACTAAAACAACAGCAAGAATATTGGAACGATTCCTGATGGAAGAGACGCGAAGACGCTTGTGTAACATAGATCATCAATTAATAGCTCGTCTCGAGCTACGACGTTAAGCTAAGGTATTTTGTGGAGGATCGTAATAGAGCTGATTAAAGTAGTCATGAAGCTAGCTGTAAATATAATAAACCGGTGAAAAATCTGTTGTTGCTTAAGTGTTCCCTCCATTGGCAAAATACAACTTCGTACGTGTGGAGGTGGGATCAGCTTAGTGGTCTGATGTGCTTCGGAGAAGGGAGGGAGGGAGCGAACTATTCGTTTACGCAGACAAAACGAAAAATAAAAGACTAAGTGTAATCTGCAAATTTGAACTTGGCTGATATTAAGCAACCGTACTTAAGTTTGAATGAAGGATAAAAACAGCCAATCGGCTGCAGAAATGTTATTACAGTGAGCTGGTTCTGACACCAACTAAGGGCATCTTTACCGACAAAAATTTTCTAATCTGCGTAGGAGAGTAACAACAATAATAAAAGCCCTACGTAGCACTAGAAGTATTAAAAGAAGATTAAGTATTAGTTACATAGATTCATATTGCATGGAGAGATAATTAAAAGTTACCTTGTAAAGACGACATTAAAACCACGAGTACAGCAAGTCATTAGGGTGACATCAGACTGAAAAGTTTGTCAACTGACCATGCCGCTACGTGGAAACAGCGTAGTGCATGTCACCTATGGGGAATGAACAGCTAGAGGGGTACAAATTAAGAAAACAGTTGTATTATAAATCAAATTAGTTTCAACAAGAGACCAAGCTTAATAACAAAAGCATAAAAATATGTAATAAATGAAACATAGAGGAAATACTGTAAAATGAAACAGTAGTTGTTTCGTGCCATCTGTCTAGTGCAGATGCTCAAACTGCTTGAAATGAACAGAATTAGCACAGTAGGAGTAACAGCTGTGGAATACGACAAGAAAAATTAAAAGAGGAGGAAAACGATGTTTAAGAACTACGTGTATAAAGACCTGCGGCCAAAGTCTAACAGTATGTCAAATAGTTGCTTATAACAGTTTAAAGCCGTTAAAGAAGTTTTTATTTCGAAATTATATCTGCTCATTGGGAATGAGACCATTATTAAGATACATATGCTTAAAAATTTTCAGTTCTTCAAGAATATCAACCCCGAAACCTTTTACTTTATGGCGGATAGTAACTTCATAGACTCCCTTTCGTTGGTGGCCTGTGATTAGCAATTATCAAAGGACGCATTATGCACATTAGTAAATTTTCTTCCTAATAAACTTTTACTTATCTGACTGGAGCAATTTAGTTCGCGTGTTTTTATTCTCTCTCGATGCAGTGTGAATCTGTGTAAGTAACAAATTTTATATTTTCAATACTTCTAGTGCTGCTTAAGGCTTTTACTGTGATTATCATTCTCCTATGTTGATTAAAAAATCTTTGTACTTGTTGTAACTTATTCTGATGAAGATACTCTCAGCTGGTAATGAAACCAGGTGAATGCTGTACAGTTTCTGCCACTGTTGGCTATTTTTGCCCTTCATTAAAAATGTGTAATGATTTGAAAGTGGCAGTGTCCACCTCCTGAAGAACGGATACAAAGAAAAAACAACACAGATGTGGTATACGTTGTGGTTGTATTGGATCTCAATTGGTACAAAATGCTACACTTTACTTGGCTGGATTACACCAAAGTAGAGTTACAATATAGTTTATCGGGCTAACTGTCCTCTGCCGTGATGAATACATGGAGTAATTTCTTCCTTGAGAACTACTTGTCTACTGTCATTTCTTCCTTGAGAACGCCGGCCAGTGTGGCTGAGCGGTTCTAGGCGCTACAGTCTGGAATCGCGCGACCGCTACGGTCGCAGGTTCGAATCTTGCCTTGGACATGGATGTTTGTGATGTCCTTAGGTTAGTTAGGTTTAAGTAGTTCTAAATTCTAGGGGACTGATGACCTGAGATGTTAAGTCCCATAGTGCTCAGAGACATTTGAACCATTTTTTTTTCCTTGAGAACTACTTGTCTACCGACATTTCCTTTCTATTAACAGAGTTCAACATTTACGGAAAGAACATCAAAGAGCATCTAGTTATAAAAAAGTAAAATTTAGATTACATTGTTTTAGGAGTTGAATGGAAAGTCGTGATATTGATCTGTCATTTAACTTTTCTTTCCGTTTTGTAAAGCAAGCAATCTGATTTTAATGGGGGTCGTTGCTGCTACGCTCAGTGTCAATAACTTCCTTCTTCGACCTAGCTAGCTTACGCTAGGTCGTAAACAGGCTGCAGTGCTCGGGAGCGCGCGTATCACTGTCTTTAAACGGAGCACCTGCCTCTGCGCCGCCCTGGCGCTGTTATGGAAACATAGAGGGCCTTCGGCAGATTCCCGAGCAAGACTTCATAGCGCTACTACATTACGTCGAGATTCCTGGGGAGTCGCTAAACACTGAGAATGAACTGATAAACGAACATTTCACACGGCTTCTTTCCAAGTGCGAATAACTGTCAGCACCTGCTCTTTGCATTAGCATAAACATTTGGCTTTGCAGCCTGAATACATTTAGGCATCCTACCGTGTAACTGCCTGGCTGCAGAGCATACAGTAATCTCCATTGTCACCTGTGTCCCTGGAATGCTAACTACAGTGGCCAGCTCTGGTTAAGTTGGATTTTACGTTGCCCGAAACCATTACCTGAGTTCTCTCAGTTTGTTGTGCGTGATATTATTTCATCTGGGTCGGAATATCGACTTCACAGAAACTCACACGTGGCAATAGGGCACACCGAAAGCCATATGTATTAACATCGGGCCTGCCAGGGCTTGAGGACTTTGTCGAGATATGTCAACAGTTTCAGTGCAGTAGTCCAAATCTCAGATCTTGGGATCAATACGCCCAGCTTGCGTTATCATGTGAGAAAAGGACGATTAAGGGTTAACGTCGCACCGACGACGACGGCATTAGCGATAAAGTACAAGTTCGGGGAAGAACGGGGAAGGAAATCGACCGAGTCCTTTCTAAGAAAGGATCCTGGTATTTGCATTAAGTGTTTAAGGGATATTCCGGGAAGGCTAAATCTGCATGGCCGGACAGGAATTTTCACCGCTCTCCTCCCGAATGTATATCCAGTGTCTTGCCGCTAAACCACCTCACTCGGTAGTCACGTAGCAGCGGAGCCCACAGATTAGGTTTATCATTTAGCAGTCTGTCCCTCTTCGAGTACACAGCAACACCTTTAGTCTAGAGAACTGTAAAAATTGGATCAGCACGTTGTCTGCACTGCTGTTGTGTGAGCACTTCATCCATGTTTGGTTCCTACACAACGACCCGTCACGATGGTTATCTTTTGTAACTCACTCTGTTACCCAGTTCAATACGATGGAAAAATATGTCATCCCATTACGCAAGAATAGTGAGAACATAAGAGAATAAAGACTTCTCTTTTCAGTTCGCTGCTCACCACTATACCGTAAATCTGATCATATCCCTTTATTCAAATTTTTCATTTTTCATACAAAGTTTTATCATTATCTCCATTTTCTGTCTTTGTCTCTATCTTCTTTTGGAAAACACAACACCTAAATCTACCTAGAGAAATAATGTAGGTCCGTAATTGCATGTGAGTCAAATTTAGAAAAAGTTGCAACATTTGGATACAAATGTTTGCCGTTAATGTGATTTTTGCAGTCCGTTGCATTGTATCTCTGCCTTCAGCTCGGTACTACTTAAACAATGAATGTGGCTCTTCAGAAGGATGTTTCGGTCTCCAAAATGAATTTATTTTGTTAAAAAATTGTAATCTGTAGGACCCTTACATTCTCAGCCAAAAAGCTAACCATTGTATCACATCACAGAAATGCTGAAGACAGAGCCTCGTGTGACGTCAGTTATATCACGGAACAGTCCTGAAAAATGTTCCAACTACCATTTCATATCTTCCTTAACTTTACCGGCGTACATAGCACCGTGACCGATATTCTGAACATTGCTGTAATATATAACCAAATACTGAGGTAAGAAAAGCGATGGAATATTGAGTCGGACTTCCTTTTGCCCGGCATAGTGCAGTAACTCGACGTAGCATGGACTCAATAAGTCGTTGGAAGTCCCCTGCAGAAATATTGAGCCATGCTGCCTTTATGACCGTCCATAATTACGAATGTGTTGCCAGTGCATGGTTTTGTGTGCGAAGTGACCTCTCGATTATGTCCCATAAATATTCGATGAGACTCATCTCGGGCGACCTGGGTGCCCAAATCATTCGCTTGAACTGCCCAGAATGTTCTTCAAACCAGTCGAATCATCCACAAAAACTACATCGTTGTTTGGGAACATGAAGTCCATGAATGACTGCAAACTATCTCCCCAGATAGCCGAACATAAACATACTCAGTCAGCGATCGGTTCATTTGGACCAGAGCACCCAGTCCGCTCCATGTAAAGACAGCCAACACCGTTATGGAGCCAGTACCAACTAGCGCAGTACTTGTTGACAATCTTGAGTACAGGGTTTATTGGGGCCTGCCCCGCAATCGAACCCTATCATCAGATCTTACCAACTGGAATTGAGACTCACCCGTCCAGGTCACGGTTTTCCAGTCGTCTAGGGTCCAACGGATATGATTATGAACCCAAGAGAGGCGCTGCGGGCGATGTCGCTCTGTTAGCAAAGACATTCGCGTCAGTGGTCTGCTGCGACAGACCATTAATGCAAAATCTCGCAGCACTGTCCTAACGCATACGTCCGTCGTACGTCCCGCAAGATTCCTACGGTTATTTCAAGCATTGTTACTTATCTGTTAGCACTGACAACTCTACGCCCTCGGTCGTTAAGTGGAGGCCGTCGGTCAATGCGTTGTCGATGTGGAGATGCAGTGCCTGAAATTTAGCATTCTCGGCACTCTCTTGACACTGTGAATCTCGGAATACTGAATTCCATAACGATTTCCGCAATGAAGTGTCCCATATGTATTGCTCCAACTGCCTTTCCGCGTCCTAAGTCGGATGATTCCCGTCGTGCGGCCATAATCTTTTCACAAGAATCACCTGGGTACAAATGACAGCTCCGCCAATGCACTGCCCTTTTATACACTGTGTACGCGATACGACTGCCATCTGTATATGCGCTTATCGTTGTCTCATGACTTTTGTCAAAAAATTGTTCTGACAAGGGAACCTCCCCATCGCACTCCCCTCAGATTTAGTTAAAAGTTGGCACAGTGGATAGGCCTTGAAAAACTGATCAACCGAGAAAGCAGGAAGAAGTTGTGTGTAACTATGAAAAAAAAGCAAAATATACAAACTGAGTAGTCCAATTAAAACATAAGCAATACAAGGACAGTGTTAGATCAGGAGTTCCGTGGTCCCGTGGTTAGCGTGAACAGCTGCGGAATGAGAGGTCCTTGGTTCAAGTCTTCCCTCTCGTGAAAATGTTACTTTCTTTATTTTCGCAAAGTTATGATCTGTCCGTTCGTTCATTGACGTCTCTGTTCACTGCAATAAGTTTAGTGTCTGTGTTTAGCGACCGCACCGCAAAACCGTGCGATTAGTAGACGAAAGGACGTTCCTCTCCAACGGGAACCGAAAACATTTGATCACAAGGTCATAGGTCAACCGATTCCTGCACAGGAAAACACGTCTGATATATTCTATACGATACTGGTGACGGCATGTGCGTCACATGACAGGAATATGTTGTCGACCCACCTAACTTGTACACTTGGCGAATGGCTAAAAAGATTCTTCTACCTTGCCCGACTTAGGTTTTCTTGTCGATGTGATAATCACTCCCAAAAAAGTGATCGCATCGGACGGACGGACGGACAGATAATAATTGTCTGAAAATAAAAAATTAAATCTTTGCACTCGAGGGAATACATGAACCACGGACCTTTCGTTCCGCAGCTGCTCACGCTAACCACAGGACGACGGCGCTCCTGAGCTTCTTGATGTTGCCTATCTTCTGATGGACTACTCAGTTTGTATATTTTGCTTATTTTTTTCATAGTTCCATACAACTTCTTCCTGTTTTCTCCATTTATCTGTGTTCAGTTTTTCAAGGCCTATCCACTGTGCCACCCTATAACTAAATCTGAGGGGGGTGCGATGGGGAGGTTCCCTTGTGAGCACTATGGGACTTAACATCTATGGTCATCAGTCCCCTAGAACTTAGAACTACTTAAACCTAACTAACCTAAGGACATCACACAACACCCAGTCATCAGGAGGCAGAGAGAATCCCTGACCCCGCCGGGAATCGAACCCGGGAACCCGGGCGCGGGAAGTGAGAACGCTACCGCACGACCACGAGCTGCGAACATGACTTTTGTCTTTTATCACCTCAGTATATTATAGCTCTCGTCGTCATTTAAGGACCGTCAAAATCGTTCAAAGACCTATGTTGAAGCATTCATGAATGGAATTAGTGTGTATCATATGTTTACTTGCGTCAGTTGTCAGTCCCACAAAGAAAGAAAATTTAACTAACCTAGTCATACTGAGTCCCACACGGGATCGATATCTTGCTTACATTCCTGTAATGGCCTTGCCGTCACTCCACCAGATGAGTGCAAATGCGCTGAAGGGGCGCGCTGGCAAACCTGCGGGCAGCTACCCGGGAGAATGCTGCAAGGACCGATGAATATCATTAAATGACTACCCAAGAAGCATTGGGAGCAGTCACATGCATTGTATATCTCAGAGTAAGCAAACATACGAAGTGACTGAAAGTGGAATGGCCAGAAGTAAACACAGCAAAGGCAGACGCCATGCTGAGACACATGAAAAGAACCCTCAGGAAGTGTAGTCCACTCATATAGGAGGTAGGTTACAAATCCCTCGACCGACGGAGACTTGAATGTTGCTCTTCAGTCTGGGACTCGTAACAAATTGCATTGACGGAGAAGATCCAAACGAGAACAGTCTTTTTTCTTTTTTTTAGATTCGTTTACTAAGCGCGTAAGCGCCATGGTGATGCTCATTCAAATCCAGCGGCAGGTCTTACATGAGAGGCGTTGTGTACCACGGTGCAATTTACTGTAAAAATTCCGTGGACGTAATTTACTAAAAGAGTCAGCCAGTATAAGGTTTCCACTTACGCACATCACTCGAAAAGACCATAAAAATAACATTAGAAAGATTCTAGCTCACAAGGAGACTTACCAACAATCGTTCTTCCCCTGTATCAAAAAGGACTGGAACAGGGAAAGAGGTTGGGGGGAGGGAGTGACAGTGCTACGCACACTCCACCACACACCATTAGGTAGCTTGCACAGTATTGTTCAAGATGTAGAATATAACACAATCCATTTATGGGATGTAATAGATGCAAAGGGAGGTTAGTTGAACGACACTAGCCTTGTAGCTGTACAGATACTCATGAGAAGTGACAATCGCTGAAAGAAATCGGAAATATTTCGTAAATTCAGAGGAGAATTAGGTGGTCGACAGCAGACGCAATCGGTGGGTGTGAGAGGTGAGCGCTGAAGCCACGTAGTCAAGAGGCATTCGGAATTTGGCGGTGAAAGAGCTAGATGTAATTGGGTCATTCGGAATTTTGCGGTGAAGGAATTGGGTGTAATTCAATCCATTACAAACTAATTACCGAGTGAGGGACATACGTACGACTCCACCTCATTCGCCTCGTTCTCGTTACTCGTCAACCAAGCAAATCTGCGGTGTTTCCGATACGAGCCACTTGAATGATAACTCAGAAATTAAACCACAAATCCCGCACTCGCAGTTAACTGACACTGTATGATTAATAGAAAATTGCCTCTCCATCATTAACTGGTTATCCACCTGAGTGAGCAGTGACAGGTACCGGGATGAATCTTGAATAGTTCCACAGAGTCTCACCGAAAAAGATTGTTTCATAATGTTGACAGATGTCCGTCGATCGGCTGGGGACGCCCAACTTGTCAGCTCCTTTGCTACTTTTCCCCTCTACGTCTACATCTACATCTAAATACATACTCCACAAGCCACCGTATGGTGCATGGCAGAAAGTACCTTGTCCCATTACTGTTTATGTCATTCCCTGTTCCACTCACAAACAGACTGATGAAAAAACGGCTATCTATACTCCTCCATATGAGCCGTAACGTCTCTGTTCTTATCCTCGTGGTCCTTACACTAAATGTACGTTGGTGGCAACAGAATCGTTCTGCAGTCAACTTCAAACGCTGGTTCTAAATTGTCTCAATAGTGTTTCGCGGAGAGAACGTCGTCATCCCTTCAGGGATTCTCGTCTGAGTCCACGAGGCATCTCCATAATACTCGCGTGTTGGTCGAACCTACAGGTATCAAATCTACCAGCCGGCCTCTGAATTGCTTCGATGCCTTCCTTTTAACTGACCAGGTGAAAATTCTACACAGCGGTACTCAAGAATGGGTCGCACTAGTGTTCTATAGGCGGTCTCCTTTGCAAATGAACCACACTTTCCTAAAACCCTCGTAACAAACCGAAGTCGACCATTCGCGTTACGTACTAGCCTACTACCGTCCTTATGTCCTTGTTCCATTTCATATCATAAGGCTTGCAACGTTACGCCTAGATATTTCACAACGTGACAAACTGCATTCGAACGTTATGGAATTGTTTTCCTACTCCCCTGCGTTAATTTACATTTTTTCTACAAGCAGAGCAAGCTGTCATCCATCATACCAACTAGAGATTTTGTGTAAGTCATCTTGTATTCTCCTACAGTCCGCCGACGACACCTTCCTGTACTCCACAGGGTCATCAGCAAACACCCGCAGATTACTGCTCACCCTGTTGGTCAGATCATTTCTCTCTACCTCTCAGCGTTATCGACGACATAAGCACGACGCAAAACTCCACACATATTCGTCAGTTACCCTCTCCCAACGGGTACAATTAATACTCAGCTCTCATGCTTGTCGAAGGAAAGGTGCAAACTGTGCGAAGAAATAAAACGTTTCCGATTACGCCTCAAGTTATTAGCCAGTCTCATAGTCTACACTGCCATACCGCTTTAGCTCTCAACCTACTGACGTCACAGAGTAGCATAGAGTAGTCACAGAGCAGCAGTGTCGAGAGCAGGACAGCCCCGACAACTAATGTCCATATCTATTGTAAAAGTGAAAACGAATCATTGAGAAATAGCCAACAAGGATTCAGAAAATACCGGCATTGCGAAGCACAGCTAGCTTTTTATTCTTACGAAGTAATGAGTGCTATCGACATGGGACGTCAAACTGATTCCATATTTTTAGATTTCCAGAAAGGTTTTGACACCGTTCCTCACAAACCGACTTCTAATCAAATTGCATACCTATGGAGTATCGTCTCAGTTCTGTGACGGAATTCGTGATTTCCTGTCAGAAATGTCACAGTTCACAATAAATGACGGAGAGTCATCGAATAAAATAGAAACAATATGTGGCGTTCTCCAAGAAAGAAGTATAAACTCTATCTTGTTCCTGAACTACATAAACGATTTAGGAGACAAAAAAATGGTTTAAATGGCTCTGAGCACTATGGGACTTAACATTTGAGGTCATCAGTCCTCTAGAACTTAGAACTACTTAAACCTAACTAACCTAAGGACATGACACATATCCATTCCCGAGATAGGATTCGAACCTGCGACCGTAGCGATCGCGCGGTTCCAGACTGAAGCGCCTAGAACCGCTTTGCCACACCGGCCGCAGATTTAGGAGGCAATCTGAGTAGCCAGCTTGGAATGTTTGCAGATGATGCTGTCATTTGCCGTCTTGTAAAGTCAACAGATGATCAAAACGAATTGCAAAATGATTTAGACAAGGTATGCGTATGGTGCAAGAAGTGGGAGTTGACTGTCAATAATGAAATGTGTGAAGTCATCCACACGAGTATTAAAAGTAGGTTGCTAAATTTGGGTTACACGATAAATCGTAGAAATCTAAAGGCTGTAAACCGAACTAAATACATTACAGTTACGAATAACGTAAATTGTAGGATGCAAGTAGATAACGTTGTGATTTACCGGCAGAACACTTAAAAAATGTAACAGGTCTACGAAAAAGACTTCTCATACTAAACTCGTCTGCCCTTTACTGGACTACGTCTGCACTTTGTGGGATCCGCATCTGATAGGATTGACGAAGGAAATCGAAAAAGTTCAAAGAAGAGCACCTCGTTTCGTATTATCGCAAACTATCGGAGAGAGTGCGACGGATATCATACACGAATAGGGTGATAGTTATTAAAACAAAGGAGTTTTTGGCTGCGGTAGGACCTTGTCATGCCAGTCACAAAGTGTGAAAATATCTTGCTGGCGTTCACCTACATACGAGGAATGATCGTCATAATAAAATAAGAGAAATCAGACCTCGCGCGGAAAATTTAAGTGTTCGTTTTTGCGGCACGCTGTTCGAGAACGGAACGGTAGAGAAGTAGCTTGAAGGTGGTACGATGAACCGTCTACAAAGCAGTTAACTGTGAATTCCAGAGTAATCATGTAGATGTAGATGTAGATTTAACTTTAATGATGAAACTAAGCGTGTACTTCATCTGCAGGTCTTCCGGCTATAGAAAGCAACCCAGGCCGAATACGAGAACAGAGGAGGAGGAGGAGGAGGAAGAGGAAGTGGTACAGGGGGCGCCAATGGTGGGTGCCTCGGTGGGTGGCATATCGGCGATACGTAGCGTCGGCGACGGGCGGCGAGCAGTTGATGCCAGAACGTCTGCACCGCAGCACCGCGCGGCCCGTCTGCATACCGCAAGCAGGTACGAGTAGTACCCGCTCAGTGTTATCACACGATCGACAGTGCTCTGAAAGTTTCTCGGTCGCTCGGTAATCTGGACGACCTTAATTTGTATGAGGGTAGGGTCTCAGGAAATAATTATTGCGATGCATGCTTCCTGCAAATTCTCTTAAGCGCTTTTTGACTATTTTTAACTCATTGCAAAAGTAGAGTAGCTGCAACATTAAAAAAAACTAGAAGGGAAGAAGCGCAAGACCTCATTTCCTAAATACGAGCCCAACGTCTTAACCACAGCGTCAACTGGCTCGCTATACAAAGGATATGTTCATTAAGTGCTAGTACAAATCAGCTCAGAGTATAGTATTGATTTTTTTTCAGTTCTGTTTTCCGGCTAATGTATTTGTCAACACTCACAACAGAGTCTACATAACAAATAATTCTTTTCATTATGCGTAATCAAATTAATAATAATAAGACGTTAGAATGATTTGCCATTCTTCGATTGATTTATACTGATAAAACGAATTTCGTTTGTAGGTATTCTCTCATTATTTTGCTGCATTTCGGTTGTGAAGAGCAAGCTGAGGTGTTATCGTTCTCCTTCAATGATGCCTATCAGTTACATACCATGAAAATAAAATTACTGCTGCTTTGATCTTTCATTTGGTTTTCTTTATAATGTCTTTGCATTTTATTTTCATTCTTTTAGCTCATTGATTCCTGTAATTAGTGAAAATTTTTTTAGGTGTGAACTTTTCATTTTCTCAAAAAAACTGAAGGATTATTTTTTGGAATTAGCTTCTTTCAGTATCATAATATATATCCGTCTTTTTACGTTTAATTAATGAGTTGTTGTTCTTGCCATTCTTGGGTGATTTTAGCCTTTGCTTATGTGTGTCCCGTTGTTTTCACACGCACGAGAAGAATAGTACGTGTGTTCCTAATTGTGGTTCACTGTGGATCAATTCGTTTAATGTTATGCTATTAAAATTAATACAGAAAATTCCGTTTGTTTCTTTCCAGTAACAAAACACGTACTAAGGATTTTCACATTATTGAACATCTAGAAAATAGCAGCCACATCTAGTCTGAAAATCACTGTGAAATATGTGGCAGAACTTGATCTATTACTTATTAGATTCAGGTTTTACTATTAAATTTGTGTGATTTTGTTTAATCTACTTACGGACCCTAGAGGGGTGCCATTATTGTGTGACAGTCCATTAACTGGGGAAAATAATTATAACATCAATCTTTCCTTCGTGAGGGCCACAGTAATGTAAAATTTTTTGAAAGAGTTTTTCGCCATTTGCTCTGTCTTCGATATGTGCTCGTATCCTGTAATACGACAATTAGTGTATAAGACCAGGCATATACTTTTTGACCATGACATGTCACAGACAGGTTAGACATATTTTAACATTTCAACATGCAC
Source organism: Schistocerca piceifrons (assembly GCF_021461385.2). Classification (NCBI taxonomy): domain Eukaryota; kingdom Metazoa; phylum Arthropoda; class Insecta; order Orthoptera; family Acrididae; genus Schistocerca; species Schistocerca piceifrons. The sequence goes on from NC_060138.1 coordinate 743,390,075, forward strand.
TTGAGAATGGCTACAAAGTCGAAATCATGAGCGTGTAAAGTAAATGAACAATTGATAGTCAAATGGCGAAAATCACTTCATCTCTTATGATAGGTAATGATCAGAATTTCTCCGTATCACAATAAATTTCATCTCTCATCATTTGCAGCCCCACAGTGTATCAAATTATTTTTATCGTCTCCAGGAGTGCAACTCTAATAACAGCTGGAAACATACACAATTTTAATATATCTTTGTCTTGTCACGAAACGCATATTTTTCAGTCAGTCTGAATGTCAAGCACCTTGCTTTATCATAGTGATCCGTTTCCTTTCAGTTTTGTACAGTTCGGTCACAGTTTTTCTCAAACTTGCAACGTTAAATTTATTCCGTCTTTTCGAAACTCACGTACATTTTCAGAAAAGTTTCCCATGTGTACTTTGACCGTCAACTGTAACTGCTAATGGTGAAGATCGCTCTGCACCGATGTATAGTTCACGGCGCAGTGTTATCACCAGTACGAGAATTGCCCGAGGTAGCGTGGCATATCTTATTATTTACACTACCACATCATTCAGTATTGGGAGACATAGCGGCCTCGTCAAGATCGTTGTCTTCTGTGACAGCTCCGATGCTTAGTGATTCTGTTTAAGGCTCAGTTCATTGCATGTCTCGCCCAACAGTCGCATTATCACCGGCAATATTCTGTTCAGCGTTCTCTCTCTTTCTCTCTCTCTCCCTCCCTCCTCTCTCTCGCTTATTGGGAGAGTGTTGTTGTACCTTGAGGACAGTGTACCTAGGAACACTTCATGCTTCCGTTTCAGTCTGGCTACTGATTTGAGATTGCGCCCTAAAAACCTCCATAAGCAGTTTCGGCGTTTTCAAGTGTGTTTGATGTTGTGAGACATGCGGTCGTATTTTGGGCAAAGTTTGTAGATATTACGAGTTCCGCATATTTAGGCGCTGTATAATTACATTAAAGATATTTGTAGGATACTGTTTATTCTTCGGCTACAGAATTCTGAGGTGAGTAAAATTCTGTATATACTTTTAAAACTAGTTGCATAACTGTGGATGGTTAAACCGACTTCGTCGGCCCTGCATCGTCTGGTGCTTTAAAACAGAAGAAGGTCTTCGACCATGGAACGTCTTAAATTTTCCACTGAACGTCTTAATGATTTTCTCAGTCTTGTAAATGGAAATTTATGTTAGTTGCCAATAGCTTGTATTTCAATATGTTTTTAACTTGTAACTGGTTTTGATAATCCTTGTTCTCAATTTTATTTCACTTACTAATAATTAGCGTGTAGAAGATTAATAATGCAAAGCATAAACTATTAAATGCAACACTGGCAAGATTTTCTCGACTAGAACACTTTTAAATTTGAATAGAATATTTTTTTCCTATGTACATGACCTTCTTTTACTTTGGAATATGTTTTGACAGTTGGACAAATCGTAATTCTCTCGGGCAGTTTTTGTAATTTCAGAAAAAAGGCTACAGCAAATAAAAAGCGAATGCTATCATTTAAAGTGGAATAAGAAAATGTATTGAAGTCCAGTTACAGGGTCGGTTAGATGCGAAACTCTGAAAAGTGACCCAACATACAAATCTATCCCTTGCTCAAAAACATTTTTGTCGTTCTATTTAAGCTCAGTGCTTCTCCACTGCGTAAACCGTCATAATGTGAGACCTTCCATTCAACACTTCCATTCTCAGTATGAAATACGATTCCTCACAATACGATTATGACAGATTTTATAAGAGACTCTCTGTCGTCAAGTGTCTGAATAGTATACGGTATTTTGAAAATATTAAGTGTCTTCTCATCTGCTTAAAACTTAATTCCACATTCACATCATGCAGTGGGTATTTTTTATACTTCAGACTCATCGCATAAATTCCGCTTCCATCTCCAGCTTCATCGAATAAGTGTGTTATGACAGAAATCTTTCTCTTATAACCTTCCAACTGTCCATTTGCAGTAGTTACACTCTGTTCTTGACATCCATTGTTTCTCGTCCTGATTAACATTTCAATCATAGTTTTATTGATTTGAGTTACAAAGTATAAGATTTGCATAGGACTTGACTGGCAGACCCGGTCTTCTTCGCAGAGAAATACTGACTTTGTTGCCGAGCTTTAGATCGTTCACGTTTCAGCTTTTTCTTTGTACGTTATTAGATAATCCACTGCGTATTCTAGGTCTAAAGACAAATTTCTTTTTGTGAAGTCATCATTACTTTCAAGCAATTATTGTCCTATAAGGTGACTGAACTTATTAGGTTCATATTTTTCTTAGTAATTCCTACATTATCCCACCAGTGTTATATACAAACTTTTGACACTTCATCATCAGAAAGACAGACACAAACTCTGAGATGTTACTTGACTTGAATCATAAAGCGTCATACTATGATTTCAGAAAAAACACTGCGGATGAGCTTTGTGCCACCAAATGTCAGTTCCAAGCGTTCACATCGAGACGCCACAGCCAATTATCATCCGGACGGGCTTTTGAAACCCGAAGTAATCTTTCCAGTGTTCTTACAGGCAACTTATTCTTATTCATAACCAAAACGGAAGTTTGTTCCACAACACAAATCGAAAGATTTATTTTTGAGAACGTTCTAAAAGTAACAAAGGTATTAGAAACTAGCATTCTCCAAGAATGAAACGATTCTACGAAAGGAAATTAGATATCGTTTCATCTTATTTTGCATTAACAAGCGCAAGGCCTGAAATTTCAAAACTAACCATCATTAGAAGAATATCCAGGACACTCTTGTAGGGTACTTCATATCTGTTGATGACTTACATACCTTGCTCACGATGAAAGAAGCGATCCGAAAAAGCTGGGGACGCAACTTTTAACCTTTTGTGCAAAATATGAATTGAATGTCACACTTAGAGTTTGTGTTAAAAATTTCTTACGGGCTTTGAAAATTGCAACGAACAAACGTTTTCGGCAAAAACCGAACCATTACAAAGTAGACCACCACAGTGTTAGGTGGCATAATTAAACTGACTGTAGTATTTGAAAACAAATGTGGGTGAGAGAATCAATACATGAAAATAAAACTTAATGAATTATATGTGAGAGCAATAATGAAACGGCAGATATAGTGCAGACATACAGTTAGTTGACGTTGTTTAAACAGTATATCAGAACGTTTAATGCTATTTCTAATATTTCAAGGAGCTTTGTTTTTCATAAATTTCAAATTGAAGTGTTATATGTGATTCATAGCGCAACACATTTCCAGTCCTACAATGACAGAGGTGCTTGGCGCGAGCTTCAGGTGGAACTTCTTATTAATTTGTAAGTTTATAACAAAGTGGAAATGGAAATTTATTGATGGTTGCGATTTTTTTTCAAAATGTGTGTTAAATGGGCGCAGTTTCTTTTTTACTCTAGTCAGTAAATGTTAACTAGACGAGTGAGTATGCATAATACTCCCTTTAACACTCACCTTTTTATTTCTTTCCACTAATACATTAGAACTATGTCTTTAGTGATTTGGACTAGCATCAGATTTGTATGATATGTATGAACATGAAGAAATTAAATAGACAAAAATGGTCATGTTAATATTTTCAAACGGCAGGCAGATATTTTTATTGTGTACTGACGTATCCAGTGTATGAATGCATATCCAGTATCATGGCAAAGCGAAAAGTCTAAAGCTTGGCATATATCTGGTGTTAACGCCAATGCAATTGTGCTTTTGCTATGGTAACGGTACTTGCACCATGAAAAACGCCAAGTATTGACTTGATTTGTGAATAGGTTTCCTCCGATGTATTTTTAAAACTACGCATGTTTTTTTTAAAATAGATAAACTGGATCACTGTGTCATCGCAAAGTTCTTTGTGAGTGGTTTGGAGGCATCGGAAACTCAACCACCGCATGTGAAGTGTGAGAACGAGTCTGCTTGTCCCGTATTATAAATGAGATAATGTCTACTGAATACAAATACATCTATATTTCTCCTGAAGTTGACCGACGTGACTAATTCCTAAAAGTGAAACCACGGAAAAAAGAATGGACGCAGAACTCTTTTGTACAGTCAGTCAACGAAGTTATGCATCTGACATCACTCGCGTCTAAGATGAAAGAATACCGCACGCTTGAAATAAAAAAATAAAAAAAATAAGTATTAGGAAACTCTGTGCAATATGCATTCCGCAACTTCTTTAACGCTAACCACCGTAAACAGGCGAAAGTAATTTTCAGCTATTGTGTAGTGTCACCAGTTTTTTCACACTGATATGTTACATTGTTCGAGAGGTGGTTTCGCCACTCCATGTCGAAAGCGAAACAAGAGGATTTGAATCCATGGTCGTCCTTTGTCATCAAAATAGCGATATGAGTTTACGAAAGATTATGACCGGTGTTTGCTGTGGTGCAAAAGTAATTCTTCACTTTAATTTATTTGCAAAATGTAAAACAATAAATGGCGAATATTGGATAAGTCTTCTGAACCAAATGGGTAAAAAAAGTATGAAAATAGAAAAAGTAATTTTTTATCGGGAGAATGATACTTTGACAGTAAGAAGGCTAAATGATCTGAATTACGATTTGTTGGAACATCCACTTCATCCGCTAGATTTGCAACTGTGACGTGCACTTATTTCCGCACCTAAATACGTGCACCTGGACAAATTTTTAAGTCTATAGGAGAGATTGTAACAGCCATCGACGTGTATTTTAATCTTCCAGTATCGTACTTCAGGGATGGATCTCCTTACTTGAAATTGTTGCAGAAGGGTGCTAACTACAAATGGGACGGCGTCGGAAATTGAGTGTATATTTGACACGGTTTTCCACTCTCATTCTGAGACCTTTCAGTCTTAACCTCCTACATAAAGTATTTTTGGCCACGCACTGAGATCTTAATACTCAATCTGACAGACATGCAGAGCTCTATGGTGTCACTAGTTACAGAACTGACGTAAGTGCTTTTGGATATTGCTTGCCTATTGGCATTATTAACCTAAATCAAGAAAATTGTCTATGATAACATACAGACGAGTGCTGTCATGTTCTTCTAATTGGTAACGAGATTGAAACACTGAACGCTGTGTTTTTATCACTTATCGTAGGACGATAAACATCATGTTGACTTACTCTCAAGAGCGCTTGAAAATTTGACGTGGAGCCATCTTTTTTATATTCACTTTCGAGTCCCTATGAACCGTAGTTATTTATTTAATTGTACATTAGTGCTCTAGTCGTGGTTTGCTTCAGTGACTGTCTCAAAATCCCAAATCAACTGATGTAATCTACAACATGACTGAGCGAAGTCCGAAGTACTTCCGTAACGACTATCTGAGCAGCGGTCAAAGCCCTGAAAATTTCAGCAGCGACTTTCTTCCGGCGGGACACACAGATGAGATTGTTATCTCTCCACGAAAAAGTCAGAGCTCATAGAATATTATCTTTTCAACCATCAAAAGTTTGTTTGTTGTTTAAAACACTCCCAAGGTGCAAAATTTGCATTAAGAGCGCTACTGTTATCATTCGTAATACACTGATAGGTTTCTAAGCCACAAAACACGTGTATCTGAGAAGTGTAATACATTTTGACGTTTGATTCTTCCAAGAAAACTATATCATATTCCTCTTGTGATTACAAGAATCTCTACATCCCGGAAAATACCGTAATTTCAAGGTACGTCATCGGTTATGCAAGACAAATAAAGACTAACTGTCAACAGCTGATATCTGCAGAACTGATGTCCCACTATAACATTAATTTTAGATTTAGTTGTGAATCTGTTTTCGGATTTTCTGGCTGAGGATGACACAGGAGCTCGAGAATCTGTTCACAATCAAATCTAAAACAAATAATATTGTGGAACATACAAACTATGTATTTCAGTTTTAATACGTTTATATTGCCTTCATTGGCAGGTAGGACTCATTTATCATCTTTATTCAAGTTAAATAAAATTTCCGGTGCCCGTCATTTCCTGGGTGTTCTCGGGTCTCTCCTGACTGTAGATGGAGATCACCAAGCTTTCTTATCGAGCCGGATAGCCCGTGTTAATTTACGTCCTAAGAAAAGAATAAAGGAAACATCACATTCGAAAACGATCATTTACACTGGTTTTATTAAAAAGAAGATTTTCCTAAACTCATGGCCTTATATTGCTAAAGCATATCTGTTGTAACGAGTTATAAAGCTACCCATTGTGGGGAGAAGTTGTCTGTAAAATAATCTTATCTCACAAAATACGCCTTATTCAAGTTCCAGGGAAAAATAATGAGGTAAGACGTAAGTCGCAGTATCAGTGTTTACTCGGAGGACTATATCACCAGATAATCTTCGGATCTTTGAAGGTTGTCCGATATTGTATGCAACATATAATGCCGATCAGAAGCGACGTTATCAGAAAGACATGGGAAACAACTGTACTTATGTCCCGACAATGCGAAGCAGTGATTCCTTCTTTCAGATTTCTTATCATGCACCTGTAGATACTATCTGTGACACCTCGCTATATACTGTATTGCTTTAGACACTCATGTGATAAGATCTAATTTTCTTAGAATTTCCAGCTTTTCTTCAATGGTGTAACTGCATAAATTACATGTCGTCATGGATTGTCATCTCATAGACAGTCTACTAGACCATTCTAGATTTAGAAATTATTATATTTCTGTGGTTGGTTAACATTCACTTCACCATGTGTGACGTCTCAGTTAAGTTGGTGCAGAGGAGGAGCGATGTACACTACCCTACTGCTATTCATCGGAATTTAATTTGGTAAATTTAATGCTTTAACTTTGTGCGCGTGTTTCTAAAGCACAAATAGAGGATAATCTTAATATTGTCTTGGGCACTCATGGGAAACCACTTAAAATATTACTTCGGGTGATGTATGTTCTAGACCAGATGGCGCAAAAACGGCACGCAGCTTCTATACGGTTCTTCTTAACTTTCCCATTCCGCAACGTAGAGCATTACGTGTTATGTTGCAGCTGCAGGCCATTTTTTACTTGTATAATTACACTTTTAGGACTCATCTCGCGTTATTAGCCATCTGCACCGGTGCTAAAAAAAAAAAAAAAACTACCACTAATTCCGAGTTATGAGCTACAGATCATGTGCCAGATTCCAGTTTTGTCAACAATGTATTGAAGTATGACACAGAGGAAACCATTGCCAGCATCATTGACCATTCGTCATCGGAGGCTCGTTCGAAGTTAAATGTCTTTCGATATTTTGTATACGCTATGATCTTCAATGAGCGTGTTCACTTTGCCCTATACCTCTACCAAATCTCCATCAAACACCTCATCATTTCGGTCATTACTTATTTCTTCTCAACAATAATCTGTAACAGATCGGTTGACGTTTTCTAAGTTGGCATTGTGTACGTCAAGGGAGATCCGTGATACCCATACTTCTAAGCCAACCACTGCACGTAACATATTTATGTCACGAAAACTTTTTTAAAATAGTATTTTGTTGCAGATTACGAAGTTTCATTGACGGAATTTCAGACTTATGTCATACAGCGAAGGCAACACTACAGTACCACAAATATCTCAAGTACGCTCACGCACACTCGTTCTTCAGATTGTCGAATTGCCGTTGGAAATAAAACAACAAAATTTAAACATTATCAAGGACAAACTAGTTAAAAATAAGAACTGGGTAATTTTCGGTCTAAAGTCTAACATAATATCAATTAATCGGAAATAATTTATCTTCAGTTCCCCACCGATTTGAGTGAGGAATATTAGATGTGTTTCAACATTCATTAGAACTCCATTATTTTCATTTCTGTTGGTCAGCATTTTGTTGAGAGCGGCGTCATTGTAGATGAGCATTAGTTTGGGCCCGCCCTCGTATTACAAAGGTTGTTTCGACTACACTGCGGAAGTTTCGCTGGGAAGCCATTACACACAGTCCTGATCTCTCCCCACGCGACTTCCACATTTTTGGAGCCCTGAAGAGAAACATTCATGGCCGTCAGTGTATTTTGGACGAAGAGATCCACGCCTGGCTACAGTCTTGGTTACGCACGCAGCAGCGAACATTTTGCCATGAAGGCATTGACGGTTTTGCCTTACAGTGGAATAAATGTATTAACAGTTACGGCGATTAATTTTGAAATAATGAAGTTTACTTCCTTTTTTTCATCTTTCTCGTTTTCATTGGTTGTCTCTTATACATTTTTTGTCTCGGTGATCGACGAAACCACAGCATAACTTATAACAGAGATGACTATTCCAGTTTCATCACTTTTAATTAAACCACACATCAGAAAGAGAAAGAGGCATTTTTAATGTTAGGGCTTCAATTACAAGTTTATGCTATCGGAGGCTATCAGACGCAAATAAAACTTACTATTTTTATGAACAAACATGTATGAAATCTATGTTCTGTAAGAGATAAGCTTATTCATATTCTTCCTCGATATTTATTTAATTTCAGCACAAGGTCTCATGGTCTCGTACTTTTGCGAATGAGACAATGCGTTATATGTGTTCTTACTTGGAAAACGTCAAGCAAAAAGGGAAATTAACAAGTACATGCAGTAAATGTTTCTCAGAGCCATAGGAAATATTGAGGGTGTGTGTCAGGGAACAGTGTTGCGCCTATTTTGGTACAGTTTACGAAGTAATGTAGCAGTAATTTGTCGCAGTAATACCGAAGAAGGCTTTACAGCAGCTTTACTTTGCGTAATATGCTTCTGTGGACTACTTACTTTATTTGGCAGTAACTGCGTTTCTTTGTCAAAGATGTAGCGAGCACATTCAGTGTCAATCTAATACGCAAATTGTGCTTCGTCCCTTCATTTCTCAGTTAGCAAATGCACAAAAAAAAGTCTGTTGATTACCGAATTACCAAATCAGTGTTCTTAATTTCGCAGTTTAATGCCACATTACGTTCAGCTTTTTCTATTTACGTTGTTAACGTTGAACACTTACTTTGCACCACTACAACATGTGTCTCGTCATGAATTGACAATGCGAAGAATGTAAGCGGTCTGTTATTGAATGTTAGTAAGTGGCTGAAGTATACTGTTTATTCAGAAAATGTCGCGATTTCAGAGTGTGTGGTTAGGCAGGAACCTGAGAGGACGGCTTAAATTGCTGCTAGTGAAACAAGCAGCAATCATGTTTATAATTTTGTTTCTCACAAATATTTTGCATGATTACTTTTAGGATTTATTTATTTTTGCCTTCGCTCTATCTACTTGACCTAATAGCTCATCTCAAGTTATCTATTCTACATTTCGTTATTTTCGTGATTCTTAGCTGTATCTTTTTCCTGTCCCTGTTGCGTTTTCTTTATTTTACTATTACTGTGATTCTGAAGTTCTTAACGATTTTCCCCACGCAGAACCCCATTTTCCCGCGGTTGTCCCATTAGTTTCTATATTTATTATTAAGACCTACCGCAGTTCTATAGTTCAAGATTACATTTCGCACCATGGAATCATTTACGAGTATTGGTCCCCCTCTTGAAATGTGTGTGTTGCATCGTTGGATCCGATATTACATCACTGGTCGAAGATGACGGGTGGAACCATAGGCTATAATTTGCCCCTTTCAATCTGATTCTAATATCCTCCACTACCTTGGCATTCCCGACAATGTCAATGATTCCCCTAGTATGAGATTAAATTGTTGTTGCTTGTAGTTTCATGCCTTTTGCCTATTATAATCATACTGACAGGAATATGATGGAAAAAAATACTATCTACAAGTGAGCGACTTAGGCTTGACTGAGAATAATATGGCTCTAAGCCACCAAAAATCATTGAGAAGTTCGGAACCTGCTTATCTAAAGAGGATAGAGGATTGCTTATCTGATATGGAACTATTATGACTTTGGCATGGCCGACACATTTTCCTTTCCTAGTGTGTTAGCAAAATTTCTGATACGAAGGAAGTTATTGTACTGTACGGATATTATTATTATTATTATTATTATGAAAGTTATTTTCTTTATAGTGTTTCATAGTTTCATGTTTCCTTGTTCTGTATTGTTTCCATTCAGTAGTTCTGCGCCGCTATGAAGTATTCTCTGACATTATGTCATTAGTGCAAATGTCCAACACAATAAAGAATTATGAAAGTAAATAAAAATTTGATTTCAGTAGCTTAGTGTTAACAAAAGGTCTTCTGTGTATTTCACGAGTGCAGGAGCAAGAGCAAGGCGACATGGAGCATTTGTTAAGTCACTGTGCTCGCATTTAGAAGAAGCAAGATTCGAATAACCGTCTGATCAGCCAGACTGAGGGTTCCCTTGTAAGGAATAATATCCTACGATGGTTCTTTTGAATACGATACAGCAAATTTCGTTCACCGTTCTTACCCAACCTCAATCTTTCTTCAGTTGTATTTTCCTCTTTAAATAACAAACGGCCTAGTTCATTATCAGAAACTCATTTTTCGGTTAGGCGCACAATATTATATTTCCTGCTCTTGTGTACCACATTCAGTCACTAAAGTGTCTGAAATATGCCCAATGACACGAATCATTGCATATTTCATCACAGGACAGTTCCACACAGTTTACAACCAAAAGAAAAATATAGGTTACTATAAATTATTTAATCCTCTACCAGTTTCCGATGTATAGTTTAAAATGTTTACTGCGCACTCGGACATACTGAAGTACCAGGATCTCTCATTTTATCGTAGCAAATGTCTTGGCCTGGACAGGTTTTCAATTTCGCCTTTCGCTTGCGTAGGGAAGAGAGCTGAGGTGTTTTTGTTCCATGTTCCTAACGATCTTGAGAAAACCAAGCACTCCTGCACCACTGGTATCCGTCCACTACAGGCCACTTGCCTTTCACGACACTACAGGGTGTACACATTCAATCACCATCGGGTCCGGCATTTTTCTCGCAACTCTAAATCCGAACGCGTATTTACTCTCTGGAACTACTTTCGGTCTCCGTGCCCGTCGTAGGCGCCAGATGTAACCTCTCATAATCCATCAACTCACATAAGTTTTCGTTGGACCTATTTGTCTTGTTATAGTTGTCTCTTTTTATAGTTGGTTCCTGCACTTGTTATAACGGCTGCAGTCATATACGTTGTGTGAAAGTACCAGTTTAGTTGATCTCCTTTTTTTAGCCCTTCGGTATTTCGAAATCGGAACTGAAACTGTCGTGCACTACCACATACTATTAATGAGAGGAACTATTAACGAGAGGAAATATTCTCCGCCACGAACTGTAAGAATACAAAGGCTTTCTAGTACATATACTGATTTCACTTTGCTGACTAACTACTGTGTTACACCGATGGCTTCTTCCGCTTCAGCAATTTTAACACAGGCAGTTATGTGTGAAACATGTACGATATTAGGTACTTTAATGGTATGCAAGATTGTGTGTATATCTGGCGTGATGCCTTAACAGACGACAGGTGACACAAATCGTACCCTTTCAGATATTTAATTACGTATTATGTAATGTTATGACTAGTGAAGTGTATATGTAAATATAGACACAGAAATTTCCAGGTGTTAAACAATGATTAAAAGGAAAACTTTTAACAACGATCACTCATTCACAGCTAATAAATTTGCTGCTGGAAGGCCACCCACCAGTTTTTGACTTCTGGCGGAATCTCGCAGCTGGCAGTATGGTCTCTGACATCGGTGCACCAGTGACCGCGCCAGTACTGATGGTACGTAATTCTACTGTTCGGTTCCAGGGAATGCTGTGGCACCACCGGTCGTCTAAAAATCAGTGATGGCCTACTTTGATTTCCATGGTTACTGAAATGTAATTAATGAAACCAGTTCGCCAGTTAGATACGTTCGCATCTTCGGAAATTGGTCTAAACAGGCGCAGTTTCCACTGCTTGTAAACGACGGAGCGATCATTATATTAGATCACAAAGACCTCTGTTCCTAGAGGACATCTTCTTTTTGCCGCTTTAGACTACCAGGACAATCTCTGAGTTAAGATCATGGCGTTGTTTACGTCAGTGCTGTCGAAGCATCTCTTGACGCCCTCATCCTTATTTTTCGCGGTAAGAAATGAAATGAGATGCTCTACAAGAGATCTCTCAACTCACTAACTAAAGTAAGTAAGTTGTTCGTGATTTTTGATTCTCGGTGCTAATAAACTATTAGTAAACTCATTTTACTGTAAACGTAACTACCCAGTATTTATTGCGAAATACGTTGGTTTCACAGGTATGCACAGTAGTTGTTCAGCCGTAAATATACAATTTCTTAAATTGTGAATGAGAAGTTGTTTCCGTGTGAGAAAAGCATCCGATAACCTACTGTCACCTAACTGAGAAGTATACAGCAGCTGTGTTACACACTATGCATTTATTTTCTTCAGTTCGTTCTCTAATTGAAAATCTATTATAACAAAACAAATTAAGACAGCTCAGTTGCTGAATGAAAAAACGCCTCTTGATTTCCATAAACTATACGAACTTTGTGTCAAAACAGGAAACTACGTCCCTCGAGCACCATGGACAAAGGGAAAAAATAAATGAATTGTATTTTTTATAAAGAAAAGGGTAAAACAGGCAGATTATATACGTTTTCTGTTCCGGTTCACCTAGGCCTATGCAGATCACCGCTTTTGTACTCACCAGCTTCTGTTCTGTTCTGTCATTTAGTCAACGGAAGAAAGTAATTCTGATGCAATGAGTCATGTTTCTTTAATTCTGAGGCAATGAATCATGTTTCTTCACTTTCTGAGAGGAAAATACCACCGAATTTTCGTTACAAGAGAAAAAATTTTAAAAGAATATAAATTGGAAACAAGAAGAATCTTCGTCGAATACACGCAATATCCACAAAAATAATGTACCGCTATGTGTGCTTAAAAAAAGAAAATGGGTCTCGTGTCAAAATAACTGCTTCTGTTTCAAATTTCACGCAGCAAATTATCTGTGTTAAGTACGCAAATTCTGTTCGTATTTCAAATCCTTCACAGTATTTTCGCTGCACAGTAGGTGTCAAATTCTAACACTACAGCGCATGTAGCATTCAAAATAAGACTGAGGCGCTATAATTACTCTTCAACGGCAGAAAGCACAACATGTAAATAACGCCCTTTATATCAAGATGTATGACACGTGATAAGAAGTTGAAACTGTATAGATCATAAATTGTAAAGTTTACGTCGGTCTTTCCGCTACATTACCCGTCATTATGTGACAGTTAGATATGACCTACACAAGTTGTAGCTTGAAGTGAGTAATGGTTGATAAGGAGTAGGTAATGGAGTTCTTTCAGTGTTACTGGCAGTGATTACACGTAAATGCAGCATGTCATATGTCTTGTATCCACAAAGTAGACGATCTCAAACCTTCAGTCGGGGAGAGTTTTGATGGCAACCGAATAGCTGGGAACCTCTCCGTCTGCCGTTCGATTACGCAGAAAGCCTCTACCGTTTTATCGTTTGGGCTGAGCAATCGTCCAATTGTGACTAATCATATTTGGAAAGGCACTCTTGTTATGAAATGTAGCAATATTGGAAATTTTCAGTTCGACAACTGCGTAAAGTGTTTCTGTGTGCCCTTGACAGCAGTTATAAGCTGTGAATCAGGCGGTGTCCGACCCCTGGACGCAGAAGTAAACGTGAGCGCACTTACCGTAGGCCTTCGGCTGCGAACCCGCGACCCGCACGCAGCGACTTGCCGGAGGAGGGCAGCGGCGCCGGCCAGACCGCGGCGGGCCGCTTTCGCGCGCCGCCCACAGGTGGCAGCACGCCTCGCGGCTTCAGGGTCACTCCGCGCCGGCACGCTGCACAAAACCACGCACGTCCATCCTGCTGCAGTCCTCGTCTGGGAGCCATACAAGCCTATCGCCGCTGCTATCACTGTCCGCGTGTAATACTCCGGAAGCAATGTGTCGGAAGTCAGCGGCACACAAGCTTTTGTCTCTACTGAAATAAACGCGTTCTCCGAAACTAATCTGCCGAAAGTCACTAGCACACATCTGCCAAGTCTATAAATATTTGTCGCTTCTACAAGTCGAGATATGCTGAAATAAACTGTTTTAGCACAAAAATTGTAGCGTGTCTTTTCTAAGCTCATTGGAATGGATAGTCGATTAGGTAATTACTCGATCCTAATTTCTAAGCAGACAGCCATCTTAAGCGCTTTAATTCCGATAAGCAGATTGCTGCATTTGTTGTTGTAACGGCATGAGACTACGCACATTTTTGTAGGGCTTTTAGAACTGAACGGAAACGAGGAAATCATCCTTATTGAGAGTCGTAGGTATCAGAGCGTAGCCGGCCATTTGGAAACGTTTTCACTGAACACAGTATTCAGAAGGTTTCCTGGGAGGTCACGGGAACTTTGCTGGTCGTTAATTTACCAACAGACTTGTGTCAAGACGTTAAAGAATAACTTTCATGATAATTGAAGAAGCTCAAGACGGAAAAATGGTTTGGGGGGAGGGGGGGGGGGTTTCAGCGATTAGGATAGGTAATACCAATAATCGAGGAGACAAAGAGATTGGCGAAGGAGACCAAAACGTGGCGGTCCACGTCAAACCTGTCAGAACACTAACGATACAAAAATAACTTAATACATAAAATAAAAGAAATTGCCTGCGGACGTTGTTCTGCTGAGTGATAGCAAATGGTTCAAATGGCTCTGAGCACTATGGGACTCAACTGCTGAGGTCATTAGTCCGCTAGAACTTAGATCTAGTTAAACCTAACTAACCTAAGGACATCACAGACATCAATGCCCGAGGCAGGATTCGAACCTGCGACCGTAGCGGTCTTGCGGTTCCAGACTGCAGCGCCTTTAACCGGACGGCCATTTCGGCCGGCTGAGTGACAGCAGCGAGTAGCGAGAAATGAACCTAGCAGTCTGGCGAAGGTGCCCAAATGAACAAAATTCGGTAACTGTCGGATCTCTCGAAACCGAGGATTGGCACTGGAGACTTGGACGCCGAGTGTTACTGGCAGTATCGTTTCGTAGAGGGACTAGGTCGGATAAATGTCGAAGTTTGAAAAAGTGGGAATAGCCGAGCAGTTTTCAGATAATCTGGACTGTCTGACATTTTTATGACTTCATATCTTTCACATCTTTCAACTGTTACCCCGACATTTGCTGAAATTACGAAGGGCCAGTTGAAGTAAAATGGAGATTGTTAGCATCTCATGTTTTCAGTCTAAGGTTCAAATGGCTCTGAGCACTATGGGACTTAACAGCTGAGGTCATTAGTCCGCTAGAACTTAGAACTAGTTAAACCTAACTTACCTAAAGACATCACACACATCCATGCCCGAGGCAGGATTCGAACCTGCGACCGTAGTGGTCGCGCGGTTCCAGACGGAAGCGCCTAGAACCGCTCGGCCACTCCGGCTTTTCAGTCTACTTTGCGAATCTTGGTATTTATCTGAGTGCACTTGTATAGGGCAGTAGTCAGTTGCGTCACAGTTCTGACCTAGTCTCGTTAGTTGAAACTAGACTGGGGGAACTTCCCAAAAGCTATTTCACTGATGTAGCAGGGCAGAGAGTCGATTCAGGTTCTTCGATTAACAGTTCTTTCGTGAACAGCGTAGCAATTACGTAGCGTAGCGGGGTCAAGGATATTGGAAGAAGTGTTTCATGGAATTGATATACGATAACAGTGCCTCAGAATTATTCGTGTATTCCCCCGTACACACCTGTCCGCAATACCTTTGCCTTCAGCTTATCCATGATAACTAAAGTCCTATTTTAAAAAGAGAAAAAAATAAGTATTTTGCTACGCAATCATTCAGCAAGATCAATTCGTTCTTTCTTTTTTTTCAAATGTTTTTAAGTTTTTCGACAACTGTTGACCACATATATACAGGAACGGCATACTTGAGAGCCACACCTATGAGATGTGAATCGAATCCATATCCTCCAGCTAATGGTGTATCGACGCTACAATGTATTGTGTACTTCAGCTTCAACTTCTGTTCTTGTCTCCAGCACTCAAACCACTGTTTACCAAGTTGCCTCGAGATGCAGGTGACAAGAAGATTTCTTCTACTGATGTTAGGAATTTTTTCTTCCAACGTCTGTTTTGCGGCAGTTTACCTGATAGATGCTTCCAACCACTTCTTGTTTGGCTGTCCAAGATCAAGTCCAAAGTTGAAGACCGAACACGAGCTCAGTTACTCGAATGTTGGGGCAAGATTCGTTCGTGGTCTTGTTCAGACATTAGACATTAACCTACTTAGACATTCACCTGAAGTAGTACAGAGCATCAGCGGAAGAATTGCTTGAGGATGGTTAAGAGGGATGTGGAGTCGACTTCTCTCTACTAAATAGTCAATGTTAACTGCACTGCCTTAACTGAAAATGTAGTTTGCTCAATTTGCTTGTTCTAAGTGGTCTATAGATGAAGGTTGCCGACAGCAACCGATAATTTCTGTCGAAATTTTGTATATGAATACGTCAGTGAGAAACGTAGGAAAATAATTTTTTCAGTCATAGGCTGATCTGCATTGCGACAGACGTGTTGCTTTCTCCACAGCAGCTTTTTCCTTAGTCCATACTCTTCGACCTTGCAGTGTTATTTCAGTAGCTGAGTTGATAATCCCTTACGCATGTTTTAGCACGACATATTTTGCTGAAGAGGCTCTCCGTCTTAAACTGCATGTAGTTTCTTCGGCGTTCCGACCAACGTGTGTTTTACAAATTCCTAAAACAAAATTTCTTTTCCTTTCAGCGTATTTTTTAGAACCTTCATACTTAGTATGTCACTATTCTTGTATAACTTGCTTCTTATTGACTTCTTGAGCGCTCAAATTTTCATTACACACTAATTTCTCGATGACACCCATTATCTGAGGGCAACACCCGTATCGTCTCTAAATTTGATGCTATCCCTCTTATTCTCGAACTGAATATTTAACTCAATTGTTCCACTATTTCTTTTCAAATTGACACTAACAACGGCGAAGTGATTCGACTTTCTTCCCTTTCACCGCTACACAGTTTGCTTACTTAAATTTCAGTTTCGTTGCTAACACGCTATAGCTTATATTTTTTCCCTATTTCCGTTTGTTCCTGTTTGAGTTTCGCTTTATAGTATGAGAGACGAAACTTAACTGTCAGTAACAATTAAGTTAGAAATTCTAATCAAACTAATTTACAAGGCAGTATTTGAGTAATATTTTCAGCACCTTTTTTATTCAGAATTATTTGGTACAGCTGAGTGTTGCTGCTGAATTTGGGCAAGTACTGTCATCCCCGCTCCCACAAAAGCCATTATTTTCTATCTCTTAAATATGATCTATAAAGTGATAACAAACGCCCATTCAAACATGTCAAATCAAATTCGTAGCATGTGATTACGAGTTATTAGCTTTCTTTACTTAGACATGCAACATTTCATGTGTAATCCCTTCGTAATGTTCAAGTAACGTACAAATATTTTCTTTAATTTAGGTCAACAACTCAAAGATCATAGTGGGTTACCAAACAACTGTTCCGTTATGACAACTACTCTTTCTTTGTCCTCTTAGAGCAGCGTAGTATCAGAGTGGAGTTATGTTAAGAAATTTGCATCCAATATCCATGAATCATCCATATATTAAAATCAAGCATTTTATTCAATCTATTAACTTAATTATCTAATTATTAGCAGCACTAAAATCTATGTGAGAACCTACTTTTGGGACATTAAACAGGCTTTTATGCTACTCTTTCTAAGAAGGTAAATATAAAATATACTATTTTGTGCATGCACCCCATAAGCAATTTTAATTAATATTTCAGTTTATTTTATTTTAATAAATTTACAACTTTTATAAAAAGGCATGTCAACATATCTATCCTAATTCTCAATGGAATAAGCATACTTGATATTCATTTACCTTAAAACAAATTTTAATCGGGCAATATACATGTATATAAACGGTCGACAGTGTAAATATAAACGATAATAAGCGTTGAACCATTATGGCTGGATATACCTTTACGATAAAAAATGGTGCAGGATATTTACTTTAGAGAAGGAACACTGCTTATTCTAGGACATTATTTTCCAACTCTAAATAGTTCTATAAGCTTAACTTTTTAGTGGTATTTGAGATTAACCATACATATAATAAGGTTAGGTTCACCAATTCTTCTGGAACAATTTATCTTGACTGACTACTGGTTCTTTAAAGGCTTTCTGTGTTACCCTAACTCAGTCTGTTACGACTTTAGTCCTAATATAGCAGAAAATTTGCTTGAAGGTGTCACTGTGTTTTGGTTACGATTATACTGCAGTAGCTTTTCTTAATTAATACAATTTAAACGTGACTGAATTTAATATTACAATTTGTTCATGTTCTCAGAAAAATATCTCAAGTAATTACGATTATACTACTGTATGTATTGCTTTGTTTGGCACAGTGAAGAACTAGTATGATTTCACAAATTTTCGTGTTTCTTGACTTCAGCTCTCGAGAAAATTTTTTCCCTCTAAAGATGCCTGTAAGACAGTTGAATTCCGATATATCAGTAGTATAAAGAAATAGCATCTGCTCTCGATTAACAACCAAATATTATGAATCTATGCTTTCTATCGCGTCTAATAGTTTTCTAATACTGAGTATGTTGGATATGCTTACAGATCAAAAGTAACCGGACACTTACTAGTAAACATTAATATGGTGTGTGTGTGCCCCCTCCGCCTAAATGACAGATTAAACTCTGCTGGAAAGGCTTTCAGTGAGATGTCTGAATGCCTGTGAGGGAGTGGCAGTCCATTATTCATCAGGATCCGACACCACAGGAGATAGTGGTGTTGGACGCTGAGGCCTAGACGCTGGGTTCAGTTCGGTACTCTGGGCGGGCTTTTACAGGAATGTTATTGTTTACAAATCACCGTCTCACAGATGCTGCTGTATGACAGGGTGCATTTTCATGCCGTTACAAACAATCACCGTCTCCGAACTGCTACTCTGCTGTAAGCTATATAGAGTGCTATGAAATGTATTCATATCCTTCTTCATTTAGCTTTTTGTTAAGCGCAGTAATGGAACACACCCAACAACGCAAAACACTACCGTACCGTAACACTATCTCCTCCGTACTTCACTGTTTGGCACCACATATGATGGCAGAGAACATTCTCGCCGCATGCGCTAAATCCAGGTCCCTGCATCGCAACAGGCTACAGCGTGATTCATCATTCCAAATCACTCTTCTCCAGTCATCCACTTTGCAGTGGCGCCCTTTTTTTTACACTAATTCGAGTGTCGCTTATCATCGTCCACAGAAATGTGTGGCTTATGAAGAGCTGCTCGGCTATGCATCGCCATTCTCTTTAACTCTATGCCCACTCACTGTGTTAGCTTGGATGTCGCGAGTGGTTCCTTCCATTGACTTCATGCGATTGTTTACAGCCATCCTCAGCAATGCTCAGCTGTGTCCGTCGGTCAGCACAGGAAGTCTGCCTGGTCTTGGTTTAGCTGTGGCTGTTACTTCGCATTTCTGCTTCACAATCGTATCACCAACAGTCGATTAGGAAAGCTACAAAAGAAATGTGTGGATTATGAAGAGCTGATCGGCCATGCATCGCCATTCTCTTTAACTCTATGCCCACTCACTGTGTTAGCTTGGATGTCGCGAGTGATTCCTTCCATTGACTTCATGCGATTGTTTACAGCCATCCTCAGCAATGCTCAGCTGTGTCCGTCGGTCAGCACAGGAAGTCTGCCTGGTCTTGGTTTAGCTGTGGCTGTTACTTCGCATTTCTGCTTCACAATCGTATCACCAACAGTCGATTAGGAAAGCTACAAAAGGTTCGAAATGCACCCGATGGACTTGTTACTCAGGAGACATCCCATGACTACAATATCTTCGAAGTCACTGAGCTCTGCTGGCCGGCCATTTCTGCTGTTATTGTTACTCTACTGTCAGCACAACAATCTCCGCCTCGTCTTAAACTTGTGGATGCGTCTTTCGTGGTATTTAGTGCTCAATTTCGTAGGAGTATAGGGACACTTTTAATCAAACAGCATACCTAGAAAGGTAGTAAACAGATAACAACAGAAAAAGAAGAACACAAATGAGCACAAACCACTCTCATACCACAGACAAAAGAGAAAGTCTTAAGAGACAATCGAAGTCTCATGTAGATGGATATTCAGTTGTAAAGAGCAATGGGAAAGCACACAGTTCGTGCAAGTGATTGAAAAAGGAAGTCACAGGAAAGACTGAAGTAAAAAAAAAAAGGTCACTGCAAATACCTCTCGTAAAAATTATGACATCCAGCAATGAAAATCAGATCTCCACACTGCACACACTTAATCTGTGACAAAAGAACTTTAGAACAAACAAATACTCTTATCAGCAGGAAAATGTGACTAGTTCAAAAATGGCCAAGATCAAATGGGAACTATCAGGTGTTTTCTCGCAATATGCCGATGGTTCAAATGGCTCTGAGCACTATGCGACTTAACTTCTGAGGTCATCAGTCGCCTAGAATTTAGAACTAATCAAACCTAACTATCCTAAGGACATCACACACATCCATCCCCGAGGCAGGATTCGAACCTGCTACCGTAGCGGTGGCTCGGTTCCAGACTGTAGCGCCTAGAACCGCACGGCCACTCCAGCCGGCAATGCGACTAGTACATCGACAGGTTAACAAAGTGGGATCGCATCAAAATTGTCTGAAGAACAATTACAGGCATTTGTTTATGAGACAAATGTCTTCATATCAGTGGAGAATTTTCTATATATGTAAATAAACAGGCATCATTGTATTCAGCATAACGTTCATTGTGACTACTGGAATCGCTCCTTCAGCGTGTATCCACAATCATTTTATAAATAACGAGACAAACACCACAAATACCCGCTTACTACAGGTGGAAATTCATAGCACATAATGTGGCTCCTGTCATAACAGATACTGTAGCATGTACCTCTCGGTTATTACGTAGGAACCGAATATTACTATGATGAAATGCAATTCTCACTTTTCTGTAGCAGCACATCGTAAGTTAATCACAAGGAAAACACACATACGCAAGCGCGCACTCACAAAAAAAAAAGAAAAAAAAAACACACACACACACACACACACACACACACACACACACACTTACACACGCACACACACACTAATGAAGAAATAAGCAGCCGAATGCAAAAGAGGAACCAAAAATATAGCAACCAGAAACACTTTAGAAGCTTGATGTAGCACCATCGACTGACATGTGAACTCTGGGCCACATTACGACTAGAACGACATCAAACGGTCGGTGTGAAACTGGAGGATAATAGTGAGAGTTATGTCTATGAGAAAAGACATGAAATGTTGTTTTTGTGTGTTTAATATAAATGTCATTCTAAAAGTCACTTATGCAACGATGTCGCACAGAGTTTAAACTTAAAATATCACAATGACATTCCTCATCAGAAACAAAAATGTCAATAATTGTTGCTAGACATGGGATTCAGTATCATCGTAAAGGGCTACCACTTTATAGAAACATCAGAAAAAAATTGACAAATGAAAGTTGAAGTAAAGCTGCAGAAATTCTCTGCAGTGCGTCACATCTGGGTCATTAGTTACGGGCGCTTGAAGGAGGGTTTGTATCAGAAGGATTTTATTTTTAGTTCTCGCAGTAGCCCATTAGTCATTCAAAGCACCATATAATTTCAATTACCCAGAAAGCAATAGCACTTTTCTTGTTGTTGTTGTTTGATGCAGCTCTCCATGCTACTCTATCCTGTGCAAGCTTCTTCATTTCCCAGTACCTACTGCAGCCTACATCCTTCTGAATCTGCTTAGTGTATTCATCTCTTGGTCTCCCTCTACGATTTTTACCCTCCATGCTGCCCTCCAGTACTAAATTGGTGATCCCTTGATGCCTCAGAACACGTCCTACCAACCGATCCCTTCTTCTGGTCAAGTTGTGCCACAAACTCCTCTTCTCCCCAATTCTATTCAGTACCTCCTCATTAGTTATGTGATCTACCCATCTAATCTTCAGCATTCTTCTGTAGCACCACATTTCGAAAGATTCTATTCTATTCTTGTCTAAACTATTTATCGTCCACGTTTCACTTCCATACATGGCTACACTCCATACAAATACTTTCAGAAACGACTCCCTGACATTTAAACTATACTCGATGTTAACAAATTTTTCTTCTTCAGAATCGCTTTCCTTGCCATTGCCAGTCTACATTTTATATCCTCTCTACTTCGACCATCATCAGTTATTTTGCTCCCCAAATAAGCAAAACTCTTTTACTCCTTTAAGTGTCTCATTTCCTAATCTAATTCCCTCAGCATCACCCGACTTAATTGGACTACATTCCATCATCCTTGTTTTGCTTTTGTTGATGTTCATCTCATAACCTCCTTTCAAGACACTGTCCATTCCGTTCAACTGCTCTTCCAAGTCCTTTGCTGTCTCTGACAGAATTACAACACTTTTCTTATCCAGTAATAACTGTGAAATTAATTCGAGACATTAACACATCTGTAAATTAATTTGATGTTTGAAGCTGTTTTGCACGTGGAAGTTCGGTTCTTTAAAGAATCTAAGGTTTTCTGGTACTCACAATGATTTCACAGTTAACACATTTCTTATCCAGTAATAACTGTGAAATCATTGTGAGTACCAGCAAACCTCCTATTCTTTAAAGAATCGAACTTCCACGTGTAAAACAGCTTCAAACATCAGATTAATTTACAGATGCGTTAAT
Organism: Schistocerca piceifrons; assembly: GCF_021461385.2. NCBI lineage: Eukaryota > Metazoa > Arthropoda > Insecta > Orthoptera > Acrididae > Schistocerca > Schistocerca piceifrons. The sequence continues at coordinate 743,412,718 of NC_060138.1, forward strand.
GTGTCGAATTAACAACGTTAAGCTTGTGAGCCAGGAAAAGGCTGGAGAATATTTGAAATTATGTAGGCTATAACGTTTGTTAGAAGTCGCCAAGTGATCTCATTATCAAACACCAGATGTGCTTAGCGTGAGTAATTTGTGCCCCCTTTAAAACAAAAGCAGGTTTTTCACGCATCTCAGCACCTGATGTGTGGTTCTATTTTCTAATGCGTCGTAGAGTTATATAATTTTGCAAAAACATTTTGTGGTGTATGTGGATACTGTGTGCAAAATATACTGTGAATAGAGTTATTAGTAAAGAAGTAATCAATTAAAACGTCGTACCGATGCTCAAATTTTGCTGCAGGAAGAGCGAAAACGTAGTACGGGATAAGCTTTTTCCGTTTCACAAGTTTGTGTGACATTGTCAGCGAGGAAAAGTCTTGTTAAGGTTTAAAATCCACGCATATTATAAAAATTGATGTGTGTGCGCAGGCGCGCGCCCTCGTGTGCCTGTGTGTGTGTTCCACGTCTCCTCCTAAACCAGTGGACGGATTTCAGCCAAACGTGGAACACACATCCTTTACTCCAGTCGGTGTCTGCGTAAGAACCACCTGTATATCAAAGTTCAGGAGATATTACGCCATGAAAAACTGTCGCATCTTGCATTAAGTTTAAATCTGTTACTTTTGTGCTACCTCTATTCGCAATAAATTTCGCAGATGGCACCCACAGACGCCGCTATATGCACCTGCAAGATTATTTCACTGTACCACTCATAGTTCAGAGGATATGATGTCATATGTCATATGCACTGAGATGAGGAAAAAATGCTGCATCACATACACTAATGTTCAGAAAATCAGGAGACCTTGAACGACTAGCTATAGGACGTACATATTCACAGGACATGTATTTTAGTATGTCCTGGAGAAATAATTAGCATTTTAGTCACCTCGTTTCCGCATGTGTCCTGTTGCCTAGTAGGCACAGGGTTCGGGACGGGCTCTGATAATTTGTTCTATAAGTGATGGCATCGACGAGTATAAGGGACGGATGGTCTCCTGTAGTATAGCCATCCATGCTGCACTCATCAGGTTCAGAAGCTCATCTGTGGTGGTTAGTGCTGTGTCACATCACTATATCCGTTTTTTACAATATCCCACACGTTATCCATTGGCGACAAATCTGGTGATCTGGCGGGCCAGGGCAAAAGACTGACATCCTGTGATACCAAGAAGGCACGTGTTCGTCCAGCAACATGTGGTCGTGCCTTATATTGTTGAAGAATTGCGTCTGGATTGCCGCGCAGAAAGGGTATGGCTACGGGTCGCAGGATCTCATTCACGTAGGGAGCACTGGTCACTGTGCCCTGGACACGCTGTGATTTGTGGTTGTACCCAATAGCATCCCACATCATAGGTCCTCAATTTGGCGCTGTACGTCCTGTGCGAATGCAGTCACTGTGATGCCGCTCCTCCTGTCTGCGGCGATCCAAAATGCGGCAATAATTTCCAAACAAACCGAACCTGGATTCGTCCGAAAACACTATCTGATGCCATTCATGTCTTCACTGATGTTGTTTCATATACCATTGCCGCCCAGCCTATTTCTGCATATTCATCAAAGGTAGGCGGAGAAATGGACCACTCGCGCGGAACCCATGCCGTAATAAACGGCGACGGAATGTCACACCTAATAGTGTACGATGTGATCCACTGTTCCACTCTTCGGCCAGCGACGACAAAGTCACCTCTGACACTTTTAATTCTTGCCACTGGAGATAATTACACAGTATGAAGTTCCAGTTCAATGGATCCACTGCATTGCAACATAATATCATCTCAGAAGATTTCCAGGGTGTGATAAAATCACTGTATAACTACATTAAGGTAAGTTGATGACGTTTCTTTCTCTAGAAACTTAAACAATTATTATATGCTTTATGTTAACAGTCATTACTCTATCAGTAAGAGCGAATATTTGTTTATTTTTGAACATGTAACACTGTCGAGTTATATGAAAAGGGTTGCTATACATTTCCATGTATGGATACATCAGTCAAATACCATGAGCTATAATTTGTGTGTGTGTGTGTGTGTGTGTGTGTGTGTGTGTGTGTGGGTGTGTGTGTGTTATGTGTTTGCTTCGTCCACCTTTTCCTCAACACGTGTTCATCGAAAGTACCAATGTAGCAATGCAGGCTTCCTTATTTTATTCCGGTTTACCTCTATTGTTTTCAGATTGTACTTACAGCGAGTGGACAAAATATGGAAAAATAAAAAACAGAACACATTAATATTCATAATACGGTGTAGGGAAAACGGTGGCATTCAAAACAGCTTCCAGTCGTCTCCGCATGGGTAAACACGGGTCCCATTTGGTTTTCAAGTCCTGGAAGATGCGAGCTGCGTGAACACAAGCCGTGTTGTCTTGGAACACAGTGTCATCATTGGCACACAAATACTGTATCATGGGATTGATCTCATCAGACAATGGTCACATAATACCAGGCAGTAATGAGATCTTGCTGAGTAACAATGGGGCCCATGGAATACCACGATACGGCTATCCAAATCTTCATCTAACAGCCGCCATGTTTCACTCTTGGCACCAAGCAGTCTGCATTGTAGGCTTAGAACGGTGTATGGCAGATGTGAACTCGACCAGAAGTTGGAAACGATGTGAAACAAGATTCATGACTTTGCGCCAGCTCCTGCTGACTGTGACCCGTGTACAGAAATCAGACAAATGCGTCACTCCCTACCCTTGCATACGCCTCCTTGTCTCCTCGGGCAACGGCTGCACACACGTCGTCCGAGCGGAAAGTTGCATAAGTGTACTTCACAGAAGTGAAGTTACGGGCACCATCTGTCTTTGTTCTGGGCGTTATCGCATTTTAATAGCGTATGTATCTTATCTCCTGAATCAGAGACTGGAACGTTACCCAGGATATTCGTAGCTGATCTGTTTCATTACATAGGTAAAACAATTTTAAACATACTCTACAGAAATACATCCCACTGTAACAGCACTGTTCCTAATCACTAAGTCATTTGATTATTCTTGTTGTCCAGGGCGATCAAGCGAGGTGTGTTGAAATTCAGCACTAGCTACGCGTTCATAGGAATCAGAATGTATATCTGAGTATCCAAAGCTACGTATCCTGTAGCTTCCTTAACTCAGTCATGCTGAATGATTCCTTTGATAAGCGCACGGCCGGTTTCGTTCCCTAATCACGTCCTATACCAGTGATGACCTTGTCATCGATGTTGTATTCAACCCTAATCTTCTTTCCACCTCCTTTTTATCCTAAATGAATAAAAAATAATTCAACAGTGAACGATAACACAAGTAGGTCTCACATAGATTATGAGCGCACACGATTTCTTCTGCCACACATGAACATCTATATCTACTCGTACATAATATGCGAGTTCGTGTTTAAAAGTAACCACTCCGAATTTTTATATGAAAGCTCTTAAAGATTTTTAAATGAAACAAACATTATTAACATACTACAATTTTATTCTTCAAGTGTACATCTATATTAACTTATTTATTATTTATTTTAGAGACTGAAAACCCATGCAGTCCATCGCTTTCATGTGCGATCTGGACTTCATGAGTTTTCAGTTCATAACATAAATGAAAACAATTGTAACAGATCGCGTCTGTCCCGATTGACAACGTCAACAAACTTGATAAACGCTGTAAACCAGGTGGCAGGAGAATTCACGTATTTCATGTTGGATCTTGACTTCATAGGTTTTCAATCCCTAACTTAAATAAAAAAAGGTACAACACATCTAATATCTCCTTGTTGACATTGTCCACAATCTTGACATGTTTATTTCTCACATAGTCACACAGGTGGCGAACATATTTCTCCCAACCAGTTCGTTGATACTGTCACTGTAAAATGTTTGACTTCCTTGATGGAGCCACAACCTAACCTCTGCTTGCATCGCTTCATCACTACCAAAGTGACGTTCTCAAAGGCGTTCTTCAAGTTTTAGAAACAGATGATAATCGGACTGGGACTGTATGGAGGATGATCGATGACAGTGATGCCAGGGCGTCGGATTGTTGCAGACGCCGCAGCGCTCGTGTGTGATCTGGTATTATGCTGTTGGACGCGGTGCTCCATATGTGGACGAACTCTTCGAATTAGAAACTCGTCTACAGCAAACTGTTTGTCACGTACCGACCTAGTTATGTTACACCATGTTACACGCTACAGTCCGGAGCCCTCTAGCGGCAGAGGGCTGCAAATACACTCCTGGAAATTGAAATAAGAACACCGTGAATTCATTGTCCCAGGAAGGGGAAACTTTATTGACACATTCCTGGGGTCAGATACATCACATGATCACACTGACAGAACCACAGGCACATAGACACAGGCAACAGAGCATGCACAATGTCGGCACTAGTACAGTGTATATCCACATTTCGCAGCAATGCAGGCTGCTATTCTCCCTTGGAGACGATCGTAGAGATGCTGGATGTAGTCCTGTGGAACGGCTTGCCATGCTATTTCCACCTGGCGCCTCAATTGGACCAGCGTTCGTGCTGGACGTGCAGACCGCGTGAGACGACGCTTCATCCATTCCCAAACATGCTCAATGGGGGACAGATCCGGAGATCTTGCTGGCCAGGGTAGTTGACTTACACCTTCTAGAGCACGTTGGGTGGCACGGGACGTGCATTGTCCTGTTGGAACAGCAAGTTCCCTTGCCGGTCTAGGAATGGTAGAACGATGGGTTCGATGACGGTTTGGATGTACCGTGCACTATTCAGTGTCCCCTCGACGATCACCAGTGGTGTACGGCCAGTGTAGGAGTTCGCTCCCCACACCATGATGCCGGGTGTTGGCCCTGTGTGCCTCGGTCGTATGCAGTCCTGATTGTGGCGCTCACCTGCACGGCGCCAAACACGCATACGACCATCATTGGCACCAAGGCAGAAGCGACTCTCATCGCTGAAGACGACACGTCTCCATTCGTCCCTCCATTCACGCCTGTCGCGACACCACTGGAGGCGGGCTGCACGATGTTGGGGCGTGAGCGGAAGACGGCCTAACGGTGTGCGGGACCGTAGCCCAGCTTCATGGAGACGGTTGCGAATGGTCCTCGCCGATACCCCAGGAGCAACAGTGTCCCTAATTTGCTGGGAAGTGGCGGTGCGGTCCCCTACGGCACTGCGTAGGATCCTACGGTCTTGGCGTGCATCCGTGCGTCGCTGCGGTCCGGTCCCAGGTCGACGGGCACGTGCACCTTCCGCCGACCACTGGCGACAACATCGATGTACTGTGGAGACCTCACGCCCCACGTGTTGAGCAATTCGGCGGTACGTCCACCCGGCCTCCCGCATGCCCACTATACGCCCTCGCTCAAAGTCCGTCAACTGCACATACGGTTCACGTCCACGCTGTCGCGGCATGCTACCAGTGTTAAAGACTGCGATGGAGCTCCGTATGCCACGGCAAACTGGCTGACACTGACGGCAGCGGTGCACAAATGCTGCGCAGCTAGCGCCATTCGACGGCCAACACCGCGGTTCCTGGTGTGTCCGATGTGCCGTGCGTGTGATCATTGCTTGTACAGCCCTCTCGCAGTGTCCGGAGCAAGTATGGTGGGTCTGACACACCGGTGTCAATGTGTTCTTTTTTCCATTTCCAGGAGTGTATGTAGACACAAAGAATAAATATGTGGAGTGTTAATAACGTTTGTTTTATTTCAAAACCTTAAAGAGTTTTCCCACCAAGAATTAGTAGGCATTACTTTGCAGCACACCCTCGTATTTTCAGTGACCACGTTTCAGTAGGTTTCGATGTTATGATTTGATTATTTTACAAGAAAATAATCATTCTTGCTTTACTGCAGTGAGTAATCACATCCGAATATTAGAACGAAGCTTCGAAACTAGTCCCTAGGTGCATTGCACTCCTCACGTCGTTTCGCCTTTGCATCGGATATAAATCTCCTCCTGGCCAAAGAGTGACGAATGATAAGATATCCTACATGGCTTTTCTAATTAACAGTAACCAATTTGTCAATAAACTTCCGTAAATCTCTCTTACTTATCTTTGCTACGTAAGAATTAATATCATCTCGATAGAAAGATTAATTGGGAATGAGACGTAGCTTAGTTCAACAAGGGCACTCCTGCTGTTCTTTGCTAGGAAATGATTAATATCGTCTGGAGACGGAGATTAATGGAGACTGATAAGTAGGCTAGTTCAACAATGGGGAACAAATGTGCGTGACTATAGTGGAGTAGCATGGCAGCTTGATAAGTGACGGAATAATATGGGGTTTCAACTCAACTGCATGTGACTAAGAGTGACGTTACTATGATATATCACTGAGTAGCAGTTCGGAAACAAAATAGAGACTGAACCTGAGTGGCGCTGACAATATTTCAGAGGTGATTCAGGGATATTTTGCGAGTATTTCGGTAAAATGACAATGGTCTCCTGTGGATCGTCAAACAATAATAAAGTAGCCAAGATTTATTCGGTTTGCTGAAGCTTGCACAGGATAGAGTAGCATGGAGAGCTGCATCATAGACGACAACAATAACAACAACAACAACCCCACCTAAGCTGATTTCTCCGAGAATACCTACACAACAGTGAAAAACTAGTAATATGCAGTCACACAGTTGCTGCGAGAACATCCCAACATAGCGTGACGAGGAGCATTTCGACACACTTTTCGTCTGTAAACCTATTCACAGTACACAGAACTGAGTATTACTGAATGCAATCTAATGGATAAGAGTAAAGTGGGCACTGCGGTTGTCAACAGCAAATACCGAGAGTGAATGGTGCAAATTTGATTCTGAACAAGACACACAGCACATTCCATCTACATCTACATCTACATGGCTACTCTGCAAATCACATTTAAGTGCCTGGCAGAGGGTTCATCGAACCACTTTCACAATTCTCTATTATTCCAATCTGTATAGCGCGCGGAAGGAATGAACATCTATATCTTTCCGTACTCTGATTTCCCTTATTTTATCGTGGTGATGTTTCTCCCTATGTAGGTCGGTGTCAAAATATTTTCGCATTCGGAGGAGAAAGTTGGTGATTGGAGTTTCGTGAGAATATTCCGTCACAACGAAAAATGCTTTTGTTTTAATTATGTCCAGCCCATATACCGTATCATTTCAGTGACACTCTCTCCGACACTTCGCGATAATATAAAACGTGCTGCCCTTCTTTGAACTTTTTCGATGTACTCTGTCAATCCTATCCGGTAAGGATCCCACACAGCGCAGCAATATTCTAAAAATGGTTCAAATGGCTCTAAGCACTGTGGGATTTAACATCTGAGGTCATCAATCCCCTAGACTTAGAACTACTCAAGCCTAACTAACCTAAGGACATCACACACATCCATGCCCGCGGCAGGATTCGAACCTGCGACGACCGTAGCATCAGCGCGGTTCCGGACTGAAGCGCCGAGAACCGCTCGTCCACAGCGGCCGGCAATATTCTAAAAGAGGACGGATGGACGGATATATATATATATATATATATATATATATATTTGAATCGGCCTCTACGTTTAGGATACGTGGAACATTACCACTTCACTAGCACTGTTTTGATCTCTGGTGGCGAAGAAATGCTATACTGTGAAATGGATTTCGCTTAAAATATGATGTAGATGTACAACAAAGGGTCGTCAATAAGAACACTAGGTGAGAAGAATGTGTGAATAATTATTTTCTGTAGAAATATCAACATCTTATATCATTATTGCTTCAGTGCGGGACACGTATTCATAGTATTTGCAGCGATACTGATGATAAAGTCTTTGTTTACACAGTAGTGATAACTATAACACTGATTACAACAAACGCGGAAGAGATAATAATATTAGGCTGTGTGGTTGCAAGTTCTGTCCTCATTCAGTGTTACTAAGTCAGTTCCCTAATCTGTCTGCACTGTCTAGGTGCACTCAGAACAGACAATCAATCCTCGAAAAAGGTTGCAGCAAAAGATACGTCTCCCCAGTTCAGTAATTCGCCAAGATCACTATTCAACATACGATAGAAATCGCTCTACGACGCTCACTTTTAACACCATTTTCTTATGTTTAGATCATTATTTAGTAAACCCCATACGTCAATCAACCATGTCTCGATTTTAATTAAATGGTTCAAATGGCTCTGAGCACTATGGGACTTAACTTCTGAGGTCATCAGTCTCCTAGAACTTAGGTCTACTTAAACCTAACTAACATAAGGACATCACACACATCCATACCCGTGGCAGGATTCAAACCTGCGACCGTAGCGGTCGCGCGGTTCCAGACTGTAGCGCCTAGAACCGCTCGGCCACATCGGCCGGCGATTTTAATTAGTTGTTCTCATTTCGTTGTTACCAATGATAATTATATCTCAGTTACGCTAATTCCTGTCTGCTTACTGATTTGCTGGGACGGATTTGGCGCGAACATGGCCTCCAACACCTCTGGAGAACCGTTGTTCATTTTTGTCAAACTAAAATACTTGTCGACGCTAGGCATGTCACCTCCTGGTGTAAATTCTCCGAACATTACCCAGGATTACTACGAATCATTTGTCTCGTCCAGAAACTTTAACTACAACATTCGATTTTATATTCATTGTGTAGTGTTTCGCCACACATGTTTCACACATTATAGTGTGAATTGCAAAAGAATGACTTCAGGCAGTTGTGGAGATGTATCATCACCTACCAGAGTACATTGCAAACGGCAGTTGCTCTCGCTGCTAGCCGGCCGCTGTGGGCGAGCGGTTGTAGGCGCTTCAGTCCAGAACCGCGTGACTGCTACGGTCGCAGGTTCTAATCCTGCCTCGGTCATGGATGTGTGTGATGTCCTTAGGTTAGTTAGGTTTAAGTAGTTCTAACTTGATGTTAAGTCCCATAGTGCTCAGAGCCATTTGAACCATTTGAACTCTCGCTGCTAACTAGTGGCCAATAACTCTAAGTTTCTGGCGTCCAATGGATGACTAGGTAGCAGGGGAAGAAGCAAAATTTCGGACTGCAAGAGGAGTGAGAAAGAGATCGACCACACAATCCCACATTTGGTTCCAGTGGTTTATGGAAACAGCAGAAAACCGAAACCTCACTTACTGTCAATATGACTCCAATGTCTCAACAACCGCACCATCTCGCACCATTACTCACAGCGGCGTGACTAGACAGCATGACGATAGGACAGCAGAGAGTAGGACTCTTAGAAAAGATTGATTCTGGAAAGAAGAAACACATAATTTTTCACGTGCCTTCTGCTTTTCGGTTGATTGCTTTGGTTTGTCAGTGTTTTTGTTCTGGTAAACAGTGAAAGAAGAAAAGAGAAAGAGTGTTTCGGAGGTGGCGCTGACTAGTGACAAAGGCGACAACTAGCCGTGCCAGAAGGAACAGCAGGGAGGGCTGCCCAGGTGCCGACAGCGCGATAACCGCCGCTGTGGAGAGGGTGTTGGCCGGGCGCCGAGTGCTGTCAAAACAGCAATCAACAGCCGTCCGCGGCCGCTAACACGCCCGCTAGAGATAATGGCAAACACGCGGCGCGGCGCGCCACGATAGCGATTATCGCATCGCTGTTAATGGTGTGAATCCCGTGTTCGCGACTGCCCGCTGGGGGCGACGGGACCGTGTCGCGACCCCCGCGTCTCCCGCTCTCAAAGGTCACGCCTGGCATTCACGCCGCACGCCCGCTGGGAGCACATCGTCAGGAATAACGCTCCTGTATAGTGCCAAACAATATTACTCCTCCTCAACATTGTCTGGATTTACCGATGGCACATGAGTTGTCAGCTGTTGCTGTGTAATTCCTTTGACCTTTCTGCGTCTCTTGACGGATGTGCCATGAAGCCTTGGAGATGTTTGCAGAGGGCGCTTTTTCTTCTTCTACACGATGGTTCGAGATGGAACTGTTGACTTTATCTTCACTGCTGTCTGTCGACGACTCGTCTTCCTTTGTGTTCATAAACGTATACTGTTGGTTGTGCGTTATAAATGTTAGACTCGTTGCTTTTGGTAATAGTTGATCTCATCGTTCACTTTACTAACATTTCATTTCTGTACGGTATCACCACTTCCTGTTTTAACTGGTACAACTACTCCTCTGCTAAACACAAGCTTACTGTTTCCTCATTACAGGCTCATTAACCTGAATTATAGGGAATCCCTGTCGTTGTTAACCCTAAAGTGATAACTATCAACTTCTGTCCTTCGACAAAGAGTCTAGGAATAATGATAGATGAAAATCTAAATTCAACTGAGCACGTAACTACAGTGTGCAAGGAGGCATCAGCCTCTTGACCTAAAAAAGATACTTCAACAAATACTTATAATTACTGATTACTGCGATGTTATCCTGCAAAGCCCTTTCCCAGGAAAGCTCACAGCGACTGCAACTGATCATGAAAGCCAGTGTTCGTTACATCTGTGATGTTGGACCGTTTGATCATATTTCACCATCATATGCACAGCTGTCCTTGTGTGTGCAGACAATTGGACAGATCTCCATACCTTGTGCCTTCTCTACCGTCTTATCAACCTACACTGCCCCCATATCTCTCCTCAACCTTAACGCTCTTGTCTGAACACCATTACATAAACACCAGTTCCCATCAGAGCAAATCATTTGCGTCCTTCTCCATCGTTCAGCAACTTTCCTGAAGTTCTTCTCAGTGGCAGAAATCTGAGTCTGGAATAACCCCCAAAATAACATCACCAGCTTCAGAAGGCAGTTACTGATACATCTGCTAAAGCAACAGCTATGATTACCGTTGTACCTGTACATAGTCGTTACTCTTGTAAATTCTTCTTTTCAATCAGATCTTCCTCATTTCCCAGTATTCTTAGCTGCTGTAGTCTCCTTAAATTTCCTTTCTCCAGAACTCGCTATACATGAATACATCTATTCTGTATATACTTAAATTCTTTTTATATCTGCTTCGGTGGCAGCATCTGCAGTAGTACAAGTACTGTCAATATTAACTTTACCAGTTCATAGTTAATATTACTTACATTGTCACAATAGACATTTAAATCATTTTAATACTACTTATAACATTAAAATTGTTATAAATTGTTATTTCTTAGGTAACTAAACGCAAAAAAGGTACTGTATGCGTAAAATTCTTGTCCGATATAAGAGAGGGTCTGATGATCCTAATCAGATCAGGTTAAACAAATAAATAAATAAATATCAGTTCTAATTATTCTTTCTTTCTCTTATCTTGTTGCCTTAAGACATTGTCTCCCTTCCACACAAAAGACCTGGTATAGGTAATATTTTATTCTAATTTCAACATTTACCTCATACGTGTCTCAAATTACCTGTCAATGAAGCCATTCAGCTTGTGATCCTTCTGTACCTTTCCCTCTACTTGAGCGTCAAACCTGGTAACGAATATATAACAACACAAATATTAAAATACGTTTACCTACTGTAACATTTACTCGTCGACTACTGCTTTGTCCTCTGTAAATATTTTCCTTGCATAGCCATTGTCTTTATTTACTGGTCAATATTTTCATGTTGTCTCCCTAGTATTTCAGTCAGTGTTGCTACATTCCTTTATTAGCAGTTGTTGTCAGTGAACAGGACTGCCGTAATGACATTGTCTGCCTCGTTTATATATCTTTCGGGGTTGTCTCTTGACGCTGAGTTAACATCTTGTCTATGTACTGATAGAGAGCAATACAAATAAATATTTACTTCCGTAGATACATGGTGTGCATTATTCCGGTACTTATACCTTTAGTCACACATTACACCATCTGTAACAATGAGACGGCAGAAAAGAGAGAAAATAAATAGATGACTAAAACATTGTGCAGAGCGATTACAAGTTGATGGATAATTTCTTGTCTATATTTTCGCGAATGTAGTGCAAATACATTAAATTACCGAAGATCAAAGAGAGTAGTTTCAACTTTTTGCGTTGGCTGTAGACCCACAAGGTGTGAACCCCAAGTACGAAACAGCAGATTTCTTGGCTGTAGTCTTAGTGTCAACAGAGCCATCACAGTAAGCCGGTGAAATTATTGAGCAAATTCAAATTTTCTACATGGTTGCAAGACGAGGGATGCAGACTAAGATCCTGATAAATCACCAAAGGGAAGGAAATCAGACCCAGATGCATCCGGCGAGCAGAGTGATGCAAGATGTGGAGAAAAGAATCAGTATTCTTGTGTATTTCTCTGTTTATAATGAATGCTTGCGACAGACTTCATCAGAATGCTGGCAATTCTGTCAAAATATATTTTCAGTGTGTTGCCTCAGCCGAGTCGAAGACTTTCATTTACTGAAAGAAGGCTTGCATTTACTGACATCTCTAGTAGAAGCTGGATTTCAGGGAGGTCTCAGATCAGTTGCAGTTTTGTTGGACGGCAGCTTATGACACTGTATGGAGGGGGGGCTTAATGTCGATGCTTGCGTTTTTACTTATAAATATGCTGACAGGCACTTTAAGGTCTTCCAGAGTGGTCAAGCTAGCAGATAGAGAAGTGTAATTGATGACCAGCCTCAGGGGTCGATTCTCGCTCCCATCCCGTTTAACGAGTATGGGTTAAGGTGGGGTAAATCCGACAGAGTGGGTAAACCCGACCTCCCTCTATTTGTGAGAAACGGCAAAGCGGAGCGATTTCGCATTAGTGTTATCATGTAGAGCATTCGAAATAATGAAAATGTCACCTTGACAGTTTTGCCGCATTTGACATTTAGACACTGAAATGACAACAAGTGTGTTTTCGATTGTTTCAATTTAATTTTTGTGCAAATTGCGTCAATAGATTTACCTTATTAAATACGGATGTCTCAAAAATTATTGATGGTATAACAAAAGTATTTTGCAAACAGTTGGTCCTTTATATTACCTATAATTTAATGTAACGTTAAGATCCTACCTCGGATACGCGTTTTATAGCCACAAGAAATTACTAGGTCGGATTTACCCCACATTACCCTAGCCATAATATGCCAGATACGGACGAGATGAAAATCCAATACGCATATGACCTAGCATTAGTCTTCCGTGCCTGATGCATTGTGAGAATGAGCAGAGAAGTTATTAGAAGAAATTAGTTCCATAAGTGGAGACTTCGGCCTAATCCTAACAAAACTGCGGTTACTGCTTTCCACCTAAGTAATAAAGAAGCCCAAAGGAAGCTACATGTGACTTACGATGGAATAGAAGTCTGGTTCAAGATCGATCAAGGAGGGTCGAGGGATTCGAAGTACCATACCAAATCTGGTCGTTGCTGAATCGCATTCGGACTGGCCAAGAAAGATGTCGTTACACCATGAAGGAGCGGGGTTACCGTCCACCTGTTGACTGCGACTGCGGAGCGGA